>NC_064306.1:53395574-53708751 GCF_023373825.1 Bactrocera dorsalis
GTATAGAAAAGAACAGAAAAGAAAGTTACACGGATAAATTTTTTCGTACTGACGAACTTTATGAGAATCGCGTGGCTGTTAAGAGAGTTCACATACAGTGAGAGACCTTTAGTGCCGGTGGTTTAACAATGAGTCCTCCCAATGGTCTAGATTGTGTGTCGTCGGACATCCGCTGCACTTAAATACTCCAAAAAAATTATTACAATATTCTTGTTTCTGAAAATGTACTAAAATCTCGAAATACAAGTATATTGTGGGTAAAAATAGCGAACAAAGAGTTTGTCTCAAGTTTTGTATTTCTAACCGAATTTCGTATGCGGAATCGCGGTCATTCAGTCTTACCAAAAAAGAAAACAAGCCTACGAGTGGTACAAAGCCTTCAAAGACGGTCGAGAGATCGTTGAAAACATGCCACTCTCTAGAGGTCCTTGAAAATCGTCAGGCAAGTGTTAGAGAGATGGCATGATAGTTCGACATCTCTCGCGAGTCCGTTCGAACGATTTCGGGGGGTATTTCGGATATGACACGAGTTCTGACTTGACTCGTCCCGATAAAACTGAATTTCTTTTAAAAAGAGTACCGTAAACAGATCTCTTTGGACATGCTCGATCGTGCGCAATCCGTTCTCCCATTCATAGAGATGTGAAGGCATGGGTTTGTGAGTTTGACATGTAAATAAGTAAACAACGATCGGAATGGAGCCAAAGCCCCTCAAAAATCAAGGTGATACTCATTTCTTTTGCGATATTCGTGGTTTTTTGCATCCTGAATTTATTCTGGATGGACAAACGGTCTATAAGGAGTTCTATTTGGATGTATTGAGGCATTTTCGTGAGAATATCCGTCGAAAACAATCGGTATTTTGGTAGAACAATTCATGGATTTTACATGATGATTATGCACCGTCGCATCGAGTAATGATTGTAACCGAATTTAAAGCTAAAAAAGCAATGAATATCATCAATCAACCACCGTATTCATCAGATTTAGCTTCGTGTGATTTTTTCTTGTTCCCCAAACCTAAGTTGCCGTTCCGCGAAACCCGTTTTCAGTCGATCGAAGAGATAAAACAAAATTCGCTGAAGGAGCTGAAGGCCGTCCCAAAAAGTGCTTATGAAAAATGTTTCGAGGACTGGAAAAATCGTTGGCATAAGTGTATAACATATTTTAAGGGGACAAAATAAATATTGATAAATAAAAAAAAATTTGCCTTTTATGTACCATTTCAGGTAGTTTTTGGTTACAATTATTATTTACTGAGTGACTACTTGAGGACTTATTTCCATAAGAACCCATATAAATCTATCGGTTAAAATAGTTCCGGTAAATCAACGATACACTGGAATTTTTCTCTAAGAATCCATCTTCAAGTTTAAGTCGATTTAGTCATATTCGTATGTATGTTCGTCTGTATAATACTGAGTAATACTTCAAGACGCTGAATGTTCATGTTCACCTTTCACTGTGTTGCCGATCTTCGCTTTTTTTTGTTTTTTAATTTCCATTTTTTTATAACAATAATTTTTCAAAGAGAATAATATTCTTATAAGAAAAATTGTGTGTTAAAATTCTACACTTTTTTCGGGGTTCCCCCAAATATTTGTTCTTAGAAAACAATTTTGATAACATTCTAACCAGCTTCGTTTATTAGATAAATTTCGTTTTAACATATTTATAAATTCCTTACCTAAAATAGCTAAACATAATTAAAATACACATACACCTGTAGTTCGTGCTTACATATCTACAGAAACCTTCCCTGTAGTCATTTAACTGTTTCCAAAAAATCAATGCTTCCCGCAGCATTGACTGATTGCCAAGTCTACAAAAAGGCAAAAAAATTGCGCTAAAAACAAAACCGTACAATAACAAAAATATGATTTTTTTTGCTGACCCAATAAACTCTTTAAGCAGCCACAACGAATCAATCCTACCCAATAATATACCCGACAACACCATATATTATCGTTTACGCGCGCAAAAAACACACAAAGCCGCACAATTGTCAAGTGCTGCGTTGCGCATGCGTGACTTGTCGAGTAGCGCAGCAAAAAATAAATAATCAACAGCAACAACAACCTACACATTAAGCCGCAAAAATCTACCTGTACGCATTAAGGTGTGTGAAATTTTTGCGGACCACAAATCAATCAAAACCCCCAACGACCTTTTCATTTTCTCTTTCCGCAGCCGGCGTGCTTTGCATTGTTATTGTTGTTGTGCTTTGCTTTTATTGCCTTGTGTCTTTCTTTCTCATCTCGTCTTAACGCTTTCTTCGAGAACTATTGTGTGCCAATCAGTGGCGATATTCAATTCAATTTACGACTTCTACAAGCGACTTTTATTTCTATTTAATCTGCACCGATACACGAGTTCGCCTTTTGAAGCCAACAATAACAACAATGGCAGCGTTTTTATGCGATTTTCTGCTGATTTTTTTTTTCATTGATTTTCACCTGCCCACATTTGTGCGGTTCACCTGTTAATTAATAAAATTTTAATAAAAAAAGGTGCCAAAGGAGAGCGAAAATATTTCGGCATTACTTAAAACATAAAAATGGTCAGATGTTTAGCGATTTTATGGCATCGAGTTTAGTTATTTTACCGCACTGCGTGAATCCAGTTATTATGCTTGTCTTCATATACCTTCATGCTGCAAAATTATGGGCTTGTAGCGGCCAATGTAAGAAATTTCGGTTTAGAAATTCAACACAGTACAAGTGTTTCCTATTTTCACTCAACTTCAGTTGCACTTCCCTAATTGGAATCACCATAATCCTCAAAAAAACGTCGAGTTAGAGAGACTTCGAGTTATAGAAGCTTTCATGACATGCTGACCAAAGTTTTTTTGATATTTGTTTCATCGATCGTCAGTTGTATAAATATTTATATTTAAATAGGAAATGAATACTTTATAACATTTTTGGATGGCGCTTGAGTAATTTTTTCTTCAGTAGAAGTCGTTGGCTCTGAAATAAGCGGTTCTACAATATCCTCTGTTATAAATTCGTCTAAGCAAATCTCATTATTCACCTCAATATTATCTGTAGTAGTAACCTTTGAAGGGATATACATACATAAACGCGCTATGACTTTCCTCAAAAAATGCGAATCACGCGCCAATTGAAAAATTCGATTTATGGAAATAAATTTGTGTGAAATATGACTTCTATTGCCAAGTAAAGAGTTCGGGTTATGGAGAACTTTATGTTATAAAAGATCGAGTTGAAGAAACTGTATTTTAAATTGTTAAAGACAAAATATTAAACTTTTAACCAATAGTTGAAGGCTTCTTTAGAAGACAGTTTCATAATCATTAGTTTGATGAAAGTAAAATTCTCGTCATTTTTAACTTGTACCTACATTTTGTCTACTAGAATTAACAAGATAGAGATGTATTGATCATCGTGTACCTCCCAAACTTCCTCGATCCCGGTTCGCTCGACGGTATACTACGAGTATATATAAAAAATTTATTTGAAATCAATGCTTTATAGCTCTTTCATAAAACCGCGAACTTGCCACTTCATTTTAAAAGTTGTGTTTTTTGTCGTGTCATAAAATTAAATACAATTATTTGTAAGTTGGTATGCAAAACTCAATTCTCTGTCTACACTTATGCTTTTCTTGCTCTTCTTCGAGCAAGTTAGAACATTTTTGAAACCAATTTTTATATCAATATGCAATTTTTAGTTGACTTGTAGAATGTGTATCGAAGTTCTTTCAAATGTATTTCCAATTTAATGAGAATAATAAATTTTATTGCCTTACATTATTATCTTGGGACCATATGGTACACTGTCGAGATTTGGCTCATCTACCTAGTGTTTAACTGACGTCACTTTAGCATGCGCTTGCAAATGGTTAAGAGAGCATATCTGTGAGATAAATATTTGGTTTTATTAATATATTGTGACAAAAAAGCACCCGGAAAGTGTGATTGAATTTTAAGGGTAACTGATATTTCATAAAAAATATTTTGGTAGGACTGTCCTTAATTACTATGCCAAATATCTGTCAACCAGTTTGTTTACAGCATTTGCTTAAGTCAGTACACCTCAGTATCGCGTTGCGATTTTTACTTTGAAAAAAAATATCGAACGAAGAATTTGTCTCAAATTTTGTATTCGGCAATTCAGTTTTATCAAAAATTTAAGCATGCGAGTGGTACAAAGAATTCAATGATGGTGGAAAAATTATTTAAGATATGTCTCGTTTTGGACGACCTTCGACCTCTTCAACTGATGAAAATATTAAAAATGTGAAGGATGTAGTGCTTGAAAATCGCCAGGTAAGTGTTAGGGACTTGGTGAAAGGGTGTCACTCGTGAGTCCGTTCGAATGATTCAATTCAACAATCACCTGAATGGAGGGAAAAAACGAGCCGGGAACCAAATCTCATTGCTTTCTTCGATATTAGTGGTTTAGTGCATCATGAGTTTATATCGGAGCGACAGTCGATAAGAAGTTCTATGAGGCGTTTGCGTGAAAACATCTGTCAAAAATGGCCGGAATTGTGAGAAAAAAATTCATGATATTTGAAAAAATGTTTTCCAATATTTACTTACTGAACGAAAAACATAAAATCTTAAATATTATATTATGGTCAATATGGTGTACGAGCGAAATCGTACATACTTGTAAATCGAAAAGACCACATATTTTTTTTTAAGAATGAAACTTTGAGAATGAAGTTTTGATTTATTATTTACTAAGAATGACAATAACTTCTTATTAATATTTCTAACACAAAAGTCATCGATTGATGCTTAATTTTACTTTCTACTAATATTAATTTCTTTACACAAAAAATAAATGTTTAATAACATGTAAAAAATATATTGCACTCACCTCAAAAACACTGTAAATCAATTAATCCAAATCGCTTAAGAGCAACAAGCCCTATAATCCTTGCAAGTAATATGTTTGTGTATTGAATGTTGATTTCTATAAAAGATGTGTGAAATGCAAAGAAAAATTTAATGTATCGAATATATATTTTTTTATATGTTTAATGAAAAGAATTATTTTGAATTAAAAAAAAAGTAAATCAGTACTAAAAAAAGTTTTAAAAATAAGAAAAATAATATTTAATTGAAATTAACAAAAAATTTATTAAATACAATATTTTTTTAATTATAGTTAAAAAAAATTTTTGAAAAAAAAATTATGTATTAAAAATTAAAAAAAAAATACTCTTAAATACAATATTTTGTAAACTATTATTAAATCATTTTTTTCATATTTGTTAAATTCTTTTTTGTTTGTTTTTTATTAAATACAATTTTTTTTGATTCTTATTAAATAAACTTGTTTTTCATATTTTTTATGCTTTTTTTGGTACCGATTTAATTTTTTTTTATTTAATGAACATTTTTTTTATTAAAAATACTTTTAATAATTCTTTTAGTATTGATTGATTTGTTTTTATGATATTTTAATTTTAATATTAAAAAAAATTCAATTTATTTATATTTTTACTATTAAAAAAATATTAAAAATATTTTTTTTAAAAAATAAAATTTAATAAATAATAAATATTTTTAATAAAAAATAATTTCATATACTTTTAATGAATTTTTTAGCATTGATATATTTTTTAAACAATATTTTAATATTAGAAAATGTCTATAAGTTAATAAGTTTCTTAAAATTGTATTGTAATTAAATTTTAAATGATATTTTAATATTACAAAATTTAAAAAAAGATATTAATATGATGTTGTAGTAAAAGATAATTAAACTGATGTTATATAAAAACAATAGAAAACATATTTTATTAAAACAAAATTAATTAAAATTTTATTCCATTAAATATACAACACTTAAAAAATTTCTACTTATATATTTTAATTGTTTTCTTCCAGGTAACTATAAATTTAATACGAAATGTGATTTAATTTGCGCCAACGAATGAGCGCTCAGCGCATAGCAAAAAACCCACTCGTAAATTGAAAAAATAATAACCGTAGCATGAAGCGAAAATAAAATAGTAGTAGTAGCTGGCCACATTTAAGTCACTGAAGGGGAAATTCGGCGCAGCTTGTCTATCCGCACGCCAAACAGGCTACTTGGCTACTCGCTTTTTCTCTTAACGCTATTAGCGCGCTTCGCACAGCTTGGCTACAACTCGGTTGGCGGCGGCATGCAACCACCAGACCGATAAAAAAAGTGCAGCGCACACAGCCATAATATGTATTATTAATTAGCGCCTGCGAGCTCGCGTCTGCCACCGAGAAATATGGATCAGTGGATCAATGGCATGAATAGAGGCAGAGGCGGCTGCGTGGAAAAAACACAACGTCAACGGCAGACGACGCCGTGACTGGGGTAGAATGTTAAAATAACCACGCATACATGCATAAATATTTATGTGTATATAGATTTATATGCAGACATACATACATACATACATACCTACATATTTATACATACATACATATATACAATATATACTTAGAAGCCAAAATAGCCGCATAGCAGCAGAAATATGGCGTTAGTTATGAATGTTATGCTACACTCGCCAAACTGATGGATGGGAGAAAATAGCTGCACACTGCAACAGCAAATAGCTAACACAGAAACACCAAAAACACAATAAGAACAAATAAATGGTGGGTAAGAGTGGAGAAAAAATGAAGCGCGAATGGCTTTTGAGCTTTGGAAAATAGAATTATAGCAACAAGCAGGGTGCAGCAAGTACAAACACACACACACACATTCCTATTGGCTATATGAATAAATAACAAGTGAACGTGCGCTCATGCGCAGCAAGTCAAGCGAGTAAAATTCGAAATTTGCGCGCTAGAAAAAAGTGAGAAACTTTTAATGCGCAGAAATGAGGCAGCAATGACAGCGTTGTGGCAAAGAAAATGAGGTAAATTTTTATAGAATGATTTATACATTTGTATATAACAACAAACACATGATAAACTGCTATCAGTTGCCTGCGCATATACAGTTACTTATAAATATTTTTACTTATCTCAAGATTATATTTATGCACTTGCACAGATACTTTCAATATTAGAGCTAATATTTGCTAACAATAACACACAGGCACAAAAATACATATGTGTGTATGTGTATTGCTCTAAGACACCGTTGAGTAAAATAAATAAGCCGTAAAAATAACGGTAATGCTAATAAAAGTATTAATAGTTAAGTTAGAAAGGTTGGGAAAATGTCATACTTGCATTGACATATATACATATATGTACATACATATATGCTACATTTGTTCTATATACATATGTATGTATATACTTATGTACTGAAGACAAAAAGACATACTAGTATGTACATATATTGGCAATTTAGCAGCTTTGCGCCGTGAAACCGGCACAACTCAAGACACAATCAGACACGATTGGCAGTCAGACAGTTGGACAGACATTGTGAAAGACACATAGAACGGTAAAAGTAAAAAAATATAGAAAATTACTGAATTGTAAAGCATGGGAGATATTCATTGGCGCTGTAGCAGGTGGTTCGCTGTGGGAAAAAATAAAAAAAAATATTCATATTTTTCAATATTTTTTAAATTTAATTTCACGGGACTCTATGCCTCACACGTGCTTGAAAATATTTGGAACATTTCTTTTTTATAATTTAATTAACTTTTAAAGAGCTAGTCTACTCTAGAGCTGTATTAGCGTATCTTTCAGAGCGAAAAATTTTGACCCGACCGACCAATTTCAACTTAATTTGGTACATAAGATTTTTATTATATTCCTATGTCACAGTGTCAAAATAGACGAACTTGGACTACAACCAACCCTACTTTCCATATAACATAATTTTACAAGGTGCATTCCAAAGTAAACAGGACTAAAAAAACAGAACAAATGTTTTTTTCGGCAAAATCAATTAATTTATTCCAAATAGTCTCCTTTTGCTTCAATACAGCTTTTTGCAAGGTCGAAAAGCATGTCGAACAGTGTTTTAGCTCGTTGGCCGGTATGGCCGCCAGTATGCCGGTGCAAGCCTTTTGAATGGCCTCTATGTCTGCATAACGCTTTCCTTTCATGGGCAAATGCATTTTTCCGAAAAGGAAGCAAAGTGCCATAACAGGTGAATACGGGGAGTGGTTAATGGTTAAAATGTGATTTTTGGTCAAATTATTGTCCTTCGAATGTGTAATTCTGAGCAATTTTTGGTCGTCAGTCAATTTGTGCGGAACAAACCGTCGATGTTATGAAGACGTTCAATTCCATTTCCATGAATTTCAATTATGATTTTGGCGGATTTTCGATGAATTCACGCACAGTTTCGATGGAATTTCCGGTGATTACGGATTTTGATTGGCCCGCATGTTGATCGTCATTTATGTCCTCACGACCACTTTGAAAACGTTGAAACCACTGGTGCACTCTGCTACGGGATAGGCAATCATCGCCATAAGCCTATTTTCATCAATTGAAATGTTTCAATAAAAATTTTACCAATTTTAAAACAAAATTTAATATTGGCTCTTTGTTCGAAGCTCATTTTTGCACTGATAACACAATCAAACTGACACTTAAAACACAGTAACTTCACTTCCAATCTATGAAATGTCATAAATGTCACTGGACAATCGCTAAAGATAGCAAATTCTAACGCATCAGTCGACATATAGATGGCACCACTAGAGGGCGCTAGATTCAAAAAGTCCTGTTTACGTTGGAATGCACCTTGTAAATTCTATTTGCACTAATAATTCCTTTAAAGTAGGCCATCTTATCACCTGTTTAAGCCCCTAGGTACCGGAAAAGTGGACTCCAGTATCTATAATTGACTTTTGACCGACATACAGAGAGAATCCTTTCCTGGCAATAGTATATTTGTGTATCAAAAACGAGTTGAATCAAGTCAATACTTGCCTGAGCCCCCGTATACCTATTATAATATAAAGATTTTTAAAATTGCAGTTGACTTTATGCCGCATATATCGGCCAATATGTGAGTTATCTCAATGAATATTACAGAGCCAGTTTTACTCATAACAGTGTATCTTTGTACCTAAAAAAGATAAAACAGGACGAAAACTTGACCTAGCCCCCATATAACTATTACTAGGATTATCTGGCTGATCTTGAATAATGAATGTGTATAATGATTTTCGCTTTTCTAATCAACCTTATGTTAAACCTGTCAGTCAGTGTATGAGTTATATAGATTATATGTATGTCTTTATAAAATTGCTTAGACTCCGATCCCATGGTTGACGTTTTACAGCTTCAGCTATATCCCTTCCTATTCCTGCAAGTTGCAAGAGTATAAAATGTTCGGTTGCAATCGAACTTAGCCCTTTCTGACTTGTTAAGATCAATATTTTATTTATCTTTCTTGAATAGACTTTTTCACATTTTGAGTATCTCCTTAGTTTACTCTATTGAAGTGCGGATATATAATTTTCTAATTAAATTCTTAAAATATTGTAAAATATTGCGAAGTAAGCTTTTTCTAGTTGGTTAATACTATATTTGGGGTGTCCAAATTTGTAAAATTTTTATGCAAACATGTACTTAGCTTACCTCGATTTAAATACATACATACATATATATTAAACAAGTGTATGCAATTTTTGCATATATCTTTACGTCTGTTACTATAAATATATATTAATATACTTTAATATATATATTATATATAGCACATACTATATGTACTAGTAGCTAAAATACCACCAATCATTTCATTTTCTTTCTTTCACTAAGAATACCAACTGAAGGCAACTGTCACCAATTGGTTTGATGACAATTTTATGCTTTCTAATTTTTAACACAATTACTTGTTACCTGTAAGACACAACAACAGATAATAAAAGTTGTGAAAAAAAGTCACAAGCATAAAAGGCGAGAAAAATGAAAGAAATTCCGCTGATTTTTGTTTGTTTACTTGCAGCTTTGTTGCTGTGCTTTGCCATTTTCCAATTTACACTTGACAAATTTTTGGCAATGTCACTGATACAAGCAATAACAAAAAATAAAAAAAAGTATTAAAAATGCCTTCCATAAATGTAGTATTTTTTACTTTTGAAAGTGTTTGAAGCCTCATGAAGTTATTTTTATTATTTTGAAAATATGAGCAAATAATTCGGCTGACTTTATGGCAAATTTTAAAAGTTTCAAACTATTTTAAAATATTATTAAAAATAACATTAGTTTACAGTGATTTTGCTACTGTGTTGTTAGAGGCTATTTTTTGCTCATTTTGGGTTGCTAGAACCATGTGGCATATGTTATATAATAACGTTCATAATAATAGCCCCTTTTACAGATTACTTTCATTTAGCACTATTTCTCATAAAAACAAGCTATATATACTAAATATTCAAATTTGTATAACATTTCCCTTTAACATCCTTCAGTTAAAGAAGTTTATATGTCGGAATAAGAAAATCATCGGTCATTAAATTGAATTAAACAAATAGCTCGAGATTTCGAAATACCCAGAAGTTAGCAAATATTTGCATATATTGAATAGAATTAAATAGAGCTCCTATTAACACATTCCAAATTTCTTCAAGCTGTAATACCCCAGATTGAGTGTTGAAAAAATGGAGTCCTCGATACATGTTGAATATGGACTTAACTTTTAATTCTGAACTTAAATGTCGGGCCTCCACATTATCGAGAATTTTAGTATTACAATGACCCATAGTTTTGATATTAGTGAGGGTAACGTTGTCGTAGACGACTGCTGACGACAATCAGTACTAAAAATATATGGTAAACCGTGTACTAGCTTTAGAGAGATGACCCACAATATTCCTTATAAACCAATAATTTTCTTTGGTTTAGTATTTAGACAAGTAAATAAAACTCTGGATTCCTTTTCTTGTTGTTTGTGAAAAAAATGGAGTGGTGGTTGAAAAATAGTTATTTCTAATATTTTAAGTTATTCCTGACTTGTTTACTTGGATTTTAGCCACTTGAAGTTTCGTGCTTGTAAGAAAATACAAATATGCCCTTCGACAAATCATAAATGGATTCAACGTGTAACTAGCAAATACCAACTTACTTGAAGCATTCATTTATTGGCGAGGCGAGCTGTAACTTGACTAAAATTTAAGATATCTTGATGAAAATTGGTACACATATTCATTTGGCAAAAAAAAAGTTAATAATCTCATCGGACCACTGCCACGCCCACAAAACGCCATTAGCTGAAAACGTATTAAGCGCCGTAACTAAGCACTAAGTTAAGATATGGAGCATTAATTTGGCACAGAGGATCGAATTAACACGAAGCCACTGAGGAATATAAAATGTCCAAAAACTAAGCGTGGCCCCTTCTTAAATGGTTGATACCGGAAGATGACCCGGTCGACTCTCCACATAGCAGTACTGTACAAATTTACAGCCACTTTGGTATTAGAGAGTTTTATGAGAATCGTTGCAAAAGTCGAACGAAAAATCATATACACTCGTGGCCACGCAAACCTTACCATTATACCTTCTTAAAGTTTTTTTTCGGACTTTTTCGTTCGTTTAGAATTTTCTTAATTTTTGTTTTTTTTCATGCTTTTAGTAAGCATAAGTAAACTAAATTATATTATCTAATTATAATTATAGTTTTTAGTTTATTACGTTTAGTGAGCGGCCGATTTTATTGTTTTAAAAGTGATGCACCGACTAAACATCGTGTTTCAATTAAAATAAAATAAAATAAAATATAAATTTCAATTAAATTAAAAAAAATAAAAAATATAATTTTTTCATGGCATGGCAGACTCTTACATTTCGAGCTCATTTTGTAAAGCTCACTATCTTTCAATTGATTTATACAAGTATATAGCTGAATGTGTTTTGTTTTTATTTTTTAATATTTTCATTAACTTATTTCTAAATAAAAAATTCCTATACCACAAAAAGTACCGCTATAAAGTGTAGTCAAATATGCACAATACTTAAAAATTTTGAGTGGTAAGGTTTGCGTGGCCACGAGTGTATCTCTGGACTCAACTGATCGATTTCAAATAAAAATAGTATGCGGCCTACTTCCCATATTCCTAAGTCACAGTGAGAAAATGAGCGATATCGGACTACAACCACGCCTACTTCTCATATAGCGCAATTTTAAATTCCACCTGATTCTTTCACTTGCCAGTACACAAGCCAAGCAGCAATTGATATAACGGCATAAATCTTTGCACAAATAAGCATATCAGCTTATCACTAAAAATTGTCTAAATCCAACTAAAACTTTGCAAGCCACCAAATATCGGAAATGTGGACTCCAGTATCTATAGTTGAGCCTTGGACTGATAATAGCGGTCAATGCTTTGGATATACAATTGATTTCAGAGAAAATCCGCTCGTAATAATAATAAAATATATTTGTTTATTAAAAATAAGTTTAATCGGTTTATTACTTCCCTGATCCACCATATACCTAGTATAAAGGTTTTCGAACATCCGGGTGACTTTATGCGCATACATATATCGGCAACTATGTAAGCCATCTCAATGAAAATCAGAGAGCATTTTTTACTCATAACAGTGTATCTTTCTACCTAAAATATATAAAATTGTGCGAAAACTTGACTTAACTCGCATATGACTAATATCAGTATGTTCCAGCATCTGACTGACTTTGCTCTATGTGATTGGTGATTGTATGTGTGGTACCTTATCAAAACCCAGGGACCATTTTTTTAGTATGTGGCATGTTACTATTATGCTTCACTGTCAAAATAAAAACAAAATTGGGTCAACACTGCCCCCAACTCGTATAATTTCCTGAAGGACTTTGCCTCTTGCAAATTGCAAAAGTATAAAATGTTCGGTCTCACCTGAACTTAGCCGCTCCTCACTTATTTAAATAGTCTGTGTATAGTTTAATACTTTCATTTGAAAACCAAAAATCAAGTATCTATAATCAACTAACTATTACTGGAACTATTACCAGCATCTAGTGATATGCGTGGAAAATATAAGATAATTTTTTCTCGTGTTTTTAAGAACTCGCAACGAAAGTGATTAGCGGTTTTATGGCAATTATCGAAAAAAACGATACTTAGCATTTATTAAATAAAGCCGTTGGGCCCCCATTGCGCTAAATAGAAATAAATATAACCAAAGGTGTGCATATGTATATACTACTTGTATGTAAGTATGTATGCAGCCAAATCTACTAGCGCTGAATCGCAATTATCGATCATTAAACTCTCCATTGATGTGCACAAAGTAGAAGCACAAAATATCGGTCAGCGCGTAGAACGCTACACAACAACAACAACAACAAAACACACACACACACAAATACATGTACATGAGCGCAATGTGCTGCTTTCTTTTCTACTTCTGTATGCTTTGGGCCACAAGATGAGTTTCATGTTCTTTGTGCAGTTATTGCTATAAATGTTATTGTTATTGTTATTTTGACTATTTGCTTTTAGCATTTTACACTTTTACATTCAGCAAGCAACGCGCGTTCTGCGCGCAACGAAGCTAGACGCTGAATCTTATGCAAAATCTGTGCTATTTGTTGTTTTTGTTGTTGCTTTAAAATACAATAATAAAAATTTAATGATAAAAACTCAGTTGTAATTCGCACCTTATTAAAACACACTTGGCGGCGCAGCGCACAGCAAAACGGTATAGGCTCGAACGCAGAGTTGCTTCGTTGGTTCTGCGCGATGGTGTTGGCGATTTCGCGGCTGTTAGCTTGTGATTGTTGGTGTCGATCGCCGAGATAGCAAAAGTTTTAATGTTTTGTGGCGTTAAACTCACTTGCTGTGTCGAATCTATTAAATTGTTGTTATTGTTTTTTGGTTTAAGGAGGTTCTTTTAAGTTCAATTTTTTTCAATTATTTTTTTCAAATTTTTTTTTAATTTTTTTAATTAATTTTTTTATATTTTTTTTCAAAATTTTTAATTTTTTTTTTAATTTCGCTATTTTTTGCGCTTTGTCTGCACAACAACACCAGACACACACACAACACAACGAAAAAAAATAACAGTTATGCGCCAACGAGTCAGCAGCAAGCAGTCTTTCGCCAGACGAAGCAGAAGTGGAGCGCCGTTGATTATTCTTTCTGTGCTTTCTGAATGGTTGGCCGCTCAGCCGGTCGGTCGGTCGGTCGCTTGGTCGGTGGCACCAGCACCACTTGCTCTTCAACACTTACTTTTTCTACTATTTAAGTTTTATTTCTTTTATTTTTTTTTTGTATTTTATTGTTGTTTCTTTTTATGTCTGCAAACACTAACTGCACACTAGGACGTTCAGTGTCTACCAAAATACTGCCCGACTCAGCAACTGTATAGCAGTTAGTATATGTTAACACACTTGTTGTGGCAATAACGGTTATTAGCGAGACGCAGCCGAGAACACGTGTGCACGCAACGAATGACGAACGCGAAATACGCGATCCAAAGCGTTACTTTCTTTCGTTAGACTGACGCAGCTTGTCGTCTAGCAGTTCCAGCTGCCTCTTCTTCTTCTGCTTCTTCTGCCGCTGGCAAGCTCTTTCTCGCATTTGCTTTGTAGCAACGAAGATCTTGCTGAGCGTTTGGCGCCGCAGCTGCCACTTGAACTGGAGAATGTGCTATGCATACAACGGTTTCGTGGTGGTGTGCTGCCTCTGCTTTCACTCAACATCAGTCGGTCAGCAACAACGAGTAACAGCCAGCAGCTTCCAGTGGAATGACAGGTGTAAGAGCGCCACAGCAGCAGCGACCATTGCTTAGCATACTGCTACTGTGCGCTGTTAAATTACAGCGCTGTTGTTGTTGCTGCTGCTGTTGCTTCGACTGACCTTGTTGTTACTTTTCTTTGCTGTTACGTTGCCTGGCATTGATACAGGTTGCTTAATTTATTGATTGCCAGCGACACGATAGAGACAAAATGCAATTTAATGGCGATTTGTTGATATGCCGTTTATTAACCTTATTGCGTTATGTTGGTGTGAGTGTTCATATATATGTATATAATTTTAGCATTTACATACATACTGTATATTTGTTGTAGGTAATTAGATATTCACTAAAATATTGAATTTGGACTCAGAATGGATTTGAATACAGGATAAGCATATACCATTTATTTGAAATGATAATTTAAAAAATGGAGATTTTTATTTTGGTCACCTAGACTTTTGTAATAATGTAATATTGAAATGTAAAGTGGGTTCAATAAAATTTGCCTATAAAGGGTATTCTTTTTCGAGGGGATCCCGAAGGTAAACAAGTTCAAGAAGCATTTTGGGTTGAATAACTCAAGCCGTAACAACTTGCCTCTATCCAATCTTCTTCAATATAATTCACACGGTCGCATAGGAGTATACGAAAAAGATTCAATTATGGGCGTGAAATCATCGCAAATCAGACTCACGCGAGTCGTCTATCAGCCTCACTATGAACCCCTGGAACTATAATCCTGGGACGCAACTTCCGATTCACGTACACATCCAACCCCAATTCCTCATTTATTTCATATTACTCCCACTTTTTTCCCTCTCAAACGTGCAGAGAGAGAGTATACGAGGTTTGACAATTAAGTAATGAGACTGATTTTATTGCCGCGCTTGTGGTAAACCTGTGACCTTAAAATTCCCTTTTTCTTTTTCCGGCATCCCTCCCCTCTCCATTGATATATGTACTATCGCTCATTTAGTTCGCCTGATGCGTCAAGTTGAGTAGACGTGTGTTTGTAGTGCTCGTCACGAAAATGGAAAAACGAAATCTAGAGCAACGCGTCGCGATAAAAATTTTCGCCAGATTGGGCGAAACAGCTTCGGAAGCGTACGCTAAAATTGTAAGAACAGCCGCCCTACAAGTCACTCTCTGACTTTTTTTGTTTCCTAAAACAAAATCGGTGGTCAAAGGAACCCATTTTGAGTCGATTACGGACATCCAGGCGGCCGTGACGAGGGTGCTCGCGGACATCCCAGTCGATGCGTTCCAGAAATGTTACAAAGCATGGAAAACGCGCTGGAATTGCTGTATAGCTGCCCAAGGAGGCTACTTTGAAGGGGATGGCAGAGTTGTAAAATAATTTTCAAAAATACGGTTTTTATGGAATCAGTCTCATTACTTAATTGTCATACCTCGTAATCGCCCACCACTTTTAATGGGCTTAACTTCACCCGCACACCCAATGAAACTCCTCCTTTGCAACTTTGTTAACCACTTCCTTATAGGAAGTTGTAGGAGCCTTACTTCAAATCACCACCGACCAGGTCTCCATCGGCTTCGTCTGCACCGACGCTATTACCTTCAATATAGGTGCCGGTGGGACTGGTACCGTTAGCACAGCTACCAGCGTTGACCCACTTAACGGAGGAAAGGAAGCCCCACAACCATATATTTTGAGACAAGGTCAAACAAACACTTCGCATTTTTCACATCAAAAAATTTCACCCCAAAGACCAATGCTCTAAACTCCCCCATAAAGCTTTGCAAGCAGCAACATGAAGTAAAAAACAATCAAGAACAACACTACTGATACCATTGTTCTACTTTTTTCGGGTCCAAACTCTTTAGCAACAGCTTTACTCCAACACCATTCTTCATAGTAGTTCCATCCACGACGCCTTTACGGCACCGCCTCTTCCGAAATCACTCTTACTTATTACTATCACCACCACTCGAGTTAATTTTTACCAGAAGTAAAAATGAGTCAAAAGAATATATTTTGAGCTGCACTGAAATGTGTACTCTTTATTTATACTCTTAAGACTAACTTATTACATCGTTCTTACTTCTATTTATACTAACTAGTATATTTACTTATTACTAAATAGTTGATAGTTTGTCTACATACAGATTAATTATTTGTTTAGGTTTGTTTACATATATATTGTTCGCTTAGATATAATTTCTTTGTTTTAAGATAAGGTTGTCGTGGTATTCATACTCAATGTTGTTTTGTTACTTCTTTGTTTGGGATTGTTTGTTTTAGTGATAGTGCATTTCAGTTGTTCCAACTCAAGGTTGTTTTGATGCATTCTATTTACTGAAACAAAAGATTGTTTTGTTGTTTGTTACTATTATAAGGAATACGTTCCTTAACTCTCCCCTATGTTAAAATGAAATGTCCTCATTTCAAAACATCTGGGCTTATTATTGTTTTTGCATGTTTCTTATGATGCTTTCTTTTCTATTATAATTTAATTTTTAATTCGCTTAAATTTTCTACAATTCAACCACTTTCTTTTTTCTTATAATTTAGTTTTTAATTAGCGTCAATTTTCTACAATTCAACAACCATTTTCCTTTTTGGCTTGCATTGTTTTCGGTGCCTTTTTTTTGGAATTATTGGCTGTGTTTGTGAACATTTTTACCTTTCGTATGTGTTTGATTTTTTATGTTTATAATTAATACATATCTATACTTAATGATTTTTTCGTGTTACATATAACGTTTCCTTTTAGTTAGTTTTGAATTGGCGATAATTTTCTAGAATTCAGCAACAATTTACCATATTGGCTTGCCTTGTTTTCGGTGCCTTTTTTGGGTAATTGGTGTTGCTTGTGGAAATTTTCACTTTTTGATTGAGGATAATCTTTGTATAAATTCCTCTTGTTGCTTGTTTATAATTACCATCAATGCAGTTACTTGTGCTTGGAGTTGGGGCATCTTTGCTTCTTCCTAACTTATAATTAACTGTAAAATGTTTCAGGATTCAACGTTGTCCGCTTTTTCAGGGTCTATTGCGAATATTGGTGAAAGTATTATCCATTATTTCAGGACCTATACTTTTTTACCTTGTTCCACTTTTTCAGGAATTGTCGCTGTCCGCTGTTCCAGGGTCTGTTGTGAACCTTGCTGAATTCGCCGCTGTCCGTTTTTTCAGGATCTGCTTTGATTCATTCTGGATGTATTGTCCGCTGTTACAGGACGTATGTATACTTACATTCATTGCCATTTGTTTCTGCACTTTTTTCAGGCATTTGTTGCTGAAAGTCCTACTTCCTGTGGAATTTTTTGATTTAGTCCTTTCGGAATAAAATCTGGCTTTTTGGATAGCAAATAAATTTGCCATCCCGGTTGAGCCCCCAGTTAATTTTTACCAGAAGTAAAAATGAGTCAAAAGAATATATTTTGAGCTGCACTGAAATGTGTACTCTTTATTTATACTCTTAAGACTAACTTATTACATCGTTCTTACTTCTATTTATACTAACTAGTATATTTACTTATTACTAAATAGTTGATAGTTTGTCTACATACAGATTAATTATTTGTTTAGGTTTGTTTACATATATATTGTTCGCTTAGATATAATTTCTTTGTTTTAAGATAAGGTTGTCGTGGTATTCAAACTCAATGTTGTTTTGTTACTTCTTTGTTTGGGATTGTTTGTTTTAGTGATAGTGCATTTCAGTTGTTCCAACTCAAGGTTGTTTTGATGCATTCTATTTACTGAAACAAAAGATTGTTTTGTTGTTTGTTACTATTATAAGGAATACGTTCCTTAACTCTCGTGATGCCTTTACTAAGACCGGCTTTACTTGCGGTGCGTCTTAATCAGAAGCGCTACTCCCAGTATTATCCTGGATATCTCTTATCGATCAAGTCAACACATTTTAGTTTTGAAATTTTGAGTATGAAACTTCTCAAATCTCTTTCCGGACTAAATGACCTGAACCTTTGGCAAAAACGACGTGGTGTTCAGGTCGCAAAAAAGAGGCTTGATAACGGGGCATAGATGGTTACTGTTTTCTGTGATTACCATAGTGTGACTAACTATGAATTCGTTTCACAGTGGCAAACGGTCAATGAAGAATACTATTAGGCAGTTTCTAGGGGTTTACCAGGAAATATTCGTCTTAAACGACCGGATGTGTGATCAGATGGCAACTTCATGGATTCATCACCCCGATAATGCGACATCGCATGACTGTGACTGACTTTTTGACCAAAAACGAGAGCTTTCGCTCAGTCCCCGTATTCGCCAGATTTGTATCCTTGTGGATTTTTCTATTTTCGAAACTGAAAATCCGCTTCGAAGAATATGACATGAGTCTATTGTCTTAAAAGATATTCTACTTGTATAACTTGTATGGCATCAGAGGTATTACAATACGTGAAAATGATTTTTTTTTATCATTTCGAGTCAAATTTGATGGTATGTCTTAATCAGACGCGCGACTCCCAGTATTAAACCTAGACAACAATGAATATACCCGCACACATTGAGATATGATGTGTGGAAAGTGCATTATACACATATGATTGCCATTTCACAAATCCTGTTCACATTCAGTCCAACTGCTTGGTGCTTTTCGCATTTGACATACAACTCGTCAAAGGAGATTAAATTAAAACTGTGCAGAGCGTTATAAGCAACGAGCAAAAAAAAAAATATAAAAACAATAAAATAAAATTAAATAAAATGTATGTATGTATGTAGAAAAAAGTAAACGGCAAAAACTGGTCCACACACATGCGCACTTGTTTGGCGGCACACTATGTACCGTATGTACAGCCGCAACGGTAACGGCGGCCCCAGCAGCCGCAGCTGCAGTGCCATAGCTCCGCAGCTCAGCAGCAGCCTAATCCACAATTCAATTAAGTTGAATAGTAAGTTGATGTGGACGAATCAAGTCCGTTCGGCCGTTCAGCGGTTCGTTCATATTTAACCGGATTCGGGATGTCAGGAAAAATGGCGAAACAGTTAAGCGGGTATCAATGACGGACGAAACGAGGCAAGCCAGCACCAGGCCAAGATCAAGGCGACCAACCAAGCAGCCAAACAGCCAAACCGCCAACTTGCCAAGCAAACAAGTCGCTTCTAAAGACAAATCGATGCCAAAACGCAAGTGCTCGACTAAGATGAGCCATGCCACGGCGCGTCGTCGTACATGTGAGCGCGACTCGCGACTATGGCGAGCGTGTTGCATGGTACGCTGAATAAATGAAGTCCGTTGAGATGATCTGCAACGCTCAACACGCTACGCTGCGAATGGCTGAAAGCAAAAAGTCTCGATTGACAACTTTTCCCTGCTTTGGCATGATCTCGTGCCGTTTGCCGTTTGCCGTTTGCCGCTTGCCGTTTGCTGTTGCATTTGTTATTGTTTTGCGCTGTAGTGAACAATGCGCAGCTGCGGTGCTCCACTAATGACAACTATAGCGCTAGCTTTTCTTTCATTTGCGTTGGCTTTTTTGCTGCGTCTGCGCAAAGAATGCGCCAACAAGTGCAGAAATATGAATTGCACGAGGAACTGGTTGTAATAAATAGCCAACAATTTATTCTTTAATAAATAATGGCAGACATTCGAAATTCGTAGTCAAAATAAAATGAGCCAAATAAAATTGGGAAGAATTTGTAAATATTGAAAATCAAGTTTTCAAAATAAATATGTATGTAGCCAATTTTTTGAAGTTGTAAGGAATATCTGTAAATTTTTTCCATTAGATTATTATTTTGCGCTCACTTATGATGCTGTCCGCTTTAAACAAAGCGTAAAAGCTCACCGAACGCTTGAAGGTCTTTAAGTTTTCGAAAGCTTTTGGGTCTAACCATCATTTCACCTGTCAAACCAAGTTTAAAGCCAACCTTGAAAGACGCACAGACCACTAGTAGCTTTTTATGGTTACAAATAGGACCTGAAGTTCTCCAGCTTTCGACTTTGATTTCATATATGTAAAATATCTGTGAGTTTACTCCATTAGATTAATTTTATATTCTCACTTATGATATAGTCTGTATATATAGAAAAGCTCTCCAAATACGAGAAGCTTTTTAAGCCCTCGAAAGCTTTTGGTTCTTATAATATTTTTTCCCTCCTAACTCATCTTAGAGTTAAAGCAGAAAAGCTCACAGATCACTAGAAGCTTTTTAAGGTTATAAATAATCGCTGGAGCTTTAAGGCGTTCAAAATTGATTTCATACGTACTCGTATAATATTTCTCTAAATTGATATGTGATACTATGCACTTTAGGGCGAAGCGCCCGAAAGCTTCTGGTTCTAACAATAACTCTGCTTAGAACCAAAGCAGAAAATCTCACAGATCATTAATAGCTTTTTAAGCTTATAAGTAAGCGCTAAAGCTCTGAAGTTTTTGAAATTGTTTTCATACATATAATATAGCTGTAAATTGACACCGTTAGATCATTCTTATATCTTTAACTATACACAGTAGGGCAAAGCTTCTGAAAGCTTCTGGTAATAATATTTTTTTTTTCTAACTCTGCTTAGAACCAAAGCAGAAAAGCTCACAGATCATTACAAGCTTTTTAAGGTTACAAAATATTGCTAAAGCTCTCTAGATTTCGACATTGATTTCATCCATCTAACTCATACGGCGATTGTCATCATCTTTCCTTTGACAGAGTCGCTTCAGCAAGTTCAAGGTAAAACTTTTTTGTGTAAGAATTTTGAAGTTAAATAGAATATCTACAAATTTTTATCGTTAGATGATTATTCTATTCTCACCTATAATGCTATCCATTTTACGACAAAGCTCTGGAAAAGCTCTAACAGTAATTTTTCTCTCCTAACTGTGCAAAAAGCTTTGGAAGCTTTTTAAAATTACAAAATAGCGCTAAAGCTCTCGAGCTTTCGATATTTATTTCATATATCTAACTCATTCGACGATTGACATCTCTTTTTGGAGTCAAATTGACGGAGTAAAAATTACCATTTTTTGGAGAGTGGACTCGATTTGAACACAAACTTAGAGCATTAGAAGAATTTTCAGACTTAAAGTGATTTTAACTTTTCGAGATATACGTAGGTGAGTTAGATCCCTGTTTCGTTGTACTTCTCCTCCATTTGTACTACCTACGAGAATTTTGCGGCATACATACATCGACTAGTTACGAGGAATAAATATTACACATTTTTGGGAAGCCTTTTAAAGCTTTGTCATAATATTAAGTATGATGTCCACTTGCGTATATGCGCTTGAAAGGCTCCAGTTTTATTTCAAGATATACCCTAAAATATGACGGATTATTTTCTTAAGAATCATTAGAGAAAGGCTAACTTGAATATTATAAATGGTGAATATTAAGTGTAACTCCAGATTTATTGACGATTATGAGCTTGGCATATCACTCAAGGCCGCCAATGTCATTATAAGCCTTACTTTCTAAGTTAGCAATTACTCAACCTCTTTCTCATTAAAGAAATTACTGAATGAGCTAGCGATCATGCACGCTCAGACTCTAAACACAGTTAGTTTAGTTTCTCTCTTACACTCATTTAGCACTGCCACTCAATTAACACTACCACTCATTTAACACTGTCTCCTTCCTGTAGCAAATTCTTGGCAGTTAATGTTAATTCTGTACACAAAGCTCTCACTCACTCTCCATATAACTCCAGTATCTGCATTTGCTCTCTAACAACTGTCCATTTATCTTACAATGCCGCTCCACTTCGTATGCGATTTGACCCAGCTCTGCAATAACGGTCTTGTCGCTGTTAATTCTTGTCCACTGGAAAGTAGTTCGTGCCGTCGTTTCCCAGTTAGATGTCCATTGACAGTTTAAATTTGTAAACAACATTAGTTTATGCTCTCACTGCTCTCGCACAAACGATCACTCGGCTCAGCAATGCAGTTCCAAGCGCGCTCCACTGGCAACATTGTATGCTCACTCCTCTGAATGCAGCTTTGCTAACCGCTATGTTAACAACACTATTAACCGTATGAATTTCCGTACAACTGGCCCAGCTAATGTTTGTGGCCTGCGCCTGCGCACGCACCTCCACTCTCCAGTATCTGCATTTTCACGCAACAACCACGCGATTTCTTCTTTTTCCTCGACCATAGCTGCATACCTGCGTAGTACTAGCCGCATGGTTGTTTTCTTATTTTCCTTTACAGTTCCGGCCGACAAGCCAAGGCGAAGGTGATGATGGTAGGTACTGGTGGTGGTGGTGGTTGCAGTGCTGGTCGAGGTGGTGTTGCTGCGCGATAACGGCTATGACGATCGGTGGCTATTGGCTGGCACAGTAGACGCTATACGACGGCAGACGTTTGCTTTTCATTTCTCGGAATTGATCGTTCGACATCGACCGCGATCGAATTCTTGGCCTTTCTCTCATTCCCCCACCTAAAATCAACAACTTCGCCGCTGCTACACCGACCGGTATCAAGCAGCTTCCAAGCCTACCCGGCCAGTTTGTTGTTGTATAATCGCCCAACGTTGGGTAAGAAGCGTGGTTTGTAATGTGCCATTGCCTGGGCCCGTACAGTGGCGGGCGAGCTGTGATCTTTTTTGTTTGCCGCGCGATTAAATAATGTTTGAAGGAGACAGGTCAGTGCATTCCGTTTGTTGCTTCACTTGTTGAGTGTGCGGTTTTTGTTGTTCCTCGATTGTATTATTTATTCTTTCGTTTGTTGTTGTTGCTGCCGCTGCTGCTTTCTGTTTATTTCACTCAACATCCGATGCCTTTGGCCGTCGTGTCGTCGTTCGCACCGCTGTGCAGTTTGGCATTTCACCATTGCGCCATCCTATGCCTTTCGCTGCTAATTCATGTAATTATTCACTTATTCGCGCTGGGAACTGAGAACTGCAATCGCGGCGCAGAGATTGTGATTCGGCTGTACGAGTATGTTGCAATTGTGAGAAATGCCTACCAGACGACCGGTCCATGTCGCATACATATCGATAAACGTACTGTTGCCTGAGATCGCTTTTTGTGGGCAATTCTTTGGGCTTTGTCTGCGGTTTCGCCGGCAATCAGAAATGTTTAATCTTAATTGTAGAATGTTACAAGTTACATAAGCATAAAAAATTAATAATAATTTTTAACTGCTTTGCGCTTAAATATTAAAAAAAGAAGAAGCTTCAGATCGAATATAAAATATATTTATATAAGTTTTCCTTCAGTTTTTCCAAATGTTTCATATCCAGTATAAAAAAAACCATTCTTTTGATCCGATTTAGGTCAAATCACTGTTTTGTTCGACAACTTCTTGTCATGTTGAAGATAACATCAAAATGCCACTTTCATAGAAACACTCATCTCTATTGGCAGCCTTCGGAAAGGTCGATTTTCACAAGATTCTTTTGATGTGAATTTTTCACTAACAAAATCATTCGCCGCAGACAAGAACGGATAAGAATAACTCAGTGCCACGTCCGGACAATAAGGCGGATGCATAAGAACCACCTAACTAAGCTTTAGGAGCTTCTAACGTGTCCCTATCAATGTGTGTGACCTGGCATTGATCCAATAGAACACAACTCTCCTATTGGGAAAGTTCGCATCTTTTTAACAATTGCCTTCTGTAGACGATCCAGTTGTTGTCAGTACAGTTCCAAATTAAGAGTTTGTACAAACAAAGCAGCTCATAAGATCTTGTCAATCTCACTAAACGCATAACAAAATCTTGCTGACTGTCAATATTGGCTTGGTCACCGTTTACCCGACACACCAAGACCGTGTACGCTTGACATTTTCGTGTCCCTTTTGTTATTACTAGTAATATCTAATTTCGATTCCCAATTGAAAAATCGGTTCATTAAGTTCTTTGATTTAACTCGTGTGAAACCCGTTCATAGAACATCCCTTTGTTATCCAAATTTATTTAAATGATTCCTAAAAGCTTTTGTGAAAGGTTTAGCTGAACACTCAAAATACGGTAGTCAAATAGTCAAACTCGACAACCGATTTAATGCAAAAAATCGATGGACCTCCCTTGGACAGAACTTGTTCCTTTGTGTTACCTAAAAACTTTTTAAAGTGCATGGTTCGACGAAGCATTTGAGCTCACCCCGAATCTATTAAGGCGGACAATATCAGCCACTTCGCTAGGTTCTCCTAAGTCAGGAATAAAGTATCGAATATTCTTACATCCAATCTGGATCAAATTTTATATTATCTTCTATCTTGGCATCGACACCGCTTATACTTGTATAGCCGAATTTACAACAGCGCGGCAGTCGTTCTTCCTTTTCGCTTTTTGGTCCCAATCGGATATTCCAAGTATCCTTCTCCACCTCGTCTTTCCAATAGAGTTTGGAGAAAGCAGATCAACGACACGGTCGTTGAAGTCGATGATATCAATATCATCTGCGTACGCCAGCAGCTTTACCCTCTTACAGAAGATTGAACCTTCTCTATTCAGCTCTGAAGCTCGAATTATTTCGAATTGTCTGAAACCTCATTTAGTATCGAACGGCTCGGACAGGTCCTTCCGATGCTGACGGAGCTTTTGGTGTTAATCGATTTTCTTTCGCGGATCATTCCAAGATTAGGCGCGTGGTGAATATTTAGTCAGTTGTTGATTTTCCAAGCCTAAAATCACACTGATAAGGTCCAATCAGTCTGTTGACAGTGGGCTTTAATGTTTCACACAATATGCTCGATGGAATCGTATATGCGATGTTGAGGAGGCTTGTCCAACTGTAGTTGGCGCAGATTGTGTAGTCTCCCTTTTTGCGGATTGGGCAGAGCAAACTTAAATTCCAATCGTCGGGTATGCTTTCGTCCGACAATATTCTACAAAGAAGCTGATGCATGTTTCTTAACAGTTCTTCGCCGCTGTATTTGAATAGTTAGACCGGTAATCCATTGGCCTCCGCTGCTTTGTTGTTCTTCAGATGGGTAATTGCTATTCGAACTTCTTCATGGTCAAGCAATGGAACGTCAGCTCCATCGTCATCGATTGGGGAATCGGGTTCACCTTCTCCTGGCGTTATGCTTTCACTAGTATTCAGCACATTGGAGAAGTGTTCCCTCCATAATTTCAGTATGTTCTGGGCAACAGTCACTAGATCACCTCTGGGTGTTCTACTAACAGGTGATTTTTTTGAGGTTAGGATTTTCATGCATTAGTATTTGACAGATCACGTGGGATTTCAGACATGGTGTCAAAGAGAAAGATGCTCAGTATGCTTTGACATTTCATCATGAATAGACTTACTAACGAGCAACGATTGCAAATCATTGAATTTTATTACCAAAATCAGTGTTCGGTTCGAAATGTGTTTCGCGCTTTACGTCCGATTTATGGTCTACATAATCGACCAAGTGAGCAAACAATTAATGCGATTGTGACCAAGTTTCGCACTCAGTTTACTTTATTGGACATTAAACCAACCACACGAATGCGTACAGTGCGTACAGAAGAGAATATTGCGTCTGTTTCTGAGAGTGTGGCTGAAGACCGTGAAATGTCGATTCGTCGCCGTTCGCAGCAATTGGGTTTGTGTTATTCGACCACATGGAAGATTTTACGCAAAGATCTTGGTGTAAAACCGTATAAAATACAGCTCGTGCAAGAACTGAAGCCGAACGATCTGCCACAACGTCGAATTTTCAGTGAATGGGCCCTAGAAAAGTTGGCAGAAAATCCGCTTTTTTATCGACAAATTTTGTTCAGCGATGAGGCTCATTTCTGGTTGAATGGCTACGTAAATAAGCAAAATTGCCGCATTTGGGGTGGAGAGCAACCAGAAGCCGTTCAAGAACTGCCCATGCATCCCGAAAAATGCACTGTTTGGTGTGGTTTGTACGCTGGTGGAATCATTGGACCGTATTTTTTCAAAGATGCTGTTGGACGCAACGTTACGGTGAATGGCGATCGCTATCGTTCGATGCTAACAAACTTTTTGTTGCCAAAAATGGAAGAACTGAACTTGGTTGACATGTGGTTTCAACAAGATGACGCTACATGCCACACAGCTCGCGATTCTATGGCCATTTTGAGGGAAAACTTCGGACAACAATTCATCTCAAGAAATGGACCCGTAAGTTGGCCACCAAGATCATGCGATTTAACGCCTTTAGACTATTTTTTGTGGGGCTACGTCAAGTCTAAAGTCTACAGAAATAAGCCAGCAACTATTCCAGCTTTGGAAGACAACATTTCCGAAGAAATTCGGGCTATTCCGGCCGAAATGCTCGAAAAAGTTGCCCAAAATTGGACTTTCCGAATGGACCACCTAAGACGCAGCCGCGGTCAACATTTAAATGAAATTATTTTCAAAAAGTAAATGTCATGAACCAATCTAACGCTTCAAATAAAGAATGAGATGAGATTTTGCAAATTTTATGCGTTTTTTTTTTTTAAAAAGTTATCAAGCTCTTAAAAAATCACCCTTTACAATATGTTCCGATCTTGAAACCTTTTGTTAGTAGCAGCATCTTTTCGTAGAATTTTCGATCATTTCGGATCTATAAACACTCAAGGAAAATTCGACGGTTCAAGTGTGGCGGTCATTATCCTCTTAACCTCACAATTAAATTCAATTAATCAACTGTAAAGAAGTAGTTAAAGTAGAAGTATGGATTTTTCGTATCGAATTTTAAATAACTAGATGAACGAATTAATCCTTTATTCAATGGCGAATGACCTTAAATTGATATTTTAATTATCAATTAGTTAGCTATTTCTTCTGTTTCATTTGACTCAATAATTTTGGCCTATTTCACTAACTTTTTGACAAAAAACGTCTTTTATACATTTCCAACAAGTACTGTTCTTAAGAACTAAGTGAAAATAAACTCCTCGAACTGCGAATTTCTAATAATTTTATTAGAATTTTAACAACTGCTCACACTACCCACATCACTCGCTGTGATCGGCGACAAACTCGCCTGCGCCTGCAAATCTCGAATCGAATGTGCGAATGCGCGAATAAAAGTCCAAGTACTTTGTATATTTCCGCATTCGGAGTTAGTTGAATGAATGAAGCTAATTTGCATATCAACGCATCTCGACAAAGTCTCCGAAGAGCTCTTAATGCGTTTACGAGTGCCGACACAGGAGCGAGATGCGAGCGGGTTGGCCTGGCCTGGCCTCGCCGGTCAGTGGAACGTGAAAATCTGCAGACGGTGTGGCTAACAGTTTAAAGAGATGAACAGCGTAGCCGAACGACAAGTGGAAGTGGTACGCACTGAAAAGACAAAATGATAGATGCTAAGACAAAATGCAAACAGAATGAAAAGTTAGTTTGCCGTTGAACTTATTCGGACCGCCTGCAGTGTAGAAGGTTTGTAGACGAAAAGCATGTATATTTTTGTGAGGGTGGTTCGAGAAGCCAGTATAAATGGAAGTTACAAAGTATTATGAGTAAGGTTTAAGAGGAAGGAGGTTATAGGGAGTTATAAGGACTTTTTGAATTACGTTAGAGTTTTTAAAACCTAAAAATTGTTGTTTGATCGACAGTTAGTACTTTCCGAATATAAACTGTTTCAATGGTTAGACTTCAGCTGAGGAATTCAATAGATTGGGTGGAACTATGCATGAAAATTCTTAATACATCTGTGGACACGCATTAGGCAAGAAAGATGTAAATGTAAATACCAAAGATCTATGTGAATGTATGGATTCTCACTCGATGATCAATACCATAGCGGATAATGAGCAGCCGAAAGGCGGAGTTTGTGGGATGAGATCTCCGAATGTAGCCGTTTTGTCTAACTTATGTCTTCAAAACAGAAAAAACTGACTACGACTGTCTGCCAAGATGTTCCAATGCACCATAGACCAAAATGCGACTTGACTTGTGCATCAACCCTGACATATGACCAGCGGGCAATGAGTCCCCACATGACACTAACTACATCTTTGCATGCCCTGTTAACCCTACACATTTGATATTCCTCTTGCTATGATCTGACCACTACGAAACAACACGTTTCCTGGGTTTCCGTTGGATGACTTCGATGAAAACTTATCTAATCCTTGCCATTCTAACGGGATTACGTAACCGTTGCAACAACAACTTGACTATTGACTACTGAACTTCTTTCCTTCCAAAGCAGACCTAAGGCAGCACCCTAATGTTATGTCTGAAACTTACACAACTAAGCTTCAAACAGCTTCCGCAACACACTAGCAGACCGTACTGAGGTCTTATCAAAGTGTAAACGTTCTGTGCGTCGTCGTCTCCGGTGAATGACAACAGCGGCGCACTGTTTGTGCCAAAAGTATTGTACAAACTTTAGGAAAAGCTGAAATGGCAATCGGTTGTTGCAAAAGCAAACAGCTAAGACACTGGCTGCCACTAAAATGTTCGGCCCATTTAGAGAGTAGTCGAGAGTCGATGCATAGAAGCTGGGCACTTGTGAGTGGTGACAATTGTCGTTATCAGCGGCGACAGCTGCAAACGCACTCACTCGCCAACTTCCAGCACTGCAATCTGTGTGTGTGTGTGTACACTTTTCGTTTGTCTAGTCAACTCTAACGTCCACACTGCCCTTGGGGGGCCGATATATATGCAGACACACAAATATATTTGCGAGGAGCGTGCTGGTATTTATGTACTTCCACACTGCCTCAGTCCAAGCAGCAAAAGTAAATTTGCAAAAGTAGCTGCAAGTTAGCGGATTGTTGCTTAGCTTTCCGTTTTAGCAGCACTCAGCAGTTAACAGTTAGTCAGTCAGGAGTCGGCAGTTGGCAGTCGGAAGGCACTTGAGTGCTTGGACATTTATTTGTTTATCTACCAACGAGCGCAGCTGTCGTTTGAACACTTGTTTGTACAAGATTTTCAGATGAAGTATTTAAAAATGGTGGAGTTTACAAGCGTATCTATCCATATCTGTGGCAAGTAGTTGATAAACAAATGTAGCTCTATTGTACATGAAACACATTTTGGTTTTCGAGTTCGTAAAGCTAAGATATTTAAATTGCGGTTTATCGTTTATGGCGGTAATTTTGGTTTAAATACTTTCACTTTAAAGTAGATAATCGTTCCATTAAAGCAGTACTAACTAATACTCTTGTTCTCTAATGCTTAAGCCAGAAGTTCCTTAATCTTTTACGTTCAATTGGGCAATTAGTATAATAAAGGGTGACTCATTTCGAAAGAATATTCTTTGGCATTTATGTTTTGAAGATTATTTCTTTCAGATGTTATCCGCGGCTTAGTCTCAGAATTGGACATCCGTTGAGCCCAATACTCGATGACTCGTTAGATCATTTCGACTACCAACGCGTGTTGTTTTCTTCTGAGTCTGAGTCGAAGCGATTTTGTCCGAAGATACTTTAGATTTAACATATCCTTACAGGAAAAAGTCTAACGGTGTGATAACACATGATCTTGGTGGCCAATCGCCTGCCAAAAACGTGAAATTATCTGATCACTGAAGTGTTCTATCTTTAAATCCATTGATTGCTGCGATGTATGGGAAGTGGCGCCGTCTTGTCGAAAGCAAATGTTTCCGAAATCACGAGCTTCAATTTCTCACCGACATCACTTTTGAAGAAATATGGATCGATGATTCTACCGGCCCACCAACCATACCAAACCGTTGTTTTTTCTGGATGAAATGGCAGCCCTTGAATTTCATCAGGTTGCTCTTCGTCCCAAATGTGGTAATTTAGCTTTTTTACATATCCATTGAGCCAGAAAAGGGTCTCATCGCTGAACAAAATTTGGCTCGAAAGCGTTGGATCTTCTTGAAACTCTTCACGATCTCATAGAATGAAGCGATGTCGCCGAGGAAGGTCAAGCGGCTTCAGTACTTGTATTTTTGTTTAAGATCTCTACATAAAATGCGCCAAATCGTTCCATACATCAGTCCGAGTTACTGCGAACGACGACAAATCGACTATCCTCGGTCTTTTTTTAAACCCTCAGCTACAGCTGAGATATTTTCTTTAATTTGTACTGGACATGGTCTATTCGGTCGATTATTATCTTTTAGGTACTGGCTTTAGTAGGGTGGTCCGTTAAACCCTTAGCCTACAAATTAAATACGAAATTTTTACTCCACTTATTTCTCAACCTACCTTCAATTTAGCTCGGTACAAAGCTCTGTATCTGTTTGAAAAAAAAAAATTTATCGGGAGGTCTTCAAAGTAGGCAATCCGGTGTTAAATCGATCCAATAATCCGCCATGTTAATGTTCTGTGACCGTTTTGCCCTGATTGTCCGATTTCTGACTGCTAACACAGTCTTTGCCTTCGTCGAAGCTCAATCGACGGGTGAAGTCTTATATTTCGGTTGTTCTTTTTGGTTTTTGTTGTGTTCCAGTGGATCCATGTTTTTTTGTCGAGGGCCACGAAATGAACTCCTTCAGATTGCGTTTAAGCAAGCTGAGCTTGCTGGCAAGCGTAACCCATCACATCGAGAGCTTTATTATGTCCAATAATTCATGCAAAATACAACTTACGTTATTTTAAGACGCCTCCTGCCTCAGTTATATCGTGTGCCATCAATCGATGGATCACCAATAGAAGATCCAGTGTAGCCATTAAAATCGATGTATCGGTAACTCATTTATTAGTTACCAACATTTCACAGCACTTTTTGAAGAAACCATCGAAACTTTTAATAAACTGCCAAACCAACTTTTGTCTTCGGCCATGCATACGAGTATATTAACTGATATTGCCCCAAATACTTTGAATTAAGATTTCAAGAAACAATCTGCATCATAATATTGGGCCAAGTATCATTGCGGTTCAATTGCGTATACCCCATTGCGGTTTAGAAACTCAAATAAACACATCAAACAGTCGCAAACTTGTAGTTGCGCATGCGTTCTATTAATTTTGCATATTTACATTTGATACAACAACAATGCTATACTGTTTTGGGCCGTAAGCCAGCGCATTTCGTATGCTATGCAGCGCTCCAGTATTCTATTTATTTTTCAGCACAACAAAACAATCACTCATTCGTACTTAACGCACTAATACATATGTAAATTTTCGACTATGCATAAATTATGTATAAAAGATAAGGTTTGTACGTGGGCTGTTGGATAAGACAGTGACGGTCAGCTTTGTAAACAGAGTAGCCTTAAATGTACAAGATTCAACTGCTTAGTAGCAGATTCATGTTAATCTAATGGTTTTACATTTTGAGAGAGGTTTTCCGGTACACATGTGAGAATCATTGAAAAGAGATTGTATATTGAAGTATTAGGAGAATTTTAGTTTTGAGTTTATGAAAATATTTGATAAATTGTATACTTCTTCTTCTCTTCTTTACTGGCGTAGACACCGCTTACGCGATTATAGCCGAGTCAACAACAGCGGCTGTTTTTTCCTTTTCATTGGGGGTGTTTTTTTTTACGTGGCGGGTCCCAAACCCAGCGCACAACCCTATGCAGGGGATGTTTCGCCTTCTCACTTTGGCTCGCCTTCAAACGGATGTTCTTAGGCTACCCAGAGGATACTTGGTCAAAGACCGGAAGTTGTGAGCTGCTTGAGTCATATGTAAAAGAATAGTTTCTGGCCACTCCCAAGTGAATGGCAATCAGAGAGCTTTCCTCACTTGCGTGAACTTCTACACATGACTCCATCCTTCATAAATAAATTGTATACTATGAGCAAAAAATTTGTAAGACTTTGTTCATAATTTTAAATTTCTTAATTTATTCTTCAAAATTCATGTCGTCATCTTCAAAGTAATTCCCCTTGACTCCAATACCCTTGGCCCAACATTTTTTCCAATCCTCGAAACAGTTGTTACCTGCCTTCAATGCGCTTAGAAATTCACGTATAATGTCTTCAATTGACTCAAAACGGTTTCTCCGGAGCGGTTGTTTGAGTTTGCTGAATAGCCAGAAGATACACGGGGTTACATCAGGCGAATACGGCCATTGCGGCACGATATTAGTTAGTTGAAATTTTGTAGAAAAACTCACGAAGAATCAATGCAGTATGCGACGGCGCATTATCGTGGTGCAACAAACAAGAATTGTCGGCCTATAATTCTGGCCTTCTTTTACGAATAGCTTCGCGCAAACAACGTATAACACTCAAATAGTCTTTCTTGTTGACAGTTTGGTCGATCAGAAAGAATTCAGAGTGCACCACAGCTTGATAATTGAAGAAAATTGTCAGCATAACATTGATTTTTGACCAGCTTTGACGTGGTTTTCACGGCTTCGACTCGCCTTTGCCACGATATTCGGTCGATTGATCGTCTGTTTCCGAGTTGTAAGCATGGATTCAAGACTCATGGCCAGAAATAACACATTTTAAGACATCCTGACAGTCGGAAAGCATTACTTCATAGACGTTAATGCGATGCTGTCTTTCGAAAAAATTTTGTGGTTTTGGAACCAATCGTGATTTCACTCTTCTTAGGCCCACATTATATTTCAAAATAATTTCCTATGGTCCTTCCGAATTTCTAACGATGCCAGTAAGATCTCAAACACCAATTCTTTATTTTATTGACGTGTTGATTATAAGTTAGGAAACAGAGGTTATGCTGACTGTCATGCTCGCCAGAGGAAGCAGTGGAAGAGCAAAACCTCCACTCCGTTAGAAAGATCAGGTGGCGACGGGCCTGGCTACACTTGGAATCTCTAATTGACACCAAAAAGCGAAAAGGAAGAACGAGTGGCGCGCTGTCGTAAACTTGGCTTTAATCGCATAAGCGGTGTATAAGCCAATAAAGAAGAAGAAGTAGATTATCAGTTGACGTTGATGGCCGTCTTGGACGTAATTCGTCGTCAGCGCGTTCTCGACCCTTTCAAAATAATTTGGATCAATCAAGAGTACTTGCTTACGACAAATCATTATCAGCGAAGTCTTTTTCAAACATTATGAAGGTTCCGGCAGCAGAAAGTTGTTTTCGTACACAACTTTAATGGAACTTCTTTGCTGAATAATTGCACTTATCGTAAACATCGCCCAATGCGCTTTATGTATTTCAGAAAGACAAGCGTGTACTGAACTTTTGATGTGACATTTGTCAGAGATGTCACTGACAGATCATACCAAACTAGAAACAAAATTTCGACGAATGGATTTTCGCACGCAATTTAAATAAAATTAAATCAAGTCTTACTATTTTTTGCCCACAGTATTATACCTTGTTCAAGACCTAATAATAATATTACTATAACGACTTAATTATTGAACTGTTAAATATTTTTTGTAAACCTAAGAAAGCTAGCTATTAATAGCCCTGCTCAGTAAACCGCAACGAAACCACTATAAAATTGTACGCACTTAAATTAAAGCACAGTAAGTCATCGCCGGCACGCTTCAGCCGACATGCGCCAAAACTTTTTGAACCAAAGCATTAAGCGATCAACAGCGGGAATCATAAAGTGATAAAATCCATAGATGTTAATTAACGCATCGCACGAATTCATCAGCCGCAAACCGCATGGCAACAGCAGCGACAGAGAGGCAGCGGCGTTGGCAGCAATTCAATGCGGCAAGTGGCGGGTTCAACCGCAAAGTGAAATGAAAACATAAATTCTTTAATGAAAACAAAAGAATAAACTAAAATATTTCAAAAAACGAAGAAATATTTTGTTGTTTTTGTCAATTTATTTGTGGCGCACAGGTGAAGTATTTGGGTTTTGGTGCGGCAGCTTTGGCCCACAAATGCGTGTACGTGCCTCAAAGATCATTGGCAACACGGCCAACAGCAGCGCCATAAACATGTTACAGTTAGCGTGGCAATCGTAAAAAGTCGGGCGTCTCGAAAATGGCAATAAAAGAATCAGAACAAACATATTTGCAGACGGACGGCAGCGCGGCTGGCGACGAATGTGATTGCTACTTGTGAGTGTGAGCTTCTGCTTTTTCATCTTCATCTTCGTCTTTTTTCACATCGACTTCTGCTTTCTTGCTGCTTGCATATTGTTTTTGCTAAGCGCATGCGTGTGCTGTTGAAGTTGGCAGGTAATAAATGAAAATTTAGTGGTAAATCGGCAACAACAAGTGAGCAAAACAGCGTAAATCGAAAAGTATGTGTGTACAACAAGGCAATTGATGAGGTGTTGAAAAACCAAAGACTCAGGACACGAACTTGTGTGGCGCGTGAGAGCGAGAGAAGGAGAGTAAGAAAGAGAAAGAGCGAGTGAGTGCGTGTGCGCAAGCGCATGTGAAACAAGTTCATAAAGCAGCTGCTTACAGTTAGGTGCGTATGATGCGCAGCCGCTGCTTTTGCATGCTTGAGTAAATGAGCAGCTTTCTTGAATGAGCGATTATTTTGGGTGCGCGGTGCTGCATGTAAAGGGTGATTTTTTAAGAGCTTGATAACTTTTTTAAAAAAAAAAACGCATAAAATTTGCAAAATCTCATCGGTTCTTTATTTGAAACGTTAGATTGGTTCATGACATTTACTTTTTGAAGATAATTTCATTTAAATGTTGACCGCGGCTGCGTCTTAGGTGGTCCATTCGGAAAGTCCAATTTTGGGCAACTTTTTCGAGCATTTCGGCCGGAATAGCCCGAATTTCTTCGGAAATGTTGTCTTCAAAAGCTGGAATAGTTGCTGGCTTATTTCTGTAGACTTTAGACTTGACGTAGCCCCACAAAAAATAGTCTAAAGGCGTTAAATCGCATGATCTTGGTGGCCAACTTACGGGTCCATTTCTTGAGATGAATTGTTGTCCGAAGTTTTCCCTCAAAATGGCCATAGAATCGCGAGCTGTGTGGCATGTAGCGCCATCTTGTTGAAACCACATGTCAACCAAGTTCAGTTCTTCCATTTTTGGCAACAAAAAGTTTGTTAGCATCGAACGATAGCGATCGCCATTCACCGTAACGTTGCGTCCAACAGCATCTTTGAAAAAATACGGTCCAATGATTCCACCAGCGTACAAACCACACCAAACAGTGCATTTTTCGGGATGCATGGGCAGTTCTTGAACGGCTTCTGGTTGCTCTTCACCCCAAATGCGGCAATTTTGCTTATTTACGTAGCCATTCAACCAGAAATGAGCCTCATCGCTGAACAAAATTAAAGCGCGAAACACATTTCGAACCGAACACTGATTTTGGTAATAAAATTCAATGATTTGCAAGCGTTGCTCGTTAGTAAGTCTATTCATGATGAAATGTCAAAGCATACTGAGCATCTTTCTCTTTGACACCATGTCTGAAATCCCACGTGATCTGTCAAATACTAATGCATGAAAATCCTAACCTCAAAAAAATCACCCGTTATTAACTACAATGATGGACTTGGTATATGTTTAACATGTTAGAAGTTGCATTTTGCAACAATGTATAGGCTAAGGTGTCGCTTATTTAAATGCAAAGTAATTAGTAATGACGGCGAGCAATAAGAATACAGATTTTACAGCACAGATATTTTTCTTGGTTGTTTACTACTACTGTTTACGAATGTAAATCAACTGTCATATAATAATGTTGCTAAAAAGTCTAATGATGCCTAAATTCAATAAAAAATATTCGATAGACCTTAAAATGTAAGGGGTTATTATATCCACTTCCACGTCAGAAAACGTGAGATTTTTGTGAATTGACGACAAACATCGTTCAGAACGTCATCATCATTAGCTGATGATCAGCACGTCAATAAAATAAAAAAATGGTGTTTGAGAACCAACGTTTAACAGTCAGAGATTTTACTGGCATAATAGGAATATCGGAAGAGTAAGTGAAAACCATTTTAAAAGATCAGTTGGGTCTAAGGAAAGTGAAAGCACGATTGGTTCCAAAACCTTACAACCCGGAAACAGACGACCAATCGGCCGAATATCGTGGCAAACGTGAGTCAAAGCCGAAAAAACAACGTCAAAGAAGGCCAAAAAGTTTTCTTCGATTATCGTTGTGTGGATCACTCGGATTTTTTTGAATTGAATAATAATTTTAGAATTTTAAAATTATCAACAAAGTCTTACTATTTTTTGCCCATAATAGTATTAAGTTTGTAACACACATAAAGAAACGTTGGAAACCCTACAACGTATAAATGAATATACCACTGATTAGCGTATCTAAACTGTCCGCGAATTAGCTTCACGGTTTTTAAGCATCCAAAAAATGCTCATTTATCAGAATTGGTCCACTGTAGCATACATCTGCCATACAAACCGATCAAAATCAAGTTCTTACATGGTAAATTTTTTATTTTACAAATTATTTTCACGATAACACCGAAGCTGATCGAAAATTGTTCTTTGAGATCTTCAGTTGAGTGTGCACTGTGCCGGGCTGTGCAAATCTCTTGACATCTGTGTGTTAACCTAAACTTTGCCGTTATACAGGTTCCTGTACCTGCTCAAACCTTGTTTAGTTAGCTTAGCGCTACTGAGTCGATAACTAAACAATTACTTATTCCTTATAAAAAGGAAAGAAGGCAGAAAAGAGCAGTGAGGCAACTCACAAAAAATGATGAAATTGTAATAACTTATACAAATTTTTGGCGGATGAAAGGATGAGTGGAATTTTCAACCGGATCCCGGCGTCTTAAGAACATTGATTTTTGATTTAAGCTAAAACTATATAAAATGAATCGACACTGGTAATAACGGGTGATTTTTTTGAGGTTAGGATTTTCATGCATTAGTATTTGACAGATCACGTGGGATTTCAGACATGGTGTCAAAGAGAAAGATGCTCAGTATGCTTTGACATTTCATCATGAATAGACTTACTAACGAGCAACGCTTGCAAATCATTGAATTTTATTACCAAAATCAGTGTTCGGTTCGAAATGTGTTTCGCGCTTTAATTTTGTTCAGCGATGAGGCTCATTTCTGGTTGAATGGCTACGTAAATAAGCAAAATTGCCGCATTTGGGGTGAAGAGCAACCAGAAGCCGTTCAAGAACTGCCCATGCATCCCGAAAAATGCACTGTTTGGTGTGGTTTGTACGCTGGTGGAATCATTGGACCGTATTTTTTCAAAGATGCTGTTGGACGCAACGTTACGGTGAATGGCGATCGCTATCGTTCGATGCTAACAAACTTTTTGTTGCCAAAAATGGAAGAACTGAACTTGGTTGACATGTGGTTTCAACAAGATGGCGCTACATGCCACACAGCTCGCGATTCTATGGCCATTTTGAGGGAAAACTTCGGACAACAATTCATCTCAAGAAATGGACCCGTAAGTTGGCCACCAAGATCATGCGATTTAACGCCTTTAGACTATTTTTTGTGGGGCTACGTCAAGTCTAAAGTCTACAGAAATAAGCCAGCAACTATTCCAGCTTTGGAAGACAACATTTCCGAAGAAATTCGGGCTATTCCGGCCGAAATGCTCGAAAAAGTTGCCCAAAATTGGACTTTCCGAATGGACCACCTAAGACGCAGCCGCGGTCAACATTTAAATGAAATTATCTTCAAAAAGTAAATGTCATGAACCAATCTAACGTTTCAAATAAAGAACCGATGAGATTTTGCAAATTTTATGCGTTTTTTTTTTTTTTTAAGTTATCAAGCTCTTAAAAAATCACCCTTTATATGCATCTGCCTTCTCATTCAGAAAACAGCTAATCTGACTTTGGTATCACCATGAATTCTAACACAGTATCTAAGATATAATAATAATGGAATAGAATAGAGCCAATAAGCCCAAATAGAATAAAGGGTCATATAAAATTCAAATAATTTTGCTTATATAGCACTTCATGATAGCTCTAAACAATCTACCAATTGCTATCCCTCTCTCTACATTGGACAAACAAGAAAATTGAAAGAGTCTGGAGTTGAGAGACAATAATGCAAAGTACTATCTGAAACGGATTTTTCACTATTAAAAACAGAAAATATTTGCAGGGCACCAAATACGACGAATAAGGTGACTAAAAGAGGACTCTCACAAAACCGGTCGATTAGCACGAACTGTCTCACGTAAATGTTTCAAAACGGTCAAATAATATTCAATGCGGATCGTTTGACACTGTGGAACGATTTATGTTGAACCAGACCACGGTAATCAATAAACATGAGCATCACCTTGACCGACTTTGACGTATTTTTTTTTTTTGCACCATTCGCTTGATTGTTGGACATTTTTTACGACTTTGTCCCACGTCTCGTCGCCAGTAGTGTTGTGTTTTCAGTTGCGTTGTCCGTTGTCAAGCATTAATTTTGCGATCTTTCTTCTTTACTGGCGTAGACACCGCTTACGCGATTATAGCCGAACTTTTCGATCTTTACTCCACGTAATATTTGCCAAAAAATTCAAGTTATTTTGATAGGAGTCTAGTATTAACACGTATCATACCCAAAACATTAACCAAAATGTGTTGAGTCGTTTTATAAGAGATGTTAAGGTTCTCTGAGATCTCTTATTCAAACATTGTTTGTAATAGTATTATTAATATTAATATTAATAATTCATTATTCAGAGGTGGATGGACGACTTGCATGAGGCAAGTTTTCGAAGACTCCATTCCTGTCACTGAATGTTTTTACCCAGCAAATACTTGTGCTCTTGAAAAAAGTAGACATTTTCAATGGTTCCGTAGCCGTGTTTCCATTGTAAAAACAAACTTTGTGTGATCGCCAGGCAACCTTTGCGCGTCATAAACAAACAGCTGTCAATAACACTCTACATAATTGACATATGGAGATTAAGCTTCACATGAATATAAAATAATTGTATCAATCTAGGAAAAAATTGTATCGATTCGGATTCCGTGCGCAGCTAAAATTTTTCGGTTTGAGTCAAATTTGATCGGATACTATCAGTTAAATTTGTCGAAGTCTTGCCAAAATTGCTAAAGATAAAAAATTTCTTCTTAGCCTCCACAAAAATATTTTTGCAGAACTCCAACTACTCTGCAATCTATTTCTATTTCTTCAATCTATAATCAGATAAAAATCTATTTCAAACTGTAAATGCTGATAGCAGCAGTAATGTGGCAAGAACGAAAATGGCATTTTATTGCTAGTGGCACATCCGTGTTCTAAAATGTGAAAAGCGTAAAATTCTGGAAATTCGAAACTAAGTATGGCACTAAAGCAACGTTCGCCATAAATATTCAACAAATATGGATGAACAAACTTGTACAAAGCGCAATGTGTACGAGCAACGGGTAGCGTGCAACGTGCGGCAACTAAATGGACTACAAAACTAAATACCGACTATTTGTGCAAATAATCTAATAGAAAACCACAACTACAACAAAACCGTCAGCTAAGTAGTTGATAATGTCACCAGCAGCCGGCCGCCGGCGTGTATGTGAACAGCAGCAGCAGTAGCAGAAGCCGGTGTCAAGGAAGAACGTCCAACAAGACAGACACGCATCAAACGAAGATCAACAGCTTAACGGAGCAACAGCACTCACAGAACTATCGCAGACGACTCGAGCGCTTGGTGGCGACACTCGTATGTACCAACCGACGTGGTTGTTGTTGCTTTTATTGTTAGCTATTAGTTTAGTTGTTGCGCCTTGTTGTCGTTCTTAAGACGATCACTTTGCAGACCTATTTACGTTTCAAATGGAATTAGACTGGATAAACATTTGCCGGCGCAACATTTATTTGATCATTATCACGAAGATGGCGACGCTGATGACGAGCCTTGTGCTCGTCTGCGCCTGACAGACCGATGTCGATCGCAGCTTGTGTAATGTTTTTTTTCTATTTCGCTCACTAAGAGATCAATACTTCTCGAACAAGTGCGGTAAATAGCAATGCAATTGCTGTGATCGGCAAAGTCATCACCGACGACGGATGGATCCAAAGTGTTAACTGCTGCTGTTAGAAATTACCTGTCTTGTGGATCAGCTTGAGTGATCGTTTTGATTGTTTGCACCCCGTTTGTCGACCGGCTCTACCAATAATATTTGATTGCCACTCAGACGCCTTCGTGGCATCACTGATATCAGGCTGAGTGCTTAAGAGGCTTATGGTGGTGTTTTGAAATACATAATTTATATATAAATGGCGAAAATTTTATTTTTTGTTTAGACAGCTTAGAAGATTGCAAGTAGGGGCTTTTTAATTATTCGAATAACCTGAATGTTTTCAGGTCTCAGATTATTCAAATATCCGGTTTGCCATCTTCATCTTTTTTATTGGCGTTTTCTTTCTTTCATTGGGTTGTTTTTTACATGGCGAGTCCCAAACCCAGCGCACAACCCTGAAGCTACGCAGAGGATACTTGGTCTAAGATCGGTAGTCGTAATCTTCAGCCATATGTAAAAGAACAACTGAATGAATCAGAGAACTTTCCTCATTTGCGTGAACTTTTACATATAACTCCATCCTTCCCGGTTTATAACCGTTCGTATGAATATTAACCGAATAATATTATTCGAATAGTCGTAATGTTACGATGTTTTCCAAACAAGGACATTATTTTGACCTATATCTCAATAACTAATGCCACAAGACTTCGTCGTGTGCAGACGGACAGACGACCAGACGAACATGGTACAATCTCAGCTCGTCACTCTGATCATATACACTTTATAGGATTTAAGACGCTTCCTTTCTCCTTTGGTAAGCTTAGTATGCCCTGTTCTTGATGTAAAAATTCGTATACCGACCGCAAGTTTTTTAGTTTTGATTCCAAGTTTTCTCCCAACATCCCTTTTAACAATGATGTTAAAATAAGAAATAATTGTATTAACCTCGCTGCTGCTGAACACAGCAAAATCGAACTGATTTTATTCATTAAGAAGTACAAGATTCCAGATGACATCAATGAGAAGAACATGTCTTCACCCTGCTGAAACCCAAAATCGAGAAAAGAGCAAGAAAGGCGTCGCTTTCCCTACACGGCTGCAGGAAAGCCATTGGCAAAAGGTAGGACCTTTCACCAAAGGTTGCTCTTTGGCTCTGCGAAACCATAGTTAAGCCTATAATGTTCAACGGAATTTTTATTTGAAGGAAATCAGTGAAAAATCCCACACTCACGAAGAAATTGGCAATAACCGCGAAGAGTATACCTGCGAAAGTTGCCCTAGACTTAGAAAATCTGGGTACTTAGATGGCTGCGAGTTGGAAATTGTGACATCTCCGTAGACTTCGATTTCGTTCCAAAAAACTTGGATTACCAGGTCGCCGAATCTAGCCCTGGCTGTCTCTTCTCTACATACCCTCGAGGGTGGCATAGGAGGGAAGACTTACTAGAGGATAGATCAAAGCTTGCGGGAAGGGTTGGAGAAGCAGTACACTGTTGGGAACTTTCCATCAGCTTCATGTTTAGGCTTCTTGGCCACTGCAGCACCTTCCAAGCGGAGGTTTCTGCCGTAAAGATAGCAGTAGATCTTCTATTCCGAAGCGCAGTCTCCTCCAGAGTGGGGACTATCTACTCCTTATCTGTAGCACTGAGTTTCTTTGTGATTGGACTAGTTTTGGATACCTGGCCACTGCGGTACTATAGGAAAAAGTAAGGCAGGTACTTCAGTCGTAATTACTGAGCAATGGGAACGGGTAGGAGCTCCGTAGGCATCTTGTGGTTCACTACTAGACTGTTGGATCTCAGACCAAATCAGTAAGTGCTGGTCAATAACCAGCAGTTATGTAGTGGCAAGGTACTTCTGATCCAGGGGAAATCGCAAGAGGCCTCGGGAACTCTTCGTTCTTAGCAAGGTTCATCTTTTAAAGTTGTAAGAGTTTTAACTGGGCACTGTCCGAGCAGGATTCATGCAGTAAGATCAAATATATTACCGGATAACATTCAGTCTCGTCAGTCTGGGTCAGTTTTGATCAGATAGGGCATTATAATCTTTAAAGAACAACAAGACTTCGATCAGACTTAAAATATAGTGGTGGAAAGATATCCAGGTTATATAAGAATTCTTTGCGTCCAAAGATAGGCTTCAGAATTTTTATAAAGATCATTGGGTACTAAGACTACTGAAGTTATTAACAAGCATTAAAAGCATTTTACAGATTAAGAAAACATAAATATAACTCATTCACCTGTTACATACACCTTGTAAGAGCAATAGCTGACAGGTAGTCATGGCTACGACCCAGTATAAGGAGTAACTGCTTCCCTCAAACTTTTTATACACACATACCTATGCATGTAGCTACCGCCTAAGGCATTATACAAGCACTTATATAATAATAGTAATGATTATAATGTATTTATGGATGCCTTGTTGTCATTATATGTTTTTTTTTCACCGTACCGAATGTAAACATGTATGTCACTTAAACCGTTATACGACAATATTTACCCCGCCTCAGCTATGTGCATATATGTGTGCTTGTGTGCTTGTGAGGCATGTAAGCATCGCTCTATTGCCGCATCACTACACTTGAGCCGCCGCAGATGCGACTCACACGCAGCATATTATGTCGTCTTCAGTCATATTCACATTCCATTCAGTGCCACACAGTGCGTGCAACATTTAAGTGCAACATTAGTAAACAGCGCACGAGTAAACAGCAAATGCGTAGGAAAATATCTACTCAATCGTATTTATTTAAGTACAGCGATGCGCGCTCAGGTGTGTGCGTGTGTGTGTGTATGTCGCGCCAAGCAAGCCAAAGCAACGCTACATGGTTGCATCTATGCGTCTATCAGCGCACAGCTCAATCAAAAGGTAAACCTGCACAGGTGAAGTGCAGTGATCACATATATTTATGTACTCGTACCAATAAGCTAGAAATGGCTGTAAATGCGATTGGCAGCACACAGAGTTCTTAAATATGCCACGAACGTGTATTTATATTTACGTATGTGCGGAAGTGCGTGTGCCACGATTATTGCAGCGCGATGCGACGCGACGCGCCGCACAGCGCTCATCACATTCACAGGCAGCCGCACTTTACCTGGCCTGGCACTTTGCCTGGAATGCTTTTTGTCCATTTAAGTGCATATATTTGCTAACAGTGCTGCGGCAGCCGTATTTGTGGCAATCCGAAGCACAAGCGCGCACTGACAACGAAAAAAAAGCACACACACAAAAAACGGCACAAAACGCGGTTACAATTCTAGGCAAGTGACATTTCTTCAATTCTACATTGCCATTTCAACTATTTCCTATGGGCAAGTTGACGCGCTGCGGTGCGGTGCGGCACGCTGTTTGGCCGCTGTGTCCATGCGCCGTTTTGGTATGTCGTCGTAGCTGGCAGTTGCGTGCAATGACCGCTGCTGCTGCCGCTGGTCGCGAGCGCTTCTTGTATTGCTATATTTGGTGTGCGTCGCTTGGCGAGATAAGTCAGCGCGCGGCATGATTTGCAGCGTGCCTTGGCTGGCACAGTGACAACTGTACAATTGTCGTTTGGACTGCCATCAAATGATGGTCGTGGTGTCCGTCATACATTGTATGCGACTGCACTCAATCGAAGTTGCTTCTGTATGCATGTGTATATAGTCACTATTGATGACAGCTGGCGCCCTAGTGGTATTTCTTCTAAATAATGTTTAACGGTTAATTTGCTAAGGATTTAATATTATTTACCAAAATTTTATATAATTCCATGCAATTTCTTACTCTTCCTCCTTGGTTCTCTAACCGTCGGTCGGTCTTGGCTGAGAATATTAAACTTCGCCAATTGCCCCCCTCTCTCGGACAGGTCGCTATGCACTGCCTGACAGATGGATAAGACTGCAGGAAATGTCTAGAGCAAGACACCAGGGATACAATTGAGCATCTCTTGTGCACTTATCCCATATTGGCAAGGCTACGCTGTAAGCATCTGAGGTTCCTACGGTGTGATGCACTGAAACAAGTATCAATAGTAAGGCCACAGAGTCTGTTGAAATTCGCGTTAAGCATCCTAAAGGACCACTACTTCTCATGGATCCAGTAACTGAACTCCATCTGGTATCCCAAAGCACCAAAACTGGTATATGCGTGGCTTATTTGCCTTCCCGACTAACCGAACCTAACCTAGCGTATGCACTTGGTCGTCCATTGCACGCGGAGGCGCCCTTGATTCCGTTGTCCACCCATGAGTCTCGATTCGAAAAAGCATTTCACTGCAGCATCAAATTCCATCTGAACGGCGTGGCCTAACAGCGTTTTCTTGTTTTTCGTTAGATGCCCGGTGTCTTCTAGTCCTAATGGTTTCGTCTCTCTCTAGAGCTGTGCTCACGGATTAGTACCTTCAGAAGTGCAAACCTTCATGCAAAGCGCTTTTGTATCGAGCTCACCAATCAGTAAGGCTTACCGTAACTGAGATCCTATTCCCTTTAATTATCGAGTAAACTCTCCAAATATGATTGGAATGACGCCTTTTGTACTCTATGCTTCAAATGTTTGATATAGAAAGGGGTTTTCCTATTTTAGCGATGAGCTAACTTTTCGATATCCTTTTTGTAGTGTAGCGAGTATTCTCTTGTTCTATTATGCCTTTGCGTAGTTTTACTAGCTTCTATACACAGAATATGATCATCTCCGATTTAAGGATTTTCTTTATACCGAAATTATCGATATTTTTCTGAGATGTCTTAAAGAAATTGTATATAAATGTGTACCTAAATTCAATATAGTATGTTCCAATAAATTGATAACACTTTCGCAGACATTCCCCTAATTCACATATGAGGTCTAATAAAAAAATACATTACTAAATTAAGAGTATGCAGATCATTTCCAACCGATCCCACCAAAAGCCGTGAAGCCCGTTCCATACGAAGCCACATCCTTCTCCACCTGGTCTTTTCAATGGAGGTGAAGTCTTCCTCTACTTCCTTCGGCAGGTACTACGTCGAATACTCTCAGAGCTTTCTCTCTGCACCATGCACCTGCACCATATAGCAGGACGGGGATGATGAATGACTTGTAAAGTTTGGCCTTTGTTCGTCGAGAGAGGACTTTATTTCCCAAATGCCTACTCAGTCTGGAGTAGCACCCGTTGGCCTACGTTGAATTTAGAGGCTGATGTGTTGTTGCTGTTAATGCTGGTTGGAAACAGCTTGTAAGATGGACGAAATTATCTATGACTTCGAGAAAAAGTCGCACGATAGAGAGTCGCTTTGCCTAAAACCGCAATCCTAACGGAGCTTGGAATTCCCACAAAACTTTAAAATCGGCGGAAAGGTGCTGTGTGTCGATCCTCTTTTCATGGATCTCTTCCTTGACGGTGAATATCGGTCCATTCGTTGATTTACAGGCCTAAAGCTATATTGATAACGTCCAATCGGTTTTTTAACGGTGGACTTTAATCTTTCACACAATACGTTCGATAGAGCCTTATTCGCGATATTGAGGAGGCTTATCCTACGGAACTTAAATTCCAATTAAATTCTTTCGTCAGACCATTTTCTACAAGAAAGCTGATGCATGCTCCTTATCAGTTCTTTCCCGCCGTATTTGAATAGCTCTGCCGGCAATCCATCGGTCCGCCGCTTTATTATTCTTCAGACGGGTAATCGCTACCCGAACTTCTTCATAGCCATCCTTGATTGAGAAATCAGGTTCACCATCTCCTGGTGTTATGCTTTCCCTACCATTCAGCAGGCTAGAGACTTGTTCATAATTTTAGTATGCCCTGGGCATCAGATACTACATACATTTAAAGAACTTTTACGCACATTTTCATAGATTTTTAAATGAAATACTCCAAATATTTTTGAAACTATATTTATTTGTATATATGTAATTGAAAACGAAAATTACAAATTTATTAACACTAAAATCTAATACTAGCAATGACACTGAACTAAAATGAATGCTGAGAGCGATTCTATTTATATAATCCCATAAGCATGTAGATTTCTGGTAGAAAAATATTTCAGCTAAAATTAACAGTATTTGTACAATTCGATGAGTCTTTCGATTAATTTTTGGTTTTAAGTGATTCTTTCGCTCAAAATGTGATGAGGAACGCAACTATTTTAGTAATACTTAAGCGCAGATACATTATCTATGGTATATAATCTTACGTCTTCATTTTTCTAAATCATTATTCACCGCGCGCTCACGTTTCCGCTCCGGCAATGCGGCGGCCAAAGCGACTAGAACCACAACATGTGCCATAATGACCCAAAATAAAATGTCGCAATAATTAAATAGGAACATGCCAATGATATTGCCACCTGCCACAGAACCCAAACGTCCGATCATCATGGCAAAGCACATGCCCATAGCGTTGATCTGTGTCGGATAGAACTCAATCGAAATGGTGGCAATGATGCCACCGCAATTGCCAACACTCATGAGTAGCGTTAAAACGATCACAACGGCGGCAAAGTCCGAGATCCAATGTATGACGGCCGCACAAACGACGGACACCGTGAGCCAAATCACTAGTTAAATAGAAAATAAAAGAAGAAAGAAATTAAATTTATTTCATAGATTATAATTTTGTAGAGATTTGAGGATACTCACTCAACAAATTGACCTTGCCAACTATATCAATGGTGTAGGAAAATATTAAGAAAACCAAAGTAAAAGCGGCACCGATCATTATCAGCACTTCGAACATGAAAGTGTCCAAGGCGTTGCTGCAGTCATTGCTCGCCGCCGGTGTTGTCATATCCATACTACTAATGACACTGCATACTTTGAGATCTTGACCATTTTTGGCGATGAGGTCATTGAGCACTGTAGGGAACCTAAATAATCAATGAGAAAATACTATTACTATTATAGTATCTGATTTTTTCCATAAATGTTCTGATATTGATAGAGAACTTCTAGGTTCCAAGAACTGATAATGGCAAAAGGTAATGTGCTGCTTTTTCTTGCTGTGAAATAATTATCGTGAAAGGAAAGTTTTTCAAGCCCACCTCTGAACGTCTATTGGTTTTTAAAATTCTGAATTTTTTCAAACAGATCCACTAAATTCTTCCTACCACAAGATTAAAAAATGGCTGGCGCTTTGACACTTCTTAAGCTGGTTCATAGTCACCCATTTCCCATTTTGTTGAATGCCTTAATTTTAACGAATATGCCGATGGCATGAAGCGGTAAACCGTAAATACCAAGGAGACCGCACTGAATCTCTAGTCAGAAGCTGACTGAAGACCATATCAGTGTTAGAAGTATGATTTTGTTATGTTTGGTTTCCTACTTTAACTAAGCTTTACTCAAAGCTTGCGGGAAGGTTGGTGGAGGAGTACATTGTCGGGAACTTTCCATCAGGATTAGCCTTCCTGACCATTTCAGTGTCTATAGTGTAGCAGAAGATCTATTATTCTGAATCGGAGTCTCCTCCAAGGTGGAGGATCGTAAGGTAGTAATATTAAGCTTGAATCCGCTGACTTTGGGCTCAATACTAGTAAGGGAATGTCTAGACCCCTTATCTTTATAATCGGATTTTTATATGATTAGACCGGATTAGGTACCTGACCACAGCAGTATTCCAAGAAACTGTTAGGCTAATGAGAAACTGTCCTAAATTTTGGTCTTAATAACAACTGTGGAATGGGAATGTTGGCTTCTTCTGGTTCACTATTGAACTGGTGGATCTCAGGCCAACTCAACTCAAGATTTGGACAATTACTATCAACCATGTAGTCGTAAGGTTCTTCTGGTCCAATGTATATCATATCTGACCACAACAGTATTGCAGAAACTGTTAGGCTGGCCCAGAGTAAATCGTAAAAGGCGAACTCTTCACTCTCAGCAAGATTCACCTTTCAATAATTATAAGAGTTTTAACTGGACACTTTCCGATCGGACTTCATGTAGAAAAATTGAACATCCCAGCACTTCCTCCTCGAATGTCTCACTTTTTCCAGATCCTGGCAAAAACACCTCCGATCTGATCCTTTACGACATCCAGGTGAAATTGGGGAAATAGAGATAAAACAGATTAGTGAAAAGCACATGGCGTTCTGTCGACAGCTGATATCCAACTACAGGAGTTTTTCGTCTGGCTTTACCAAGGACTGTTCCTAACAGTGTAAGTGTGATCCCACGGCATGCTGAGAGCGCAGACATCTAACCTAACCTAATCCTAACCTTAACCTGTGGATACTTGTTGATTTCATGCGATACTTCTTCGTGGTCTCTATAGTTCACTCAGCTAAATTTTGAAAATATCAAAAGTATTATGGAAAATTGCAAACCTTCATACATACATAAATATGACTCACCACATGAACAACCCCTGAGATATGCCGTAAACCGAAAAGAGTGAAAAACATATATTAAATGTGTGCAAAATGCGTTCTTTATAAAATAGCGGTATTGTCTGACTCCAGATAATTTTCAGTGCATCCTTAACACCATGAACATTTGACAGATCAGCGCCACCCGTCTGCAGAACAATACTCTTCACCGGGAAATTATCTGCTTTATCGCCGGTATTTTTAGCATAAATTCGACGCAGTATATCCAGAGAAGCATCGTGTTGCCCGTGCACCAACAAGTACTTCGGTGTTTCGGTTAATGTGGCAAGGCCTATCAAGCCTCCAATAGATAACACTGTGTTGACGAGAAAGAAGGCACGCCACGAAGCGAATTTCAAACCCAATATGACGAAATCCAGTTTCATTGGCAGAATAAGAAGACCAATGCCTGCAAAAAAATAAAAAAACAGTATTTAAATTTTTGCTCACAAATTATAACTCAATTTCGTACACTCCACTCTTACCTGGCATAAACATTAGCGCAAACGGCAAGAAGATCGACATGAGCGTTACATAGCGTACACGCGTTCTATTGCTATGATACTCGCCGCACAAGCTGAAGACACACGCCTGACAGCCCGAAATGAAGAAGCCATTGAGGAAACGGAATGCGATCAACATCCAAGTGTTGACGGAGAAGGCCGAGATGATGGTCGCTACGGTGGCCAAGACTAACGAGTAGCGCAGCGTACGCACACGCCCGCACGTGTCAGCCAGAAAGCCCATTATATGCGAACTCATCACAACGCCGAAGTAACCAGCCGACGCGAGTAGGCCCTGCTCGGCTTGTGTCGCCGCCAGATCGCATTTTACCATCGGCATTACCATGCTGATGCCCATCGTTTCGGCCATCACTGCCATGAAGCAAATGCCACAAATTAGCGTCAATGCATAATGGAAACGGCCGACACCTGTCAATGCGAGCGCTTCCTCGAAAGTGTGTGAGGCCACTTGTGATTTGTCATGTTTTTCTTTGCCTGCAATGCACATAAAAATAAGCAAAAGGTATTTGTCAATCCAAATGTCTTGATTATAGTTTAATTTATGCTAAAATTTTGCTTATGAAAACTAAAAGGTTTCGAGTTAAAAACGGTTGTCAGCGTTTTCACTGGCCCATTAGTACGTGAACTTTGTTGTGAGAATGAATAACGGGTCTGCAAGTGCAACCGCAAACGATCCAGATGAGTCGGAGGAGAATACATCAGAGAAGAGTTTCTACGATACGAAAATATTTCGTTGGTTTTCTTTGTTTCTATATATCGGTGGTATAAGTGGCCTAGGCATGATTTTATCGCTATACTATTTACTTTTCTTCGACTCAACTATGCCTGACATACATCTGAAGTTTCCTATATCTATAGACGGCAAACCAGTGCAAAAAGTTCAGTCGTATACATAAAGCTCTTCTGAAGGTAAGACGAGTAAAGAAAGCCTTAGTGTGCTACCCGAATAGTTCAACGTGAAATTTCTCCGATATCAAGTTTTAGACATGTCTGCTCTTTGATGTTATGCTGTCAAGCAGCGATTTAAGGAAGGAAAAAGTCGAAAGAATGTTTGATTTTTAGTTTAAGCCGTATGACTGCAATGTTAGTAAGTTAGACTAGAAGCTATGGTGAGATATATTCATAACTGAAAGGTAAGGAACCCTATTGCTTCTTTACACGGTCCGACATATGTTAAAACCTATCCAAAAAGTATCATTACGGGACTCAGTTATAATTTTATACCACCTTCCTTTCAGCCTTCATGTTTAATTTTTCGGAGACAGTTAGAAAATAACTGCTCTAAAGTTTTTTCCAAAGCTGAAGGCTGGAATTATTTACTAGCTAATCTTCTAATAAAACCTGTCTCAGTAGTTAAATTTATATACTCTCTCCAAAAAAACATTCTGACAGTAGTTAAATTTGTATACTCTCGGAACATGTTCGAAAAAGTATAGTAGTTTCATTCTCATAACGGTTGTTTGTAACATCATAAACCGATCGATACTCGTATGTATATTGTATGTAGGTTGCCTTTTGTATTTCGGGATTTGGTAGCCTTAGTGTTGCATTCTGGCCAATCAGAACTTTACCGTATTTATTTTGATTATTTTTTTTAACTTTTGACGGGTATTAACACAGGAACAGTGCATCGATGAACTTAATACAATTTTTGCTAATGAAGCTCCATCAAAGACCAGTGTTTACCGATATCAATCGAGATCGTAGATGACTCCAAAATGATTTTCGTGAAGATCGTACAAAATCAGTGAGATTGAGAGTGGTGGAACCAGCATACATTCAATACAGTAAGAAAAATTGACTGTAAAAGAATTAGTTCACGTCGGATCTCACACAACCTGTCAATCGCTCAAGAAAGGTAGGTGTTGAATCTTTGGCTTATGGGTATGAGCCCAAAAGTAAACAGCAATCGACTATATGGATGTTCGCAGATGAACCGAATACAACAAAAGTTATTCGCCAACGAAACGCTTCCAAGCAAATGGTTGCTTGCCACTAGAACAACGCAGAACAGTGAATTCTGAGTAGTACAGGACTTTATTTTTTTCAGTTATCCTTCAAGAAATCGGGAGGATCCGCCGAGGACGGATGATCGCTCTTCATAACGCTAATGCGAGCTCTCACACATCGGTTGAAACAACTACATTTTTGAGCAGTCAAAACAAAGATTTAATAAGTCATTCACCGTATAGTTCTGTCTTGGTACCGAATAGCATTTTTTACGGGAGTACGTTATATATGATCTAAGAGATCAACGTATTCCCACACCTCGAAGCTCCCTTTATGCCGTTAATTGGAAATTTTGCTATAACTCAGTCACCGAAGTCGCTAAAACCTGCTTCAGAGGGTAACAGTGAGATCTGATGTGTTTTATTTAATTTATTTTTTTGTTGAAGAGTGGGCGTGGCTAAAAACTTTAATATCATAAAATCTTGTTGAGAATATTGAAAGACACATTTTTTGTACTACGGACGAAGTGGGGTTCGACGATTTCCTTCTACCAAATATCGGTTATATTCTTAGACATTAAATTTTATATTCATAGTCCTTAAATTGGCATAACTCTCGCAGGAATAACTGCAGAAGCTTTAATTGCTAAAATACAGACAAGTTCAAAAATTGGACAGTAAGATGGTTGGAATCGATCGGACAATTCTTTCCTCTAGCCCCGGTGTATTCAATTTGTTGTTGTAGAGGCATAAAATATTCCTGAAGTAATTTCGAGGAATGGCGCCGAGTTGACAGGCCTTGGCCGAATAAAAATCCGGGTCCGTTCCGGCTACTTCGACTCGACTGTCGTGGGAACGAATATGAGGATCTCTCTGCTGTCGGTTGTTTTTATACCGCATTGGTTAATATACGGTCTACAAATAGTCCAACGTCTTACTGCTGTAGGCTTTCGCCACACTGATCTCATCATTTAAAATAGAAAATATACTAAAATTCTAAATAAATTTACTTACAGCTTATTAAACCGATACTTTCCATTTGGAACCATTTAGAACCACTTTCGAAGAAACCAGCGCCGCTACATCAAATAAAAGTCCTATGATATAACCTCACTTTTTAGACAGAAAATATTAGACACAACGCAAATTTTATTTAATATTTAAATATTACAGAAACTTGTAGCGTCGCTTCTAAGTTTGGCACTCATTTGCAAAAAGCAATAATATTATTCGGAAATCACATTAGTTGCTAATAAAAACAAAGGCGACAATAAATTATACGAGCCATTAGTTACATGTAATGTTGGCCGCTAATATTTTTCGCCATAAATTAGCGGAGAAACCTTCTAAGTATGATTTTGCACTTATGTTTTCTTATGAATCTTTTGACGATGCCATTCAATTCACCGCACACGATGGTAATAAAATGAAAATTAAGCGACAGCTGGGCGCAAACTAAATATATAATATGGGCGAATTTGTACGAATTTCTATTATTTGCTTGTAGAACCAAGGAACACGAGAAAATACTACAAAGTTGTGCCATACTGACATATGTTTAGAAGAGACCTGTAGGAATCCCAATTTTGAGTGAGAGTGTACATAAATAGACCAGTTCCTAAACTCTCATTTTTTAAGGTAAATAGGTCTAAGCGGATAGTAACGAATGTTAAGTGCGAAGTGCTTGTATAATCGAATTCTTATTTAAATCAATACCTTTTAGTATCTCTACATTCTACCTCCTTTGGAAGTAAGAGCTAAATAATAATTAAACTTTCTTGGTAGTTTTGTGTAGAATACTAAGCTCATCACCAGTTCACAGAGATTCAGTTGTTGAATGCAAGTATGCCTGCCAGACTTCTCATTCATTTTTGTTGAGATATTCTGTTATGAATGTGGCATTCGGAGAGGATTAGCAAAATTATCGACGATATTGCGATTCTGCTTCCTCTTTTTTGGCGTATACACTGCAGTTATAGCCGAGCTTACACTAAGGCTGTTGTTTCATTTTCATTGGGGCGGGTCCCAAACCCAGTGCGCTACCCTGGGGAAGGATGGTTCACCTTCCCACTTTAGCTCGTTTTCAATCGAATATTCTTCAGGTAACGGGTGGGCCATCTAACGTTTGATATATTTCGGCATTGGAAATGTCAAATACCATTCGGAAAGTGACAGATATTCAGTAAAAAGTCTAAAATTTACAAAATGGGTCGCCATTCACTATTCTACAGTTCGTTCTACAGTTCGCAATTTTACCGAAAAGTCATCTTTTCGGACGAGGCTCATTTCCACCTCGATGGTTACGTTAATAAGCAGAATTGACGCATTTGGGGCACAGAATCGCACGTAATCGTCGAGAAGCCAATGCACCCAGCACGAATCACTGTATGGTGCGGATTTTGGTCTGGTCGAATAACCGGCACATTTTTCTTCGAAAATGAAGAAGGAACCGTAACCATCAATGGTGAGCGATATCGCGCAATGTTAACCGAATTTTTTTTCAAGCAAATTGAAGAGGAAGACTTGGACAACATTTGGTTCCAGTAGGACGGCGCTACGTGCCATACAGCAAACGCTACACTCAATTTTTTACGCCCTATCTTCGAAATTTAAAATTTTATATGGCCCACCCTATACCTAGAGAATACTTGATAATAGATATTTTCAAAGTTCACGTAAAGTTTCATGCAATTCGTCCATCTACTTCTGTTAATGACGTTAACATCAAAAAAGCTCAAAAAACAGTGCATCCTGAGAGCATCAAAGAGATAACAGAGGATCTCAACATCCCTTATGGATCGGCTCAACAAACTTGGGGTAATGTTTTGGTGTGGACCATGCCAATGCTAACTCAGATCTGTACGTTTTGCAAAAACAAAGTCGCGTAGAGGTCGCAGAAAAGTAGTTCAACAACGTAGCTGAGTACCCTATCAAAATTATCATTTATCAAAAATATCATTACTGGTGACGAGACGTTGGTTAATGTATTTATATGACGCAGAAACTGTCCAGCAATCTACTGAATGGCGCTCGAAAAACTAAACCCGACAAAATGTAAGTTCACTGAACCCACTGAAGATCGATACATCAGAGTATTAGTCCGGGTCATATTTGATCAGGTGCTATAGCTCTCTCGGGAAACCTCGTCTTTCATTATAGTCAGCAAAATCATATTCTGACTGTTACCCGAGCATAGCTAAAGCTTTACATATACAATAAATATAATTATTTTACAAAAGCAAATTCTAGTTTTAGTCAATAAAACCTATCGGAATAGCAAAAAACAACTTAACCTCAAATGACTATAAGCCGAGATATAATCTTCGGTTGGTGGGGACTGATCAGAATGGGAGTCATGCTACCTGAACTCCTATGGACCATAGAGGTCCTTTGTTGGCCACTCGGGTGGAGTGGCGGTGCAGTGCGGGGACTTGGTGCAGAATGCACAGTCGTAGACGCTAAGATCGCAGTAGTACATTGGCAGCATGGATCCACGTAACTCGTGGTTCACTCCATGTGTGTCAGGACTGGTCAGGTCTTAAGACGGCCCCATCCATTTCGTGCATTACACCTAACCGAGGTGGAGTTTGGATGGAGCCTATCGAAACAGCTCGTTTCTGGGGCCTTCCTTGTTTAAAGAAATATATATTTACAGAAACTCAATGAAATTTACTTTAGCACAAAATTTTCCTACAGGGCATCTAAGTACATATATATGTATGTGAGAGCGCCTGCAACTAATTAGCGCCTCGAAACAAGCGAAGTGTGCAAAAGAATAAGAAACGAAATGCATAAGTGAAATATGCGAAACCGTTGTAACATACCTAACACACACACATACATACCGAAGTGGCATAACTACACATTTGTGCTTACACTCGCACATACAGACATAAGAGCAAGTGTAGATAGTGAAATGCCAACTTGAAGAGACCGAAATTGCGCCAATACTTACGCCTACTAAGTAATGGCAATAAACAATTAGTCGACCAAACCGCAAAAATACATACATACAGACACACACACATACATACCAACACTGACGCCCATATTTACTCCACAACTAGCCAAAGTGGCAGACATTGGGACGAAAGAAAAGCCTCGTGCAACAAATTTTCTTGCGAGTCATTTTAGTTACACTTGAGACTTAGAATTGCCGTCGACGCGTGTGGTTAGAAGACGGTCATACCAAAACCCAGACAAAACGCAAAAACAACACAACATACGAAGTCTTAACGCATAGGAAAGTTTTATAGAAAGTCTTCTGCGCTTTTTGTCCTCTTACTTACTGTGCTTACTTTCTCTAATTCGATTGTAATTAATTACGAAGACGATGTCACTCGCACCTGCTGGTGCTGCCGCTGCCGCCGCTGCCAACGGCGCTAATAAAGATGAAGAAATCAGTGTGCCGAAATCTGACAGTTTCTTCGAAACGAAAACCTTCCGACTAATCTCCTTGTTTATATACATGGCGGGCATAAGTGGCTTGGGCATGACATTAGCCATGTACTATTTGTTTATTTGGGATTCGCGTATGCCACCGCTGCCGGAGTACAAACATGCGCATCATGTGGGCTAAGAAGTGCTCGTAGGTGTGTGGGGAGTGTATGATTGATACGAATTACGAATGGAGAGTTTCTAATATTTTAAGTGTCATATCCCAGTAGACGACCTTGGTGAGTATGGCAACACTGCTTATTTTGTATTGTTATTTGCCTATCATAAATATGTAAGGAAATACTATATAGATATAGTATACTTATAGTATGCGGACATGAAATTTGCTATGCTGAAATATTAGGTGTCCTTTAACAGAAAATGTTGTGCTTTTTCCTTTTAAAATGTAATTGGAGGGAAATTTTAAAAGTTCATTGTAATGAAATTAAAAGTGAAAAGTGAAATTTTGAACAACTTAAATATTTTAATTTTTCATTTATTTATTTATAAATCATGCTTTTTGAAAATCTGGTCTTCTTTGTTCCTGTGCCCACGTTTAGGAATTCATTATGTGACCTCTTTGACTCAAATCGCTCATCAGAATAATACAATATCTCATTATTATTAACTGATTTTCATGCACTTATGTAAGTTGTGGTATTTAGCATAAAAAGAAAAATTACGAAATTATTAAGGAACTTATTAAGGGAAGAGTAGAGTTTTTAATATTTATTCGATCTTTTTTGTTTGAATGAATTATATCTCAGCGATGTTGTGTCTAATTTTCAAGTCGATTGGAACAAATCAAATAATGAGTAATTTTATACCTATCTTATGAACGTTTTACTTTAAATTTCAAAACTTTAATGCAGTTTCCCCAAAAACTCACTTTCTCAATGTCGATGCCGCTCGTAACTTCGCAACTACTCCACCGATCGTTTTAAAATTTTGAACCCGATTTCTGTACATAATTTACGAGGTAACATCGAAGCGTTATGCTTAATACATTAGCATCAACTGATACCTTAATTTTTTTAATTGAGGGTGTTCAATTTCAATATTAGATTCTCAAATATTTGTCTTTTTGTCTTTTGAATTTCGCGTTCACTAACACCGGAATTCGCGCTATTTTAAAGTTTTTCTTCGTTAAAGGAAAAACCGCTAGAGAAACTTTCCGTGAAATTAATGGTGCTTTGGGGATGGTACTCTATCACTTCGAACTGCGGACGAATGGTTTCGACGATTCAGAGCGGTTGAAAACGACACCATGGATAAGCCAGCCGGCGGATGGAATGGATCATGGAAAACATCGAGTTTGACCCGGCTTGTGGCATCTCGTGACATCGCTCAGAAGATGGGAGTTAGTCACCAAACCATATTAAACCATCTGCAGAAGGCTGGATACACAAAAAAGCTTGAGCTTTGGGTGCCGCATGATTTGACGCAAAAAAACCTTCTGGACCGAATCGACGCCTGCGATATGCTGCTGAAACGGAACGAGCTCGACCCATTTTTGAAGCGGATGGTGACTGGCGACGAAAAATAGATCACATACGACAATATCGAGCGAAAATGGTCGTGATCGAAGGCCGGTGAATCGTCTCGAACAGTGACCAAGCCGGGATTGACAGCCAGGAAGGTATTACTGTGTGTTTGGTGGGATTGGAAGGGAATCATCCACTATTAGCTGCTCTCATATGGCCAGACGCTTAATTCTACCATCTACTGCAAACAACTGGACCGCTTAAAGCAGGCGATCTACCAGAAGCGTCCAGAATTGGCCAACAGGAAGGATGTAGTATTCCACCAGGACAACGCCAGACCACACACTTCGTTGATGACTCGTCAGAAACTACGGGAGCTCGGATGGGAGGTTTTATCGCATCCACCATATAGCCCGGACATAGCGCCAAATGACTACCGCCTGTTCCTGTCCATGGCGAACACCCTTGTTGATGTAAAGTTGAACTCAAAAGAGGCTTGTGAAAAGTGGCTATCCGAATTCTTCGCAAATAAGGAGGGGGGCTTCTACGAGGGGGTATTATGAAATTGCCGTCTAGATGGAATCAGATTATTGAACGAAACGGCGCATATTTGAACTAAATCCGATCACTCTGACACTTTTTATAGAGCATTGAACAAAGAGCAAAAAAGCGGAAGGGAGATATTTGACAACCTAATATTATGGATGTGTTATATGGCAAAGATTTTCTTGACAGTAAAGAAATACCAAGAAAACTCTCAAAAATTCAATTTATTAAAAAAAGTTAATTAAATAAATTTCTCCAAAAAAATGTTACAAAGCGCTATTTATAAGTAAACATTGTGTTTTCGAAATTTTTTTCGCTACATAATTTTTGTTTTAGGATGTTTTCAATTTTCGGACGGTTTTCTTTTTTTGTTTTCACAAGGTAACGAAAAGTTAAATGTTCCTTTGGCAAACCCTTAAGCATTCGAGCACCTTGAATAATACTCAACTTTGCTTACAAAAACAAAGAAATGCGGTTACATTATCACTAAGGCTAAACATGTAGGCGGGACCTGGTCCATATTGAGAATTTTAGCTTGGAGCTTTTCAAGAATTTGTTCAAAAAGAAAAAGCCTAAAATATTCCCAGGTTTGATTTTTTGTTATATGCTAAAAAATGTCAAACTTTCCAATGGAAATGTCAGATTGCACCTGGCAACACTTAGTGTTGCCTAGGCCAGAAATATATGTATATAGCAGCCTACGTATAAAAGACTATTGCGATAAGGTATAGTTATATATTACTAGCCTTTTAGGTAACAAAAAATCAAACCTGGGGTCATTTTAGGCTTCTTGAAATTTAATTCTTGGAGTATTATTTTAACATCGTGATTTTATTATTGTTACTCATACGCCCTGTAGAGCCATGAATTTAAACTTTATTACAAGCCAGAATTCAGTTCAAAGGTAGCAGTTTAGATTAAGAAATCAGTTGAAAACTTCAAAAAGTGAGTTCAGCTACCACTTCTGATTCTTTTTCTTTTTGTGGTATGGACACCCAGTTTACACGGTTATAGCCGAGTTTACAACAGCGCGCCAGTCATTCTTCCCTTTCGTTGTTTGGCGCCAATTGGAGATTCCAAGTGTAGCTAGGTTCTTCCAATTAGTCTTCGAAAGAGAGTGAAGGTCTTCCTCTTCCACTGCTTTTTTCGCGAATACGAATACTCTCAGAGCTGGAGTGCTCGAAGAGGTCCCTGCTGATCCAAACGAAACTTTTGGCAATGCCAATCATTTGTGATTAGAATTTAATTATATGGATAGAGTTTTCTCGAATCGAACAATCTATTTGGAAATATGTTAAGCCTAGCTAAGAAAAAGTATTCTGGAAAGTTTTTTTCTAACTACCATTACTTCAATAAATCGCCGATTAAACGTCTGCTACTCCAAGTATATGACTACTTGTTTTCATAGTAGGGATAAAGAAAATTACACGATATTTGAAAACTATAGCATACGAGTACAACCTACTTTACCTACTCCCTCAAAGATTTTGTTACTCGATTATTTAGATCAAGTCGTCTAATGTTTTTTACGTATATTTAAACATCTCGATTCACGCCTTCACTGATATCAGATCTTCTAAAATATATTCACAAAATTGTTTTAGTTAACAAAATAGAAAATGATTAAGTCCCAACGATAGATCATAACTATCGAAAATGATACACAAACGATCATTATTTTAATAGCGAAAAAATTTATTGATGAGCCCAAACTGATCACCAATGTAAATATAAAATAGTTCTCACTTCTTTAGCTTAGGGGCCTATTTTCATAAATAAATAAAATTTAATAGTTGACAACCCTATATCAATTCAGATGTGTTTTATTACTCGGAGTATGACATGATTAACGTTTCACACAGTGATAATAACCACAACACCCTCTAACCATATTTCACACTGGAATAGCGATCTTCGCTTGCACCCTGTATTCGTTATGTTCTTTATAGCACTCAGAAATGTTCTTTATTCTGATTCATACTCACTCTCCGCAATGACAAGTATCTCTGACATTTTTTTCAAAATTTGTCGCACAAAACTCACTTCACACTCACTGACCACACGATACACCCTCTCTACTATGACTGCCTGTCATCGCCAGCATGGCGCTCACTTACTCGCGCAGTCACTACTCTGGGGCGACGGATTAATTAACGCCATTAAAGCGAAATTCAGCGCCATCAAAAAGACAAAAACAAAACCAAAAAGTTGACAAAGCAATACACATGGTTTAATCCTATTTTTCGATTCACTAAATCCCAAGCACTCAGAGCCCTCCTACTAACTATGTACTCACATATGTAGCGGTATACCACCGACTCAGCCTGCTCGTGTTGGCCTGGTATCTGGTGACTCTGTGTTAATTTCTCAGTATTTCCTGTCATGTGGCTCTATATTGCCATTAACTTTTTGACAGTTCTACCACAAACGTGTGCCGCCGCATTTTCACCTACTCGCGCTCATCAATTAATTTACAGCTATGTGACTGACATACATATACATGTATAAACGTGATTTTGATTTGATTTAACTTTCGAATCACATTTAAATTGCGCCGATCAGAGCAACCACAGCGCAGATTGCTCGTTGACGTCGCGCGAAAAATGGCGGAAAATCTAGTGAAAATTGTCAATATAATTGAATCGAGTGTAAATAATAATAATGACGACGGCGTTGAGGACACAGCGGCCGCGGAGTCCGCCGCAGAACCGGCTGCAATTAGCCCGCCGTCAGAATCAAGAGGCTCACGCCCAACCACAGTCAGGATATCCACCGGTCACTTGCCGTCGTATCGTTTGCACGATGTTGATGAGATATTGGCGCATAAACCGACTTTTTCGGAGCGTTGCATACGCTATGTAATGGTGTTGATCTACTTATGTGGTCTGTGCAGTTTGGGTTTTGTTCTATCCATTTATCATTTCTTCTTTTGGGACTCACGTATGCCACCGTTGCATAAGAGTATGATAATGAAGAAACCACCAGGATATGGCTAAATTAATAATGCTCGAAAATAAAGTGTTAGCAAGTCATCGGTGTGTGAGTGTGTGTGATTAAAAAAACCAATATATTCAATGTAATTTAATGGAAATATATTCTAAAAACTGTAACTGCTTCAGCAAGTGAAAAATATTTAACAGTTTATCCTGTATAAAAGTTGACCATGCACCGTTGGACTTCAAATATGGTGAGTCAGAAAGATAACAAGTAGTGAACACAAAAACGAAAATTTATCAGTTCCAAGATATATATCCCTATAGTTTTTGATGTCTGTAGGACATCGTTATATAAATATATTGACACATCTCATGTATCAGTCTCAGTATACAAGGTGGTTCCAAAGTAAACAGAACTTTTTGAAAAACATTTGTTCTGTTGATTTTTTTAAGTCCTGTTTACTTTGGAACGCTTCTTGTATAAACATGGAATAACTTTGGAAAAAACGGTTTTTTTAACTTCAATATTTTTTTATATTTTTGCTTCAAAAACCATAAAGCGGAAGCCTTTATTAGCCACAGCAAAATCAACTCTCCTTGCTGTGCTTTCTATAAACTTTGGGTAAACAGTCAACCACTTTTCTTAATATCAAACTTCTAGAGAATTTTTGGAGGCTTTTTGCTTTAGTGTAAATGCCAGCAGATACTGGCTCATTTTGGTCATAAAATGATATTTTGTGGATTTCAATTAGATTTTTTGCTCTACAGTTTGAAAACTTATTAAAATTTCCTGTTTTCGTTGGGTATTCTCACGCAAACGCCTCAATACGGCCAATAAAAATTCCTTATTGACCAGTTTATGGTACTCTCTCTACAAAAAATTCAGCTTTATCGGGACGAGCCGAGCAAGAAAGAAAAAAATGTTACTCATACCCAAAATACCCACCAAAATAATGCGAACGGACTCGCGAGATGAGATACATTAAGCACTTTCATTTCTTTTACTATTTTCACCAGTTGAATCAGTCGAAGGTCGTCCAGCACGACCAGCATTGTAAAAATCACAACGTAATACTGAGGTGTACCGACTTAATTAACTGTTGTAAAGAAACTGGTTGACAGATCGCGCTCATATTTGACAAAGTAATCAAGGATAGTCCCACCAACTTAGCAAAATACATTTCTTTGAAATACCGTTTACTATTTCGTCGATGATAGGAATATGAGAATCTTTGAGCTTTGGTTAAATACATACAGTCTGCCATTCACTGAAGTCGTACTGAAGTTCGCCATTTTTTTTCCTCAAAAGAAAAATTCAATTAATTTGACAACTATCCTTGCTAATTAAGGAGTGGGCCGATTTTTTTTTTTTATTTATTTAAAAAAAAAACTTGTCAAGTTTTGAAAAATGATAAAAAAAAATTTTCGTAAACTTTATTTCTATCATATAAAAAATATAATTTAACAATTTTATGATATAATATTCTCAATTTTTTTGAAAAATTCATAACTTTTTTGAAGTTGGACAAAAAATTTTGAAAAAATTCTCAAAAATGTTTTTCAAAGGGTAGAAAAGGATGGATAAGTTTCAGCAAAATCTAAAGGGGTCGGGTTCAAAAGTGATCGATTTGGTATGGAATACCTCATATATATCTTTTAATATCAAAGAGTAAATTGGTAGAAATTTTCAGATTTGCATTTTAACTAAGTTCATGCCTTTTTAATACAATGCAATGTGAACACAACTTAAATCAATTAGTTGCAAGCACCTTCAAATTCCTATTTAAATCAGTTCTAATTACCACCCATTTTCGCACCACCACCACACCACACACAGCGGATTTTAAGCCATCACAGTTATTTAGCAGCTGCCAACAAATCTCAGCCATGTGCCGTTATATCACCATGCAATACCGTAGCACCAAAGCAAGTTAGCGGCGTTTCATTGAAACGTGCTGCTGCTTTAAAATTTCCATATATGATTCGCTCTACCTTAACTAAGCTTATCAGCCAAACGAGCCATGCTTTAGCCACTGCTCGGCGGTGGTTTGATTTGATTTGCCTCGCGCATAACCTGCTAACACACTTTTCCAGCGCACGCTTCGTTCATTCACGAGGAAACCTTGCAAAGCTAAATCGATATGGATTAAATACACCCTTGTGCTCTTATGACCGTGTATGACTGTGTATGTGCGTGGTTGTGGTGTGCGAGCATTCGATTGTGTGTGTATAACTCTCTTGAGCTCTTTTCTTTGTGTCTAAAATATTGGCAATCGATGGCGCCGGTAGCGTACTTAGTTGGTGAACATTTAACAAATTTCTCGACTAAAATATTTAACAAAGAAAACTAATTCAATTATAAATGAAACTTATTTCTGCGAACAACTTTTATTTAGCATATATGTAGGCGTTAGGGAGGCAAATTTCTTTGGTGGAGAAAGAATCATTTTCATTTAGTATTTGGCTACGTTGATTATTGTTTTGTTTTTTAAATGCTAAAATGTAGCAGTTCACTGGAAGTTTTTTTTTCTGATTGAGTCTAAATGGAATGTTAAGATCTGTTAAAAATTTTAATAATTTGAAATTCCGAAAGTTATTGTTTACTATCTTCTTAAAAACCAACAATTATTTAACCTTTTTTCTTTCTATCTAGTTGATTCCTTTGTGAAACACCCTAAATGTAGGCAACAATTTTTATCACCAATGTACAAACCATAATATTGTGATAATAGTTAACTAACAACAAGAAAGGTCTAATTCTTTCTCTTCTATCTAATTTCACACCTCTTTAAGTCCTTTGCTTTCAATCCATCCTAAATGTAGGCATTCATTTATGCAATGTTAGAAAAACATATTTAACATAATAAAAACGCTTCCAAATTTACAAAAGTTAAAGGTAATTGATAATTTCTTAATACTTTTGGGCTATCTGACAAACAAATCTGCCCTGTATTCAATCCACTAAAACGTTGCCTACATTTAGGAGCTCAGTTTTTTTTTGAAAATGTTTATTTGTGCAATAAAATCATTAACGGGTAAAGAGCCTTTTCTTGATTTTAATCGATCAGTTTGAATGACAGCTACACATATTCATATCAGCCCGATCTGATAAATTTTTTGAGATAAAAGCGCTGTCTTTAACAACAATTTTGTAAAATTTAGTGAAACTTCTTCTTATTTTTTCTGACGTAGACACCGTTTACGCGGTCACATCCGAGTTTACAACAGCGCGAGTCGTTCCTGGAGATTTCAAGTGTAGTCTGGTCCTTCTCCACCTGCTCCTTCCAACGGAGTTGAGGTCTTCCTCTGCTTCTCCCGACGGATACTGAGTCAAATTCTCTCAGAACAGAAACCTTTTCACCCATTCGGACGGCATGATCTAGCCAGCGAAGCTGCTGTCTATTAAATCGCTAAACTAAATCAATGTCATCGTATATATTGTACAGTTTATCGTTCCAAAGACGGTGGTACTGCGGTTTCCAGTGCGTAAAGGACCACAAATCTTCCGCGGAACATTTTTCTCGAAACTCAAAACGCCGACTTATCAGATGTTGTCAACGTCCATGCCTCTGCACCTCTGCAGAACGGGATGATGAGTGACTTATAGAGTTTGGTCTTTGTTCGTCGAGAGAGGACTTTATTTCTCAATTGCCTACTAAGTCCGAAGTAGCACCTGATGGCAAGAGTTCTTCTGCCTTGAATTTCGAGTCCGACGTTCTTTTTGGTGTTCCAAGATAGACGAAATTATCAACGACTTCGAAGTTATGACTGTCAATAGTGACATGGGAGTCAAGTCGCGAGTGCGACGACTGTTTGTTCGATGACAGGAGATATTTCGTCAAGCCCTTGCTTACTTTCAGACTCATTTGCTTCGGTTCCTTATCCATTCTATAGAAAGCAAAAACTAACGGCATGCTTGTTGAGGCCCATGATATCAATATCATCGGCGTAGCTGTACAATTATTTTCTCCAGCAGTATATTGAAGAAGTCGCACGATAGGGAGTCGCCTTGTCTGAACCCACGTTTGGTATGGAACGGCTCGGAATAGTCCTTTCCGATCCTGACGAAGCTTTTGGTATTGCTCAACGTCAGTTTACACAGCCGAATTAGTTTTGCGGGGATACCAAATTCAGACATCGCGGCATAAAGGCAGCTCCTTTTCGTGCTGTCAAAATCAGCTTTAAAATCTATGAAGAGGTGGTGTGTGTGGATCCTTTTTTCATAGTTTTTTTTTCGAGGTGAATATCTAATCAGTTCTTGATTTTCAAGGCCTAAGGCCACACTGATAGGGCTCAATCAGTTTGTTGGCGGTGGGCTTAAGTCTTTCACATAGTAACCCTTCCCAGGGTTGTGCGCTAGGGAACCCCCAAAGAAAAGAAAGGAAAGAAAACAGTCCCGGATGAGAAACTTTTGTGAAATCAAATTAAAATATTTCCATAGGAGGACTTGAGTTTGATATGCTATGTTCTTCTTGAACGTTCAAATTGTATGGCGCTATATGCTATAACGATCCGATATCAGCGTTTTCGACAAATGAGCAGCTTCTTGGTTAGAAAAGGGTTTTGGTTAATACAAACTTCGTGGCAATTTAATATACCCTGTTCAGCGTATACAAATTCCCGGTAATTAAAACTCAAATTAAATTTTCCAACTCTGAACCTCTGAACCAAGCAATTCAAATAGTTTTCCAACAAATTCTTTGCATTTATTGGCTTATTAATTCACCTTCAACCCACTAGTCCACCGCACCAAGCACAACTACAACACCACACACTAACCGCTCGTTGCCATAGCAGTATATCTAGTTATAAATCAAAAAATTTGTTCCACATTCCTGAGCTTAAAGAGTCAAAGGACACGCCCTAGCGATTGTCAAACGAAAATGCAAAAACAAAATCGCCATTGAATGCGCCATCGAAGTCAAAAATCGACAGCGACTATCGACAATTGACTACTACTACCAGCATGCATGAGTATATACTCTATGTGTGTGCGTTTGTGTGCGGGCTTGTAGCAGCGAGTGCAATAAACTTATCACCGGCAGTTGAACATTTTATTGGTGGCAAAAGGAAAAAAATAAGCATACAACATGAGCATATAAAACTTATTAGTGGGGAGGGGTGAGGCAAAATCGTGTGCTAACCCACATACTTTCGGAAACTTCAACTACAGCAAAAAGTCATTTATCATTTAAACGGTGCAGCTCAATAAATCTTAAAGTGCAAGCAATGCACTACACGCGGCGCGAGCCGGCAACCGAATAAACGGATTTGCAAATATAGGGGCGGTTATAAAAATTTGAAGGGTAGATAGGGTATGAAGGGTGTGGATTGATGTAAGTTGGCTTGACTTTATGCAGCATATTTGACAATTTAACGATATCAAAAGGATGACTTAGATGTAACATCTTATAGTTATTAGAGCATACAAAGAGTTGACGAGCGATCTTTAACACAGAAGCGATTTGGTCAAAAAATTATATTAATTGAAGAGAAAAAAATCCCAAGCAAATACAAGAAGTTGAAGTTAATGTTTTAACTTTTAATAATTATTATGATGAAAGCTTAAAATGTTACTAAATTTGTATGATAAAAATATTTAAGTTTTTATATTCCATTAAAAAGTAATTTTATCGGTTCCTCTTCCAAAATCAGATTTTCGCTTGTTTTTCGAGACTTTATAAAATTTGTCTATATACGAGTGTGCTCCGATAGAAACTGAGCTCACAAAGACAACCGAAATTTTTGGTCCCTCTGTTGAATATTTTCAGTCCCTCTGTCGGTGATAACCACCACATTTGCCTCATAAGTCTGCCGCTTTTCTATGTTTGGAAGCGCAAAGAAATTGCACGGGGTCAAATTTAGACGATAACCAACAATAGCTATGAACCGACGCGTGATCGTGGTAGAAAGTTACTTTTTTCGAAGTTTTTTTGCCAATAATTCGTCAGGTTTTGGAACCTATTGTCTTCTTTTAGATATAGATCATATCCTAGAGGTTCCAAAAACAGCGGATCACCTTTTCGACCGACAGAAGAGGCTTCGACTAGTTTTTACAGGCTTCGGTTACTTTGGAGCATGTTCGCCAGTCCTCGATTTTACCTGTGTCCGGGTCACTGGTGTGAACCAGTGGATCTATGTTTCGTGGACGCTCCCTTTTTGACCGATATGACAGTCTTTGCTTTCTTCGAAACAATTTCACTGAATGCACCGAATGTATTTTGACAGTTCTTTGGTGTTCCCCTGGTAAGCATTCGTGTTTCACTGAGGGTAACGAAACGACGTAGGAACTCCTTCGTCTTGCATATAAACAGTGTCAAACTCTGCTGCGGAGTGAGTTTCATTTGAACATCTTGTCTAAGGTCCCAGACCCATCGCACTGATAGCTTAGTCATAGCCATTTTTGGATGCAGGATATATTATTGTAGGCAATCATTTAAGATGCCTACTGTCTCAATCACGATGATGTATAAGTTTTTGTTGAGCCGCCTAAACGAGGTACAGATTTTGTTCGGAAAGTAATAGGACTGAGTCGATTTAAAAATAAAATTTATTGAACCAATCGTTACAATTCTATAAAAACTTTCAAAATTGGCTCCACAGCGCTGCCAGCGCGATTTTCAAGCATTGAAAGCGTCACGGAAGCCATTCTCCGAAACAGCCTTGAGAGCCTAGGTGCATGCTGCTTGGATCCCTTTCATCGGCCTTCTCAGGCAAGGAAAACAAAAAGAATCCAGGAGGCCACATCTGGGCTGTAGGGCGACTGCGAAAGCGTTAAGATGCCGGCCTTGGTTAGGTAGCTGTTCACAAGTAAGTCGGTGTGATCCGGGGCGTTGTCGTGGTGCAACTTGCAATCGACTGCGATGTTTTGTCGGACCCGATTGACCTTTCGTTTGAGTCTCTTGATGACTTTCAAGCAAAACTTGGGGTTGACGTTTTGTCCAGGAGGAACAAATTCATGGTGGACGATGCCTTTGACGTCAGAAAAGACAATGAGCATCGTTTTCACTTTGGATTTGTTCATTCTTTCCTTTTTTGGGCGGTCCTCATCAGCGACCTCTTCCCGGCCCTCCAAAGAGGCCTGGTGCCACCGAAACATACAACTTCTTGCTAAAGCAATATCTGGGTAAGCCTGTTTGATCATACTCGTATAATAGGGTCGTAGATTTGACGAAGTCACACAGAATTTAATCGCGTACCTCTGCTCTAACGAACGCTGTATTTTCAGCTTGCAAGCGCACAAAACACGTCAGGCGAAAATGTTTGTCCTTACTCTCCAGGAGCTCGGAGACAACTGATCAGCCGCTCGTTCGTTAGCTGGGAACGCCCTCCATCGAATCCAGTCGATGCGCGCACTCTCCGAAGTACAGTCGTGGCGGAAGAAAATCAGTCCTATTACTTTCCGGACAAACCCTGTAGAAATTTTAACAAGTTATTTTCGTGCTCCGTAAGGTCTTAGATGTGCCTCATGAAAAACCACTGTGCGACCACATTAATATTCGCTCAACTTGTATTTTGAAGCGAAAACTAAAGTAATTGCATCCAAATTCTCTTTGATCTCAACACATAATATCCCTTCCAAGAACAAAAGTCGAACCAACGGTGAATATTGTTTTTTTTTTAATATTTATAAAATCCAGGGACATGCTAGCTTCCGAAAGTGGTAAAAACCGACCAGCAAGTACAATTAGGTTCAAATTTTGATATCAGTCGACGACGAGAATTTACCACACGATATCAAAGCTTCAGAGATAGTAGCGTCATATGGCGGTGAAGTAAAGATCTGACCACCCTCGTAAAGAAAGTTGAGTGGGTTCACTTTTGCTTCTCATACTTTTAGCCAACCAAGTGATATGGTATACTTTTTGGATAAAAATTCGCCAAGCCACAACACACATTTATACATACATACATATATACTCGATTACTTATATCCTCACGGACAAATTTTATTTTATTCGATAGTTATCCGAAAAAATTTGCATATCACATACTTATAAGCTTCAACGAATTTATGCGCATATGTACGATATATACATATATTTCTGCGTAAAAGCACCTTCAAGTGCTTTCATATATATTTTCACTCAAAAATGCAGCGAAAATTTTTATCCACACACACACACACAGACAACCCCTACTTGTGCTACGTGTTCAGTTGCGCTTCGGTTCACCTTTAATGCGCGCTTACACCCTCTTAAATGTCGTTGGCCATTTTGCATGTTTGTGAAAGCTGCTCATAGCGTCACACGCTCTTCATGTTTTCTTGTTTTTGTTTTTGCGCATAAAACCAATTTACATTACCTACGGCTTGATAACGACGCTCACCTCTGGTTCTCCACCCGGTTTTTGGAGGCCAAAATGAAGAGCTCAAAGTTAATTTGCACCAAACAAATTTCTCAACGTTCAACACCTTCAACTGTGCCTACACCAACACACACACACGCGCGCATACGTGGTTGCTTTGTGTGTTTTCTTTACAGCGCGTAGCATACTTTCAGGCGCTGTTGTCTCATGCCCGCACATTTTCGCAGGCGCACAGCTAAATCCGCTGTGATTGAGGTTATAATCGACTGTCGGACAGACCGTCGCACTACTGGCCTGCCGTAAGAGCAAAAACAAAATATAAGTGAGTTTGTATGTATGTGTGTGTGTGCGAGTTAGTGAGAGCGTATACGTGCAAGTCAGCGCGTGAGTGAGCGAAAGTACGTGCATGGCTGCGCTGTCAGTTGGTCACATTTCAATGCTATTTCGGTGGCAAGACATGCAATGTTCAATATGCCACACACACACACACACACATAGAGACAGAATGCCAGGCCACAAAATAACAGGCCGACATGCTAAATACTGCTGCTATCGCCCGGTGAGTCTTAACTAAATGTTGGCTTAGTTGGCCCAAAAGCACATAACGGCTTATATACTTATGTACTTATATAAGTATATGAAGAATTATAGTCAACGTTGTCCGTCCGCCTTGACTATATGCATGCGCTGACTAGCTTATTTGCTCGCTTGTTTACTGGCCTGCTTGTTCGAGTCCACTTTGCCAGCTACTACTCCGTTGCCTGCGGCCCGAGCACGCAATCGTCGCACTTTGATGTTTTTGTTGTTGTTATTTTATTTGTTATTGTTACGCTGTAGTATTTGTTTTTGTTGATTTTGTTGTTGTTGTCGATGTTGTTGTTTTCTTTTTTGTTGTGTTTGTCATTCTTACATAGTAGTATTTGTTTTTGTTGCATTTGTTTTTCGCTTTGTTGTTGTTGTTATTGTTATTACTGTTGTTGTGCTTGTCATTCTTACTCGGTAGTATCTGTTTTGGTGCATTTGCAGTTGTTGTTGTTGTTGCTGTTGCATTTTGTTTCTGTAGTTGTTGTTGTTCCTCTTCTTGTTGTTGTTCGAAATTGCATGCCGTCCTAGTGACCCAGTTGTAGTTTATTAACCCCTGCCATAAATTCGATTTAAGCGAAAGTCCACACTAACACCACCATATCGACGGCGCATGTTACACAAACCAGCTCTATGTGTGTTTCTTTTATAATAACAACAACAACGATTACTAGTATTCGCTGCAACAGCCCAACGTTAACAGAAATTTCCTCAACAGCTTTGCCATCCCCGAGAACTTGACGCCACCTTCAACGCTTAAGCGCTTCCTCTACCAATTTTAGCCACCTTTATGCAACAACACTTTAGCCTTACACACCACTGCATCAGCGCGCATATGCATGCATATATGTACATATATATGTATGTATGTGTGTGTTGCACTTATATGTTTAAGTACTAAGTGGTAGTTGCTTGCAAATGGGTTGTGAGTAAGTGCTGGTGCATGGCATGTGTTAACCCCTGACGGCCTCAAAGTGGGCTTGCCACCTGCACACATGTATGCAAGTGTGTGTGTATGTGTATAAGTATAAGGTGAACTTTCACATACACGAATGTGTACATGTATTTGTGGTGCGCATTGCTGGTATGAGTGGCATACAAATAGGTTGCAGAAAACAGCTGTGACAGCAACAAAAGTAACAACAACAACAATAATAGCAATAAAGATAGCTACAACAACAGCTAGAACAACAACGGCAGCATAAAAATTGCAAAGCAATCGACTATTTGTCAGTCTGTCTGTCTGTGTGGCGTTATCTGCATTTGATTGCAGGTAATGCACACATTGTACATACATAACGGTGCATTTATACGCTGGTATTTGTATTTGTATTTGTTTATTTTTGTTTGCAATAGCCATTCAAAAGGAATTTCAGCACCGAAATAACTTGGCTTAAAAATATGTGCCGACAAGCCTCAAAATACACAAGCGCCTACATGTCCATACATACATACATATATACACACACATATTACGTATACATATGTATATGTATGTGTTTGCAAAGAGTTTAAATGGGGAAACAAATAGGGCATATCGTGGATAAGTATAGGCGTATGCCTGCCTGCACTGCTATCTGCACTACTACGTCATATACATACATACATGTGTGCTTGTGTATGTGTTTGTGTGTTTGTAATTAAAATCAGCAGCAAATTTGGCACAATATTTCCTTCATTATCCAGTTCCCAGCAGGTAAATCAGCATTATATATGTTTGGTTGGCCCTAACAGGTTTTTTAATTGGAACAATTATTTACCGTAATTGGATTTTGGTTGAACCCAATAAATATATGCACATACTTAGGTAGGAAGCTAACGGGATATATTGTTGCACTCAGTAGATTAATAACTGTTGTTATATATTTATTATGTGTTTGCGAAATTTGCAAATATTTAATTATTATTAGCATGTAAACTAATTAATATTCACTGTTGTGTAAATACAGGCTGTGCCGTGAGTGAAATTTATTGTGAATTTGCAGTGTTTCAAGTTTCAAATAGAATTATCGATACATAATTGGGTCAGTTTTGTCTCCTAAAGAGGTATCAAAACTGTGGTCATAAACATCCGTTATACTTAAAAATTTACTAAAAAAAAGCTAATTTTTTTTTAAATCGAAAAACGCTTCCGCAGCCGCCCATACAGCCAAGATGTGGGCCCCCGGACTTTTTTTTATTTCCTTGCCTGAAAAGGCCGATGAAGGGCAAGCATTTTGAAACGACTGAGGGGAACCACGCCTTCAATGCTTGGATCGCGCGCTGGCAGCGCTACATCGACACAGAAGGAGCCTATTTTGCAAGTTTTCAAAGAATTGTCACGATTGGTTCAATACATTTTTTTAAATCGACTCAGTCCTATTACTTTTCGGACAGCCAAATAAGCAGTTAAGCCAGTGTAAACAATTTTCCAAAGAGCTATGAAGAAGAAGCAAACGAGAAAAGGTATGCGAATAAGTGGTTTTGAATTCATTGAAAGCAAAACAAATGGTGAGGATTATGCCAAAAAGCTGTTATTTAAGTTTTGACCTTAACTATGTACATAGTTTCTAGGTAACTTGTTTTTTAAATGTTAACCTTAACTAGTTCCTAGGTAACTAGTTTCAAAAGGAACTGGTCCAAAATTAACTAGTTCCGAATGTAACTAGACCCGGAAATAACTGGCCCAAAAGTAACTAGTTCCGAATGCGACTAGTCCAAAAGTAACTGAGTTCAGATGTAACTACTTTTGGAAGTAACTAGTTTTTAAGTTTAAAGCTTTCTAAAGCACTTCCGAATGCCTTTTACGTAGTGTAATCGCTACCAAAACGCGTTTTTCTTGAAAAGCTGTTTTCAGTATCGGTGAGAAAAATTTCTTAGAATGGCTAAACTTGATGATATTTAAACAGGACTTCTTAGATCCATCTGCCAGGTGAAGAAGGAAGGAATATATGATTTTGAATATCAGGTGAAATTTTTTGATTAAATTGACTTTTTTGGGAATACGCCTTTTTGTTAAAAATTAAAATTTTGACTATTGTCTGTAGATCGACTACAGGATCAAGAGGAGCCAAAGTTTTTCAAAATAAATCGCTGATTATTAAAATATACTATATTACATTTGTTGATTAATATGCCTCAGCAAAAAAGTTACAAAAAACACTCTAAAATTCCTCTTCTTTAAACGTTTCAGTCTTCTTCTTTTAACGCGTTTTTCTCTAAACCAAATTCGAATCGGCGGGAGCTTTTGAAAGTCTGCTAGTCTGTTAAATTTTACTTTTTTCACAATCACTATAGCAGTGGAACTGTTATTGAAATATTTTGTTCATATTAACTAATTATGTGCAAATATATCATAAAAATTTTCAAACATTTCATGAGGTAGTTTTCTGTAAAAAAAATTGTTAAAAGTCATCTCTTTAGGCGGTCGCACCAGATCGGCCCCTTAACTCAACAACAAATGTTATAATGAACTTTTCTAGTATATATCACTTTAGCGGTTTTTTCTCTTGAGCACACTTTAATGACATTCTACGAGGGTTTTTACTTCAATGTAATTTTAATAGTAGCCAATTGAATATTGGAGATTATAACAGAGCTACTTGCCAAATAACTCAAAAAAGTCGTATTTTAGCCACTTTATTTAGCTGGTTCGGATCCTTCTCTTTCATTTTAAATATTCCCAGCCGATATTAATCAAACTTCTTTTGATTATGCATGAAAATGTTGACTTTTTAAAAATCGATTGATTGATTGGACTCTCTCATGCAAGATCGTTTTAAGCAGCTATAATAATAATTAATGTCTTCAATAGATTTTGCACTTTAAATAAATGTATGTATATGACCATTTCACTTCAATAATTAGGGCATACTTGTACTTTTGAACAGCATCATCAACCATTTACCGTACCAAAAAAAAGCTGACAACCCTGCTCAAAAATGCTAATAATATGTAAAAAAAAAAATATTTCGAACTAACTATATTTTTTCTTCGTTTATTGCTCTCGACCAATAACCTTTTCAGTCCAATATTAATTAATAGACACACATGCATATGTTTTTCAAAAGTAGCAATTTTGCTAAAATTATTGCTGTCAGAACAAAGCTTCTTCTAATCACTTTTAGGCTGAATTCTGCATTTGTATGTTTTCTAAGTATTTTCGTACCCTTTTCAAATTAGAGCATGCCTTTCTGAGAATTAACCCAATAATAAACAAACTGTGTATTTAGGACAGAAATGCCACAAATAGTTATTAATTATCGTTTTTAGAATTTCTTAGACAAGAATGAACATTCAATCCTATACATATATAGTATGGTTGTAAGTCAGTATGTAAGTACCATGGCAATGTTTGCTTAAGAATTAATTAATCAGACTCAGACGTTAAAATATGGTTTGAATTTGGTTTAGGAAAGGAAATGAGGAATAATTTTTTTGGGTGACTGAACTTCTCAAATTTTAATAACCACAGAAAATTATAGAGATGGTTGACTATTTTATTATTTCATTGATTTTATGACATTTGTGTTTAAATATTATTTAAGGCATACACAAGAAGGAACTGTTGAGTTGTTTCCACCGCATCTACTTCCGTATAGCCTCTGCAGATGGCATCTGGTAGATTCCCAGCCTTACTGCGTGAACGCTAATAGAGCCCCAAAACTAGTGAGTGAACTAGCCTTACTGAGGATAAAGACATCACTAGATCTTTTGCGATCGATCTTGAGCCAAAAGGCTTTTTCGACAGCGCATATACCGATGGTGGCCCAAGCTCTCGCGAAGCCAAGCTATCGAGTAGTAGGACACAAGAGGATACGAGAGCACCGATTCGCTCACATTCTACCGATAGGGTGGAACTTCTTGCTAGCTCATCAGCTTTGCAGTTTCCTGCAATTCCGCTATTGCTTGGCACTTATATCAATCACAAAGACATTCGATGCTATTGATAGCGAGGTCAGGCACTGTTTGCTGAACAATCTGAGTGGATGGTCACTTCTCTGAAGGAGGCTGAACTCCGGAGTAGTAAATTTAGCTGCAACATCGCCCTGAAAGACACTGCAGTAGACAGGAAGTCTGAAACTGCAGTTGATAGAGAGCTACTGACAGTAAAGCCATCCACCAACGTTCTCACCAAGCTTTGACTCATCCGTGAAGAAGCTCGCTGCCCTTCTCCTCCAACGACTTCTTAAAACCCACAACTCACTAGCCAGTCACAGATAAAGAGACACAGATACTGTCAGATTTCTAGCAAAAAAATCACCTATATAAAACCGTATTTAAATAATAAATCGGTCTTCGCATCATCGCCAGATTATGAAATATCACACTCACGTAGAGGTATTGCATAAAATATCCATTTAAGGTATTTAATTATTTTTATTATATTTTATTTTTTTCAAAAATAAATCAATTAATTTCATACACATCACTTTGCTGACGCGAAAAAATATCGCTGATCATTGCACTGTAATGCATTGCAGCAACCAAATAAATACAATGCAATAACAACAACAAAAGTTGCGCATTCCCGAAAACTGCAATGAAATGCAAAATTCGCATTCACCAACGTTTTGCTCCGCTTGTACACATTTTTATTTCATTGCTCTCCTATTTTCTTTTACATTCTTTATATTCTTTATGCTCCGCTTCAGCCAAATGAAATGTGCAAATCAAATTATTAACGCCCCACCAATTTGTTTATGTCGAATTTTATTTTTAGCGCAAATATTGAACTGCGTATGACCGGCAGCTGAAATGTGCAAATGCCATGTGAATTTTTGACTGATTGCAAAAGTCGAATTGTGCTAAAAATGTATGGAAACAATGTAGAAAAAATTTCGCTCGCCACAGCGGAAGCATTTCATTGCAATATCCGGTGTGGCCAGTTTATGGAAATGCTAAAAAAAAATAGAAAAATAACCCAGCAACCGCCGTGAAAATTTAATGAGTGATATAAAAATCTATTGCGCCATGACTGATTGATGAATTAATAATGGCAATATGGTTTCACCAAGGCAATACAACGGCAGCAAAAACTAAATGGCAGTGTAATGCCGAAAAAGTTTAATTTTTTAGAGTGAAATTTAAAAATTATGACTTCTGTCGGTGAAATACCTTCAGTTAAGTATTTTAAAGTGGTTTTCTGAGTGTAAATAAAAAAAAACTATAGGTTAGGTTAATCTGGTAGGCCAATAAGCCACGCATAAACCAGTTTTGGTTCTTTGCGATAAATGGTTGAGTTCAATTGCTAGGTCCAAGAGGAGTAGGCATTCTTTGGGATGCCTGCGCTTGACGCGAATTTTAACAGACTCTGTGGCCTCTCTGTCAATACCTCTTGCAGTGTATCATACCGTGGTAACTCCTGATGCTCACAGCGTAGTCTTGCCAATGCAGGACAAGTGCAGAAGAGATGCTCCATTGTTTCCCTGGTGCCTTGCTCTAAACATTTCCGGCAGTTTTCTCGATCTTTCAGCCCCATCATGCGGACGTGCATCGCCACCAGACAGGGCTTCTGTCTTCAAAGGTGCATTTCTTATAGCACATATTTTATATATATAAACAAATCCAACACAAAATCGATATTTCAAGAATAGAGAGATTAATTCGCGACAAAAAGACGGACGTGAGTAATCATTTATAAATATTTATTTTAAACTCTCTGTTATTTCTCTCTAGGTATTAGGCACTTTGTGACTAACTTAGCATATCTCGTTCAGAGCATAAAACGTACTTTCTCTTCCATTTATCACGATTTCTAAGTATGCGAAATTAAACTGAAATATATAGTGGTGAGATTTATCAAAATTTATACCTTACAAATCACTTCTTGGAGAAAAAATCATCACCTAAAAATTTTGTTTAGTATTTATTTTATATTATTCCATTTCTATGTACGAAATATATTCTCAAATACTAAATTAAAGATATCGATATTCCAATATCACCAATATTTAACTGATTATTTGATTGATTTATTCAAATAAATGGCAACCCTTCTGAAAATGTCCGACAAAAATTAATACTTTGCACCTGTTTAATTTGTTACCCACATTGCGATATTCATATATTTTAAACAATATTTTTTAACAAGGTGGCAACCCCACACAAAAATATATTTAATTTAGCCGAGTTATTGCTATTCAAAGCAATATTGAAATTCTTCATTTTTTAAACAATTCATTTTAATTAAATTTTTTACAGATGGCAACCATATTTGAAGTTACTTTGTATGCGTAAATCTGCTTAATTTGATACCCTCATTGTAAATTTTCAGTCATTTTTATCAATTTTGTGGACTAAAGTGGCAATCAATTTGAATTAAATTTTCAACAGATGGCAACTCTATTTAAATTTTTTTGTAGGCTGTTTGATTTGTTACCCTCATTGTAAATTTTTATTTATTTTTTTAAATTTCGTGTACTAAAGTGGCAAACCTTCATCATAGTATATATTTTCAGCCCTCAAGCTACAGAGAGTATGTTGTTGTTGAAATGAAATTAGTTTATCAGTTTGTGGAAAATATTTTTTAATTAACTGGCAACCTTTCTAAAAAATTACTCTTAAAAATGTCAAAAATTTGTTGATACGAAACTATGTTAGAATAACACATTTGTCTCTCTATATTTTTTTTTTATTTTTTTAAACGGGTGGCTACACTATAAAATTTTTTTTAAATCTTCTTTTTTTAAAGCACTTTAATCTTTCTTTCAAATCGTTGTATTTATTTATTTCATCATTATTTTTAATTTAAATTTTGCAAACCTCTGGCAACTCTGGGCAAAACTATAACTAACAGAAATCTTTTTAAACTCAGCCGCGTTATAATGTTTTATTTTATATTTATTCACATACATATTATATTTTTAAAATATATTCACAAACATATGGCAACGACGTGCAAAAATATTTTCATCAAAAAACCTTTTAAGGTCTGCAAATAGATTTATTTCTCACTTTTTTTATTTATTTATATTTATATACTTTTAAAACACATTTACAAACATATGTATGGCAACGCTGTGTAAAAACATTTTCTACAGAAAACTATTTAAATTCGCTCATGTTATTATATTCAGTTTATACAAAATATCATTAGGTGGCAACACTCTTCAAAAATAGCTTAACTTAAATTTCTTGCATCCCTTGTGTTTATTTACATTTCTTTTTTTTTTAATTTTACAAAAATATGGTAACGCTGCTCAAAAATAAATTGACATAAATCTTTTTGAATCAACCCATATTATAATATTGTTAAAATCTAAAAAAATTATATACATATTTTAATATTTTAATGGAACAAAAAATATAAGCGAGTGGCAACCCTCTCCAATCTTTGAGGAAATTTTGCTTCACTTTATAGTACATACTTGTATTTTTTTTATTAAATTTATGTATTTATTTTAACAATTTAATAGATCAAAAAAATATTTTCTGCTGGCAACCCTCTTCAATTCTTTAACGAAATTTTTCTTTAGCCTTTTCACTTTGTAGTCCATAATTTTATTTCTTTATTAAATTTATATATTTCAACAATTTAATAGAACAAAAAAATATTATCGTGTGGCAACCCTGTACAATTTTTTGAGGAAATTTTTCTTGAGTCTCTTCTGTTTATAGTATATACTTATATTGCTTTATTAAATATTGTTTGTTTTACAAATTTTTAATAGGTGGCAACCTTCCAACTCTATTTTTATTTTGAAACAACCAAGAATTACACCGAAAATTAATAAAATTTTCTTCTGATTTCGCTCTGGTAGCGGTTTACGTTCGTGACGTAATTACGTTTCGTAACACAATTTTGTCGTAGTTGGACAATTTTACTTTCTCTAAAATTTCTATTCCATAAAAAATGGCTTAAGATAAAATTGTAGTTCGCTTAACTGACATATGTAATTCCCTCATAGTTCAAAATTTTTCTATGCTTTGAAATTTTTTTTTCCTTATTAACTGCAACTTTTCCATGTCTCTACGGTAAAAAACGGTAAACGTCGACAATAAACGAACTCGCTTACTTTACTTAACAGCAGCGCTATTGTCAATAAGCCGGTTATTTCACGTGAATCCTTTACAATCGAAACTCCTGCAATTTTCTTAAGTGTCGCTTAAGCTGCTCGAAACTTTCCCAATTAAAAAATTTCCAGAATATTTCCGAAATGATTGAATAACATACTTTGCTTGCATAAGTGCGCCACCAGCTACGGAGCTATGATGTGCTTCAACAATAAAATGTACATGTACACGCTCGCAGCACACAGTGGGAAAGTGAATGCCTTTTTACACATTTTGTTGCTTGTTGTTGTTGTTGTTGATGTTGTTGTCACCCCGCCCTACGCCGCCGAGCACACACATATCGAGCGATTGCCATGCACTTTCCATTTCCAATCAATTTCTATATGCCACATAGATGCAGGCACACATACACACACACATACATATACATATGTTTGAATGCAACTGTGTTTGCTGAATGGAGTTCATTCGTTTGTCGCTTTTATATTCCGTTGTTCTCGCATTCTGTTGCACGTTTGTTTTGGTTCTTTATCCGCCCCAGTCAAGTGGAATCGACAGCCACAGAATGGCAGAAGAAGAACAAGAAGAAGCAGAAGCAGAAGAAGAGGAGCGTTAATATCTCGGAAGCCACAATGCAATCGAGCAGCGAAGTCGGAAAAGAGCAGAAAAGTTGCAAGTCAAACACACACACACATAGACACTTACAATATACACATGCAACATCGTAAGAGCATGTGGTGCGAAGGTGCATGTGGCGTAGGTGACGATGGAGGCGGCGAAGGAAGTATTGCTGTGACTCCTGTAACAGCTGGCCGACTGACTTGTGCACTAACCACCACCCACCAGCGCCACACGTGCACTTCGCGGGTAAAAAAAAAGAAAAGGAAAAACAAAACCAAAAACACATAAAATACAGCCAAATGCGAAGACACAAACAAAAACAAAAATAGTGTAGCAAAAACAGAAAACACTGCCACACGACGATAAAACGCCTTCGGCTGGAGTGCAACACTGTGCTGTGTGGCGTAGCGGGCATAAGGAAACGAGCGCTGGCGAACGCCTCCTTCGGGTGGCTAAGCACAAGCCGACTGCGAAAGGAGAGAGGGAGGTGGGGCCAAATGGGTGGCTTCACGCGGCGGCGTGCAGCAGTGTGAAGGGGCGAATCTGCTACGTTTGTGAGATTCATCGTGGCGTACGAAACGACGGAGGAATCAGTTCAGTTTGATTCTGTTCGGTTGAGTTGAGTTCAGTTGCAGTTTGTTGTCGCGTCGGAGAGCACATACCAAAAAATTTCGGCAACCAAAAACGGATTAAAATTTTTGAATCATTTTTTTTAAATAAATTTTATTACGCAAAAACAAAAACAAAACAAAAACAAATAATAATAAAAAACGAAGAAGAAGCAGCATTGGATGTGTGAATGAAAATCTGAAAAAGCTACACACACAACTACATTGATAATATTGAATATTGGAACGCACAACGAAACGTAGCACAAACACACGCACACATCTCTTTACTTATGGAATTAAACGCATAAAAATGGCACGCACATCTACACACGTACAACATATTTATTATTAAGGCAAATATAAAAAGCGAAAATTTATGCATAAATACACACACACACATGTACATATGTGAGTGTATGTGTGGCACAAAACAACATTGACAGCAGCACAAAAACGTTAAACACAACATATGAAACACCGTTATGCAGCGACAATAAATAATAATCTTAGCGTGTAATATAAATTCGAAATCGACAGCATAAAAAACACGTTGCCATAAAGGTAAATTAAATGGTGATTTGTTAATTTGAGTGTAAGTGTGCCAGCAGACAGCAATAACGGCATATTGCAAGCATTTGGCAGACTTGGCAATGCGCAATTAATTATTGAAATAATTTAATCTATTTGTTCTATCAGTATTGGTGATAAAGAAAAAAATTATAATGCAAAAAAACATAAAAAATAAATTAAAAATTTGTGATATAAATATAAGAGAATTTTAGATAACATTAACAGAAAAAATATTATAAACTAAACTGTTTGAAAGTGCGAAATCAAATATAATATGCTCAACGAAAATAAAAAAAAACCGAATCAATGTAATTTAGTATTCTAAATTAATTCTAAATTAACAGTGGAAAATTTGTTATCACTAAATGCTCACTCAAATGTGAAGTTACGTATACGCACCTACACCATTTTTGTATACAAATAGAGAAAAAGTGATTAAAATATTTAAAAATTATTTTAAGTTAAATTTAATATAAAAATATATAAAATTATTTTTCAAATTTTGTATATTAAAAATTTTAAATATTGATTTTTTTTTAATTTTAATTAATTTTTAAAATTTTGTTAAAACCTGTTTTTAATTTTTTCTTTTTTTAATTTTATATTTTTAAAATTTTAAATATTCAAAAATAATTTTTTAAATTTTATTAATTTTTAAAATTTTGTTAAAACCATTTTTTTAATTTTTTTTTTTAATTTTACATTTTAAAAAATTTTAAATATTAAAAAATTATTTTTCAAATTTTGTATATTAAAAATTTTAAATATTAAACTTTTTTTTAATTTTAATTAATTTTTAAAATTTTGTTAAAACCATTTTTTAATTTTTCTTTTTTTTTAATTTTACATTTTAAAAAATTTTAAACATTAAAAAATTATTTTGAATTTTAATTGATTTTTAAAATTTTGTTAAAACCATTTTTTCAATTTTTTTTACAGAAAGTGTAGAGAAGCTGGCTCTGGTGACTATTAAAGTAATCAAAATTTGTTTAAAAACGGTACTTTTCGAAACCAGACATAAATTGTACTGGCTTGTGCCCAAAATTCGGTTAAATCATAGATTGCTGTATTCTAATTTCTATATTCTAAATCTATGACTTAACCGAATTTTCATGATTTCGAAAAATACTGCCTTTTAACAAATTTTTATGATTAAACCGAATTTTAATAGAAAAGTAATTAATTAAAATAAAATTTAATTCCAGAAACCCAAGCGTGCTAAATAAAAATAATAAAATATATAGTTAAAATTAACAAAAATTATATTAGTAATAACAATAGTAGAATAATATAAAAAATAATAATTTCAAAAATGGAAAAAAGATTTTTAACCGTTCAATAAAAATAAATAACATTTCTTGCGAAAATAAGTCAAAAAATGTTGAAGGTTAAACAAAAATTTCCAAAATTCTACCGGTGCGAAATAAAAATGACACAAAAGCTCCTATTAAGTGAAAAAATATAAATATATATAAAATAATATTTGTATAGCTAGAACAATTTTGCAACACAGACAATTTCTTGCTTGAAATTCGTTTTATCTGCCATAAAGGGCAAGCTAGTACTAATTACAAATATTTGAACATTTTAAAGTGATCTTATATCCAACACGCTAATATTGCAATTAAGAAAAGTTTTTGTTAGTCATTGTTATATTCATAAGTAAAGACAAAATTTTCAACTGACTGTTTCAGTTGCTAAGGGTCAATTTAATATTTTTAGTGGAAAAGAATAAAAAATTTATTTACAATACAAATTCAGCTATATTACAAGCTCCTAATAAAAATCATCATAAAGTCATTGAAGGTTTGATTAATAAACTACGGCTCCTAAAATTGAAGAAATACCAGCTAAGTGAAGTGAAAAAATAGCTAGATCAACTGATGCTCACGTAGGAAATTACTAAGAAATTCAATATAATTTTTTCTAAAACTTATTCAACGTTTAAATAAAATTCTTTTTTTTTGTCAAACATTCAATATCGTAGATATTATTGAAAACATATTAATATCAATGGAATTTCTTTCAAAAATTAATGTTAATAACTGTGTAGGGTGCGTATACGTAACTTCAAACTTTAGCGAACGCATTTAATATGCCATACGGGGCGTATGAGTAACGAATATTCAAACAGCTATGACCTAAATTAAAATTTTATACGCATTCAAATTGTTCATGAAAATTGAAGCCGATTTTGAAAAAAATATACATTAATTGTGTTAATAGTCAAATGCATTTTTTATGCAAATTAAAAAAAAAAAATTGTAAAATTTTTAATAAAACTAAAGTAAAAAATATTATTTAAAAAAATGAATGCAGATTATATATAAATTTTAATTAAGAAAATAATTAAATAATATAAATTTTATTTCTGGAATAAGCTGATTTTTGCGATAAATCGAAAAGCTCTATGATTATTTTACTCTAAAGCAAGCTGAAGGTAATTTAACGTTTGAGATTTTCAAAATCAACGGTATACGAGATAATTTTGTCATACTAACAATTTATTCAAAATTAAAACCTCATTCCAGAACTCCATAAAATATGGTTCTTTAAGGGGTTACATGGGTTTCCTCTGGTAAAGCACAGCGTTTTTTCAACAGTTTTTTTATATATGGTCACAAACAAAGAAATTTACATATTATTAACAAAGAAATTCTGAAATTTTTGGAAAAGATATTTTAATCAACCATTGTGGCGTCATTTCTGGTGAGCTCTCGGAAAAGAGAGGCGCGAGCGTTGGCAGAATAACTCCTTAGATAATCATTTAAAGTGAGAAAATAAGTGTTTTAGTTAAAATCTTAACTTAGAACTTGTACTGAAAATTGGATTCTTTGCAGACATTTGTTGTTGTAATCGAAAAAACATTCTTCGTCTTTATGAATTGTATTTCAAAGACCTGTGTAAAATTTCTTGAAGATCAGTTGAGTAATTGTCGAGAAATCCCACAAACCGACTTCAAAAACACAGTTTCGAAAAAACGCGTTTAAAGACGGCGTACTTAGCCTAGCTAGCCTCAAGCGCACAAGTTCTCAAGGCTCCGAAACTATTACCCGCATCAACATGAAAATTCAGGACAATATTCTAGAGGTGTTTTAATTAATATGACCATAAAAAAAGATTTGATTATTTGAAAATCGTAAACTCATGTAACCCCTTAATAATAATCTCCATTAGATACAGATTTTAATTAAGTTCTGGAATAAACTGATTTTCACGTTAAAACGAAGAGCTGTATCAGAATTTTACTCTAGAGTTAGTTAAAAATAATTTAACGGTTGACATTTTCAATTCCACGGTAAACTCGTATATAATTTTATTATTGTGTCATACTTTCAAAAAAAAATAATAATAATATATTATAATATTTAAAAAAATAATAATAATAATATATAATAATATTAAAAAAAAAAATAATAATTATTATAAAAAAACACAAATAAATAAAATAAAAATAATGTTATTAATATATTTAAAGTAAAATAAATTAAATAATTGCTTATCAATTGATTCACCATCTTTATCAGATAACTAAAAAATAAATTTATTAAAAAAATATAATAAATAACAATAGATGAAATATATTTTTATTCAAACAAAATTAAAGTCTTTAAATGTATAATTTTGTGAAATTTTTTTTTAATTTTTAGCGTTTTAAATTTCAAAAAAGTCAATTATATTCAAAATTTTATTTTTCTTATTCGGTAAATCTCAATTTTAGTAAACTATAATAAAAAATTTAAAATCGACTTAAAAATAAAATCAAAAATTAACATATGAAAAATGAAAAAAACTAACTTTTTAATTCTAAATTATAATAATTAAAAAGTATAACGCAAAGAAAAGAATTTAAACCATAATTAGAAATAAAAAAACTCAAATAATTTTTGTAACTAAAAATATTATTTAATAATAAATATTAACAAAAAAACACATATTTTTAACCAATCGCAGTTGAAAAGTCATAACTCACCTAATCACCCTGTATTTTTAGCAGAACTCGGATGCTACTTTATTGTATATCCACACACATCAAAACGGAACAATCGACACAATTGCATTTCAACGAGACTTACAACATATCAAAAGCGTTACGAGCGAAAAATAGAAAACAAAAACAAATGCAAAGCAGATTAGAGGAGCATAGCGGAGCGATAGAGGATAAATAGCAATTAATTGCAATAGTTTTACACATCAGAACACTTTACAACAACTTTAGCAGCGAAAACTAATAACAGCGAAAACTTTTCTGACGACAAAAACAACAGAAAACACGCCAGCAGCTGAACCAAGAGCTGGCAAACGACGATAACGATAACAAGAACAATAGCAACAAAAGCAACAACAACGCTAATAATAAAGGCAGCAAGAGAAATTGCAAATCAAACAACGACTACTTCTAATCCTTCAAGAAACACGCACGCACACACACACATACACAAAAGCCGCAACAAATTACACACACACACACATACAAACAAAGCTGATAAACGCATATCGAAGAGCACAAACACACACAAACAGATCGCGTGAACGACCACACCCACACATACACGGACAAAAACACACACACAGTTACAAATACAAATAAGTGTAAAGCGGAGCAACTAAACCCGCACAACAGCTGGGCTTCGGTTAGGTGTCGGAAAAACTTATCCGTTCTTGTTCGTAAAGTCGCGCTAAGTCGCGTCGCAAAGCCACAAAACTGGAGGAGCACGGCAGCGGCCAAGGTAGCGGTGGCGGTGGCAGCGGCAGTGCGATGAGTTCGAAAGTCAGTTCGTTGGAGGAGAAAGTGAAACTCCCGCCGACGGAGACGATAAGCCGGTGTTATCAGCCACCAGGCAAGAATCGCAAAGTCATACGCATCCTCACCGTGGCGGTGTATGTGCTGTGCGTCTCGTTGGCGGCGATTATGTTGTCGCTGTACTACATCTTTATTTGGGATCCAACTATTAGACCCTTTGTCACTAAGGGCAACCAATGTGGTAAGCCACTGGAAATTTATAACACACAATTCATCCGCAACACTTTGTCAAACTCTATTTTGTAATTTGCTATGCATGAGTGCGATGTGCGGATGTTGTCAATGTGAGGGGGCGAAGGGAGGTTGTGTAGGGCGGTTGTCGGTTGTCGGTTGCGTGTATGCATTTCGGTTATAACATGATTTGCTTACAAAGCATTTCATTTACGCGACTGAAACGTGTAAGTAATGAGAAGTCGGTCGCACAGTGGTATGGTATTGTAAAATTTTTTGGGAAAATTTATTTAAATTTATATAGGTGGAGCTTACTGTACTCTCAAATTTATTGTAATTCATAAAATCTAGCTCGACAGCTCGAGCCATTGTATATAATATTAGATACTGAGAAAACTATTTTGGTAGACATTAATCAGAATTATACATTTTTTCTGATAGTAATCCACACCAACTCAGCGCCTGGTAACGCTGAGAGCATATAAAATGATAATAAAAAATTTACTTTTTATTCCCGCATTTCATACATTGGTAGTTCGTAATTTATACAGTGATCTGTCGAAATAGACTATTATTTGAGATGATTGGTATTGGGTTAGTATGATTATTTTTTCAATAGATCTGTGGTTGTTACTTATTTATTTATGTTTTATTATGTCTAACTGAAATCGTTTAGAGGATAGTCGTATAGTCATATATTTAAAATATCCTTTATTATATATCTATTATTGAACTAAAAGCTAGCCAAGAAAGATTTAGCAAGATTTTAGCAATAATGTCGCAGCACCACACATAATATAACTATTGTTCTAACCTCTATACAATTTAATAGAAATCCATATTCAATCAATATTTTAGAGTGAAAAAAGATAAAATACGAATGATAAATATTAGTAAAAATCTCTATAATAAAATACAACTGCTAAATATAATATACTATCTAGTAAAATCCTCTGAGATTGAACCTGAAAAATTCTTGCATGCCCTAAGGAGTTATATATATCTACTTGCAATTCAGCAAAACATTTTTTGTAAACTTTTTTTTTTTAATTGTATTTAGTAAATAAATAAAAATTATGTACATTTAAAAAATTTAATGTACTTTAAGAATATAAAATTGTGAAATATTTTGGATTCCTTCGATTGCCTTGCCTATCTCCATAAGCACCTCCTCTATGGTTACAACCCCTTAATACCTTCAAAGCATTGAAATGAAACAAAATAACTGATTGTAAAAATCGACCACATTTACAAATCCCCAACCTAAAGAAATAAAGTACCTTTTTTACAATTTATTTATTCACTCAATCACGGAAATATTGAATTTCGAACAGTGCGTCGTCGTTTCCGTGCGATCGTGTTATCGAAAAGAGGCCGGACCGCTAATCGTTTTCCCTTTTGTTGATGCTTCGTGGGGGGTGTTGGCCAGCTGTGAGTTGTGCAATTGCGATGTCATTGTGAATGATGTACCATATAGTGTGTGGGTGTTGGTGTGTGATATAGTGATGTGGAATGTGAATTCGGTATGTCAGTGTTGTGCATCTGCATAATGTTGTGTGCAGTGTGGTGGGTTGAGACTCATTTGGCCACTGATTAATACACCGTACCCACAACAGTTTGATCTACGCAAGCGGATCGGATACTAGTTTTTCCGATCAAAAACTGCTAACTCAAGAACATTCTTCAAAATAATTTGGGAATATTTTCTGTCACTAAAACAACAGCTTCTTAGTGAAATGTTTTTTTTTTTTTGTTAAATTAAACCATTTTCGTATTATTCTAGCTCATCTATTCTTATTCTTAATTAATACCTTTCATTTTCAGTATCAAATACTATTTGTAAAATACAATTTTTTAAGCCAGTGTTGGTCTTTTCGGATTAGTTCTATTTCAGTCTGTCTTTTTTATTGCTTCACAGAAAATTAGGCATTTGTCAAAGAGCTTATTTTCTAAGCCTATCCTTTAAGTACACAATATACTACAAAATATAAAATACTTTCTGCAAAAGTTAACTATCAATGACGAACTATTTATGATCTAGAACAGTAAGAACAATCTTCGTATTATCAAGTTCTTTTTCGAGCTTCTTTGAGATAATATTTTCTAATTAATTTATTTCCAGTATTCTGTATATTACACTTTTTACTGATATCTTAATCAACTTTAAAAGGAAAATCAGTATTTCCCAATGTTCCTGTACTTGTATTTGACTCCAATCCTTCAGTTTACATGGGAACTGTATCCGGAGATTTTGATTATTTACTTAAATAATAACCCTGCCAAATTTCGTGAAGATATCTTGTCAAATGAAAAAATTTTCCATACAAGAACCTGATTCCGATCGTTCAGTTTGTAGGACAAATGAGCAGCTTTTTGCAGAGAAAAGGGCGTGTGCAATATCTAGATCAAAGGTCTACATTAAGGGGTTACATGGGTTTTCTCGGGTAAAAAACACCCTTTTTTCATAAAAAAATAAATAAATATTTTATTAGAAATTTTTTATTGTTACAAACAAACACTATTAAAAAAGAATATCTGAATTTTTTGCAAAAAAAAAATATTTTAATATTTCTTCTAGTGAATAGCGACCCATTTCGTAAATTTTAGAACCCATTTCGTAAATTTTAGAACCCATTTCGTAAATTCAGAATGGTATTTGACGTTTCCAATGTCGAAATATTTATAATTCAAATTTAAAACGTTAGATAGCCCACCCTATATATACAATTAAAACATTTAGCTCTGAAATGTGTTACAACAAATTGTAAATTGTTGTAAATAATTAAAAAGTTAAACTGTCCACCTTTTTACTTTCAAACTCCCCTCACTTCTCTTCATATTGAGCAATTTCACTTTCTATTGTTAGTATTTTACACAATCAAATGTCACCTTTTGCACTCTGTGCAAATTAGTCGTTACGTACGTGAGTGAACTGGCTTCGGTTGCCCTGGCGCTCGTCCCCAAAAAATTAAAAAGGACACAACAAACAAAACAAAATGCAAAACAAAGCCTTTGCAAATTAGTACGTGCGGTAAAAAGTGAAAGAAAGAGTTGGCGAACAAAAGCTGTGCAAACGGAAAAAAAACCAAACACAACAAGAAAAAGCAAAAACAAAAATGAAAAAAGTAAATCAGAATGAAAGTAGAATAAAAGCGCACAGCCGCAGAATGGAATGGAATGGAAGCGGAGAAAAGCGTGCGATTAATGAAAAAGTAGTTGCCGCTATTGCCACTACTGACTGTTGTTGTTGTTGTTGCGTGTTGGTAGTATTGTGCTTCCACTTTGGTTGTATTATGAATTGAAATTCCTCCACTTGTGGCAGCTGTTGAAATTCTAGGCCACAAGGCATATTCCAGCCAAGCAGTCAGCTAGTCAACCATTCATGCGTGACAACAAACGGGCACAGCCGTGCCGTGCCGAGCAAAGGATGCCAGATAGGATAGAAAATGAGCGATAGTTATGTAGACAAGAGTATTTTTTTGCATGTGCCTGAGAGTGTGTGTGTGTGAAGTAGAGAGATGTTATAATGGCGACGAGTAGCTAACAAGTGCAACGCCTAGTTTACGCGATTATTATTGTTGCTATTGTTGTTGTTGTTGGTGTTATTGCACATTGTTGCCATTGTTGTGCGCAAACCTTAGCGATATCATTATTATTGTTATGTGCATTGGCGTGTATGTGTACGTGTCTGACTGTGTGTTTGCATTTGTGCATTGTTGTTATTGTGGTTGTTGTTGTTGTTTGCATTTGTTCGCGTTTTGCGGTTGCAGCGCTGCAAATTCGCTTTACACCGAAAAATTAGGTCAATGGGGTGGCAATATTCTAAAGTGGGTCGTTATTGTTGTTGTTGGTGTTGCTGTTGTTGCAACATGGCAATGGGGCGCGCCAAAGTGGGCATTGAGGTATGTTAGTTGTTGGCATAAGGAGCAGGCAAAGCAGCGTGAACACGAAATGTAAATGTAGTGGTTACATGTACATACATGTATACATACATAAGTATGAGTATATATATGTATATATATAAATGTGTGTATGTATATGTGTGCGCGCACGCTTGGAGGCCGGTGGGCGTGTACTCGTGCAGCTTTGCTCGTGACATACATGCACTTACAAGCACACTCATACACATATACCGTTAGCTTTATGCTTTTCCCGTTGCAAGTTTGTTTGTTTGTGTTTGTGTACGACTCTTTGACAGGTCAAAATCCGAGTAAACGTTCGCTCGCCATCAAAAGGCCATAATTCATTCGCCGCTGTCCATTTACTGCCCACTCGCTCGTTTCACATTTCAGCGACCATAGCGCTTACATAACTCCGTTATTCGCTGTCGCGCACAAGCTTTTTTACCCCACTTTACTTCCTTCGGCTTCGCTGACTGCATGTGCTCTCTGTGCTTGTTGTTGTTTTTGTATTTTAATTGCAAAATTTGCATTGCTCTAATATTTTCAATATTAAGTGGGCTGCAACAACAACAATAACTGTGAATGAAGTGCCAGCCGAGTCTTGCCTTCGCCTACATATACCTATGTACATACATATTTATAAATACATGTACATAATTATATATGCGCACTCTATAAATAAATAAAGTGGAGCACAGGTGGTGGCGGTGGCGGCGGCGTCGGCGACTGGCAGGCCAACAAAAATGGGGAGCAAAACAAACTTGTTATTTGGCATAATTTCCACTTGGCATTTTCAAGGTGGCAGGCACGACAGCTACAACAACAACTACAACAATAATAACAAACAGTAACAACAACACTAAGCAAATAAGAGCAGTGCAGTCATCACAAACGCCACCGTCTATTGCCGGCGACAAGGTTATGACCATGTACAGGCAAAATCACAAGAACAAAAGCAATCACGCCGCCACACCTACATACACACATAAATACTTATGCAGCACTTATTTACAAATTTACGCAAATAAAAAAGCACATTGTTGAAGCTGTCATTAAAAGGATATCAAGAGTGGTAGAAATTGATGGGAGAAGTCGTGGCAGACTGAGACTGAGGAGTGCGCGTTTTATTTTCATATTTCCACAATTGCTGGAGAGTTTGAGATTTTCTTTCATTTTTATTGCTAGCAGCGTCTTAGCATTCAGAAATAAACTTAAGCATAATTTTACGTTGTTATCCGGTGTATTTAAAGCGAGTGAGTCGAGTATATGGCTAACACTCGGCTGGTACTTAGTTGAAAACTTAATCAAAGCAATGTATTAACTAGAGAAAAAGCTTTAAGAAAACCCTTTAATTTCTTAAATAGAAAAATTTCTATACAAAACTTGACTTTAAATGTTCAGTTGATCTGACAGCTCTACTATATGTTATGTGTCCGATATTAAAAACTTTCAAAATGGTTTTCACTGATCCTTCCGATACTCCAACAATGTCAGTAAGATCTCTGACTGTTAATCGTTGGTTCTCAAGCACCAATTCCTTTATTTTATTGACGTATTGATGAGTTGATGTTGATAGCCATCCTGGACGGGGTTCGCGTTCTCCATCCTATTTGAATAATTTCTCCCACGTTTCCTTCTGGGTATAACAAACTTAATTTACCCCGTTCCGTGTGTAAAAAGTGTTTCATTTTCATGGTTTCCAAAAAACATCGCTCCAAGTCGTCTATTAACCTTAAAAAGTTGCTCAAATTATTCATTTCAGTATCATAGTTTTTTTCGGGGCGTAGACTAACTTTGTGAGCATAACTAAATATTCAACTTTTTGAAGGGAATGGTATTTTATTTTTTGAAAGATTAAGAAATAAGGTTACTATTTCTAATCAGATATAAGCCATTGTCCGTTTAAATTTTCCCGAATATAGGAAGTCACAACTTCTAAAAAGACAATATGTGAGTTCATAATACGAGAACTTGTTTTTCTGCCGATTATTCATGAAGAATTATAAGAGGATCGGATCGAATCGGATTATGAGATAATTTTACCATTATTATCACAATGCGTTAAGGAAGTTGTGGTTGAGCAGCAGGCTTTGGAAAACGTCTTCTAATAGATGATCTAATTAGACCTTCACTATGTTATCTTACTCGATTTTTCTGACTATTGAAGGGTTTGCTATTTGTTACAGACCATAATTCAGATCTTTGCTGTTTACAAATGGGGCTTCTGAAGCAAGTAAGCGCCCAAAAGCGGTCAGCTTCCACACACATCAAATTGACTCTATAGAAGATCAGAGTTTCTGTTCTGTTTCCGTTTCTGTCTATTGCAAATGATTTTACTAGTGAAAAGTAAGCTCTTAATTAGGCTTATGAAAAAGTACTGTCTCAGATATTTGTCAGTAGGGACAAAGTTTTCTATGAGAGTAATAGCATGCAATTATCTTCAAAACGGCAAACAAATTTCGAAAAAACCGTGTATAATTACAATATGGATTTCTTTATACTATACCTATTATTTTGATAAGTATTTTAGTCTCGCCCCTTATAAAAATCCAAAAAATAACTCGATTATGCTTTTCCCTGAGAGAAGCACCCCTGCGAAAACTGCTTCGAGAGGAGTTCATAATGCTCCTTAACTGGGAGCATATGGGTCTTAAGCAAGTGTTTGATAAAAGACAGCAAGAGGCATCATGTTGCAGTGTTCTGACACGTCTCTAGCTTCCTCGTCTGCGTTTCACTGCATCCAGCTACGATGTAGTTAAGGACCGGCCGGCCGATTGCCTTTTATGTTGCCAACAACGTTTCTTTGTCTTTTCCCCGTGTACTCCCGGCTAGCGACTTGAGGATTTTGTTGCGGCTCTGTACTTTCGCAATAATCGCAATCGTGCACTGGCAGTCGAATGTCACACCTAAAATCTTCGGGTTATTGACAGTCGAAATTTCAACTCCATCGACTACAATATTAAGTTCAAGCGTTCGTGCAGTTAATGAATATGGTCGCTGTGGATTTAGTTGGGGAGAGGGTCAGGTTATGTGCAGCGAAAAAGCGAGAAAGGTCAGAGAGATAGCCATTTACTTTTGAGCACATACTACCACCCTGCGGAGCCCCTGTTTAATTCTTCTCAATTTATAGTTTTTATCTCGAAACAGTACGGATGATTGTCGACCGCTCAGGTAGTTCATAGTCCACCTCTTCATTCCTTGAGGGAGCGTAGATTTTTAGATCTCCTCAAATTGACTGACTGTGACTAATGCTTTTGACAAGTCCAACGCTATGAGAGTCGCCCTTTCTCAGGAACGTTTTTGGTTGAGGCCATGAACTATCTAGGCGTTTATGACGCTAAGTGCCGTGGTGGTGCTGTACACTTTTCGGAAGCTATGTTTGTGGTTTGCTAGGCTCAGGTGGTGCGTAAAGGTCGAGAGTAGCAAGGCCTCTATTGTTTTCACTACTGGGGAGAGAAGGGTTATCGGACGATAGACTTCCCTTTGTTGGCGGGATTTCTAGATTTTAGTGGTGGAACCACTCTTCGAATTTTCCACATGTCGGGTATTTGAAGAGTGGTCAGCGGCAGGTCAGCGGTTTGAGGAAGCTTACTCTCGTTGAACCTAGGTGCTATAGCATCAGCATGTTAATTCCATCAGAGCCAATGGATTTGAATGATTTTGCCATGTTGATGACATCTGAAACTCCAGATCGGTGAAAGTAAGTGGTGGGACAATCGCCCACACGATTTTTAAATCTGACTTCTGCACGTAAAATTTAAGTCTTTCTTACACCAAAAATGAAGGAAATTCTATTTTTGATTCAAGTATAAAATTTTTTTGGTATTTCTTTTATATTCGATGATTTATAACAATAAATAAAAAATTTTATAAATGTGCGATTTTTATTAATTTCTAAGCATAAAATACATGTTCACAGCAATTATATTGAAATCATTAATAATACCTTGCATTTTTCTTGCATTTAGACAAAATTGTGATACCAGAGAAAATCGCCATACGCCTACTCAATTCATCGGAAGTCACCGCCGAACAATTCTACAAACACATACTCGAACAATATCGCATACTCAATCAGTTGCAACAGCAGCGACAACAATTTCTACAAAAACAACATATTCATCTACAACAACTGGCTGCCGCCAACAAATTTCAAGAAATCTTTGCCACAGCGACAATAATACAAGCGAATGCCAATGATCCGTTACGTAAGCCGATTACACCAACAAACGGCACCTTCCTGCTGGATCCATCACAACCCATAGTGAACAGCCTCGAACCGCGTATACCGATTTTGGATACTGCGCAAGCGCCCATACCTGTGCTGGCACCCGCATCAGCGCTAGCAACAGCGCTATCCTCCTCGTCGTCGTCGTCGTCATCGTCGGCAGCATTGGCCGCGGCCAGCGCGACTAACGGACATACCAAACGTAAATCGCATCGTAAACACTACAACAACAATAATCATCATCGACATACATCGCGTAAAAATCATCGAAAGTCCACCGCCGTCACGGCTAGCGGTAACGGTAACAACAATGCGGACAACAATAATAACAGCAACAACGATTACGAGCCCGAACCATTTGTAGTGGAATCGCCACCCATGAATCCGCCCATCTTGTCTGTGGTGCAAGAACCCTACACCCAGCTGCCCATACCGTTGGTGTTGAATTCGCGCGAGGACAAACGTCCGTTATATTATACGCATAGTGAGCGTAGGGGCGGCAGCAGCGGTGCGCGCAAGCGTGCGGGCTACGAGACGCAAACCTACATGAATCCACTGCTGACCGGCGAACTTATATTCGAAAAATAAAGAGTGCAGAGCGAATGAGGAATGCGAAAAATTGTTGAGTTGAGGGAAATGAAGAATATTTGATGCAGAGTGAGGTTAGGAAGAACACAAATTTTTACTTTAGCGGAAGGCAGTGTGAGGGCTTGCGGAGCAGAACGAAAACATGTATGAAGCAAGAAACAATGTATGGTATTTGGTAGAGAAAACCGCAAACTATGTCATAACTGGCTCATATCATAGATAAACAACAATTCCAACAACAAAAACAACAGCAAAAATACTGCCACTATTACCGCCCCCAAAAAAGCAATGACTGCAACAGCAACAGAAAAGCGCTTACAAAGCGCATTTCTGCTGCGACTGCGGCTACAACAACAACAACAACACTTAACTATGGAAAAACAGAAAACAATAAGCAAAGAGGAAACAACAAACAAACTAGAGCATATATAGCAAATTTTTGAATGTGTAGCGATTAGCGATAAAAACCAAAAACAAAAACCAAAAAAACCTGAATAATGAAATATCTAAAAATATTACAACAAAAATAGCAACAACAAAATCTTATATATCCGTATACCCAACAACCAAAATACACTTGTAATCGTCTGTATGTACTGTTTATACTCGTATTGTATGTTTATATATATATAATCGGAAAGAAAATTAAATAAATAAACCTTCCCGCCTATACACCAAAATCACACTACACCACTTTATATAACTGGTCATATGGTTCGTAGCACATTTCGGCAGCATAAAAACACATGTTCGCAATAAAGCGCATAAAACGCATGAAAACGCATTAAAATGCATAAGAACGCATAATAACGCATATAAACGCATGAAACGCATTAAAATGCATATAAACACATAAGAAATATTAAAGCGCATATAAACGCATATAAACGCATGAGAACGCATTTATTCTTCAACACCAATGGCACCACCACCACCACTCGCTATCAATTTTTCACACACTTCGTCTTCACCAACGTAACTAGTCACATACACACACTCACTTACTGTATCACTTAGCCACTTTTTCAAACGCCATGTTCACCGCCACTTTCACACTCACACCACACATACACGCGCGCATTTACTAGTGAAGAATTTAATCACCAAATCAAATCAAGTACACCACCAACAATAATAAAAAGTAAAAACAATAACAAAAATAAAAAAACAAAAACAAAGGAAATACAAAAACAAAAAAAACAAAAAACAACAACAAAAACCAAAAACCAAAAACGAAAGATCAAATAGCATAGCTCTTATATATGTATGTATATCAAACAAATGTATGTATGTATTGTTGAATTAGAGAGTTAGAGAAGCCGGCCTTAAACAAAGGCTTAAAAGCCAAAGCGGCCAAAATAGAGAGGGAAAGCGCATAAAAAATGCAAGCAATTAATGAATATTTGCAGAAATACTGCAGCAAAGGGCAAAGCACATGAAAAAATAAACAAAATTTGAAAGGAAACGACTAGGTCCAGCCGAAAGCATTCATATGTTTACTGCATACATTTAGACCTACGCTCTATGTATGCGTATGTGTATGTTAGGCATTTGGGAAGCGATTTTGTGAACTGCAAGTGAAGGCCTTTACTTTGACATCAATAACTTGCAGTTAGCAAATAAGCGAATAGAATTGATAATAAAGATAAGAAGACCACAACTACTGCTGTGTCTGTAGTTCGTCGTCGTAAATAATATTATAAACTTACTTGAAAAGGCGAATAAAATAAATAAACAATAATTACAACTAAGTTGAAAGAAAAATGTGAAATAAATAATAAAAAAACTGTAATAAAACAAAAATAAAAGAAATTTTTTGTTTATTCATAATTTCAAGTTGAAAAGGCAACAAAGTCTGAATTGAATGAGCGCGAAGTGGTAAGCGCAAGTCCGAGTGGGTTATATAAAATGCTTATAAGCAAACAAGATGCGGCTGAGTGTAGGCTTATATTTATTATTTGTTTATTTAATACTTTATTACTATTAATTGGTTTTATCACACTTTTTAATCAAAATTTATTAATTATATATTTTTTTTCATTTTTCTTATATTTATCAATTAATAATATTATATTTTTTTTATTCTAAATTTAATACTTAATTTTATAAAATTTTTAGGCTATATTTATTAACCAATTTTGTTAGATTTTTTATTCCATATTCATAAATTTTTTATCATATTTTTTTCAATATTTATTTATTACTTATTTTAACTATATTAATGGTTTTATATTTTTACTCGTAGTTCTTCAATTATTAATTTTTTTTCAAACTTTTTGTTTCTATATTTATACATTTTTTATTATATTTTTTATTCCATATTAATTTATTAATTTTAATATTTTTTTTTCTAAATTTATTAATTTTTTATTTAATCGTAAATTTGACACTCTTATTATCATTATTTTTCTTTTGTAAATCATTTTTTCATTTAATTTTATGTACATTTTTCTTTCTTTTTTAGTTTTTAACAATCGCCATAGTGTGTGTGTGTTTTCATTTTGTTCCACATGTGCGCATTTAATCAAAAGTGGGACACTCAGTGAAAAAGATAATATATTGGCATATTGTTTCAAAAGTTCATATCCCCTCCCCTCCCCTCATTAAAATCAATTCCAGAACCAGAAAAATAAGAGTTTTATAGTGGTAAGTACATTGTTGAAAGCTTATCACCTCATTTTCAGCATTTCAATTTTACAAAAATAATCAAAAGCGGTAATTGTTGTTTAAGTTCAAGTCAAGTTCAACATAAAAGTGAATTTAGTTTAAGTAAAATGCTTTTACACTAAAACTCCGATGAATAAATACGGGTGGGATGCATATATGTGACCTGGTCTGCGGAAAGGGGGCTTAGGGGTCAAAAAAATCATTTTTCACTTTTTAGTTGATTCGGATGGTTGTTGGATGTTGTTTATTTTTAACAGCTGTTTCCCAGAAAACTAGTTTTCGCACGTTAACTCCCTTTTCGTAGACCAGGTCATATATAGACTTCTTTTCAAACAAAATTATTTTATTATCAATTTGTTGAACTTTTTCTTAAATATGATATTTTTTTGACGCAATCTCAAAGGCGCTAGGTATTTCAGAAACTATATGTCTTTGTATTTTATTCTAAAAGCGAATACTTATATTCATCAAAAATTTTGGTCCAGAAAGGGTTTGCCAGTCATTGTTCTCTAGCTGTAGCTTTTGTAACCACAATGAGAGGGCGATTTTAATGCAGAATTTGTAGGATGTAATTACCTTGACCCGGACTGATCCATTAAAGCTGCGGATACAAATGGAATCGATCTTTTTTTCCTAGATTTATACAATCTTTTTTATGTCCCTGCAAATTTTAATCTCCATATGTCAATTAAAGTATGCTTAGCAGCTGTTTCTTTAAGATGCTAAAGAGAGATCATGAAGAAAAACTTAACTGAAAAAATAACGAAGAGTTTGCTTTAAATACCAATGGAATTCCGGCTACGGAATTGTTGAAAATGTTGTAGAAGTGTTTTGGACAGTCTACTTTATCAAGCACGAGTGAACGAAAGAGGAGGAATGGAGAACAATTTCTAGCGGGTCCGAAGTTCTAATAGGCCGATGCTAGACAATAATTTGTGGGAATTTATTTCTCCAACCAATGCGCTGGAATCATCCCAACGCCTCAGTATTTTTCTCTATTTCCTTTACTTGCCTTGCCTTTTACTACAAAGCATTCAGTGAAGGTCGCGAACTAATAGACAAAGTGCTTAAAGCGAATTCGCCATCCAGATTTGTTAATGACGATAACATCGAAAGTTAAAGAAACAGTGATTGTAAATCGTGATGTTGACTTCAGAGAGATAGCATAGCATCCCAACAGAGGATCTTAACAGCTTTTGAAAATGTTTAGAGTATGAAGCGGGTCAATTCTAGACTCGACGAATCTTTAGGTAAAACGACGTCAAATAGAGGTAGGAAAAAAAAGACTTGACAATCTATCTGGAGTGGGTTTATTAATATGATGTCGAAACTGTCTAAAATGAGTCGAAACCAAAAAAAAAATTCAAACAAAATAACCATGAAAAGTACATCAGTTTAACCGTTAACATTTTTGTATTAGCTCAGAAGCCTTTTAAGCTGATGATAACGTTTATACTAAAATATGTGAAACTATTATTTGTTTGTCAGTCCGGGTAGTTTTTAATCATATGGGACACTCAAACTTTTCTAAGCGGAACTTGGTTTCAATCGAAAGCAGTCTCTCCCTTTTCTCCTCCATGTTTATTTCAGCCATTTAAATGGTTCTCATACCAAATAAAAAGGAAGCAAGTAAAAGTAAAACTCATAAAAATATATATAATAGGATGAGATTGAGCTTAGTCTTCAGATAATTTGTCATACAAAAGAAAAATGTCAATATCTTGAAGAATCTATAAATAATGTTCAAACGTTACGAAATTTTTGTATTTATTGTTCTTGAGGTTTAATTTTGGCTATATTCATACAAATAAATTTCATTGCATAAAAGAACGAATTTAAGGCTGATTTCTGAATGTCTGGTTACCAGCCTCTCTGTGCAGTTAATAGAGTTTTCCGCTTAATAGACTGTACTTAATAAACATCCACTAATTGTGGGACCGGCCAGTGTGCATGGTTAATGGATATGTTCGCTTAATAGAGCGTCTATTTAATCAGGCTCCCACTGTAGTTTTTATTTATTTTACTATTCTGTCTTCTAATTTGGTTCGAACTGGACACAGTGTGCTAAAATCGGTTCAGTAGTTTAGGAGTCCATCGCGGACAAACAACGTGACACGTAGGATGGAGTTCTCTAAAAATTTATTTCATACAGTTTTCAAATATAATAATAATAATATAATATCAGTACGTGACGCCTCAACTATTTAAAAGCTTCATAAAAATTTCTTGTAAATGTTGTCAGACTGTTAGTTTTCTCAAACAATGCAGTCATTAAAGTTGCGTCTAATGCACTTCTATACAGAGTCATTCCAATGACGCAAAAAATACAAAAGACATGACTGTCAATTTCACAATTCGCAAAGAATTCCGCCATTCTCCCTCTGTGAGTTTACGATCCTTCTAAGTATAAAAATAAATCTATTTAACACAAAACACACATTGGCAAATAATTTTATGACACATACATAGTACATACAGACACACGACTTTGCAAAAAGAAATGAAGAAAGCTTTGATACTTTTTATCGTGAACTTTCAGAGGCAAACGATAACAGTTAAATGCAAATAAAACAACTCTAATCTCTGCGCTAACAAATTCAAGTAAATAACGGAATAACAATTTTTAATGACACCTTAATGTAATTGTGTGTGAATCTTCACAAAGACAATTTGTTCCGAGTATATATTTATTATACAAACATGATTTGCAGAAAAAGTATTTGAATTATCTATTTCGAATTTCGTATCATTTCGCAATCGCTAATCTGAGTTGGAAGGTGTTAGTTCTAACTACAACTACAACTACAACTATAACTTGTGTTTTCTTTTTATTACCTCTAATATCCTATCGTTAGCACAAATCTCGCACTTAGCCGGCTATTTACTTATACTGCGCCTACTAGCAACAACAACAACCACTCAATTATTTACATACATTATTTGAAGCTGTCTACTTCGCAGCACTCAGGCAGCACTTCAGTTGATAGTTTAATTACACACGAGCTTTTAAGTGTTCTTTTTAACTTACAGGAATAAATTTCGTCTGTATTGTTATCTTATTGTCATATTTTACCATAAAAAAGCACATGTAAGCCAAATACTTAAATTACTGTAATTACAAATAATGTAAGTACAATTTATGTGATTATTTATATTCCTTTAATTTCTTTCTAATTTGATCTTTTAATCCTCGCGCCGAGCTAAGATTATTATTATTATATTTCTGCGAAATTGTTTTTGGTCGGTCAGTTTATAGTAATGCCCTTGGAGGAGAAGAGAATATATTCAAAATTGCATATCGTTTTCTCAACAACTATGGTACGATATATACATACATATTTTATATTGCCTCCGTCGTTTCCTTCCGGAGATTACAAACTTTATGGTAATCTTAATATACTCTGTATAAAAACTTAAATTACTTTTCAAAACGAAAGAAAGGAAAATGATCTTAATATTCACAGTTATACCATATTGCATTGCGACACTTCGTTTCTACTCACGAATTTTTTTATCAACTTCGCTAACACTCGCTTATAAGAAAATTAAACTCAATGAGTCCAAGTGAATTCCAACAGTTATTACGAATATTTTGACGCTCACAACTTCCAAAGTTGGCTAAATTTTATAATACACAAGTAAGAAAGAGCTAAGTTCGGGTGCAACCGAATATTTTATACTCTTGCAACTTGCATGAATCAAAGCCAGGGATCATTATACCATATGTAGTACAGGTTATGGGAGATGCGGTAGTATTGATCCGATTTTGTCTATTAACTATTCTCATGCCAAATACTAAAACAATGTTCCCAGGGTTCCATTAAGGTACCTCACATGCAATCATTAATCATACGAGTATAGATAAAATTTTCGCCAAATTGTATTTATTGTAGGTACAAATCAACACTGATATGATTAAAATATGTATTTATTCATTGAGATAACTCAAATATTGGCCGATATATCCAGCATAAGGTCATCTGGAAGTTCAAAAATCCTTATATTAGGTATATTGGGGCTCAGGGTCAATCTTCAAGCCATTTTTGATGCACAGAATTACAATTGTCAGAAAAGAATTCTCTCTAAATTTCAATTGTATATCTCCCACATTGACTAACATTTTCGGTCAAAAGTAAACTATAGATACTGGGGTCCACATATTCGTATGAGTATTTTTGGTTGGATTTGAACGATTTTCGTTCATAAGATGGCATACACTGAAGGCATTTTTAATTTAGACTTTGATTATGACACTTTAAAGGTTTTCAGTTTAAGGCGTTTTGTGGGCGAGACAGTGGTCCGATTACGCAAATCTACGAACTTGTATCTTTTTTTTGTATGAAGAAACCTGCATATCGAGATACGCATATTTTTACTCAATTAACAGCTTGAGCGAACGGACGGACATACAGACAGTCACCCTCATTTCAACTTATCTCGTTATCCTGATCATTTATATTGTATATATATACATATATGTATAAGCTTATATCAATCTCGATTACTTTTAGGTGATAATTACAACCGTTAGGTGAAGTTTAGACCATTTCAATTTTTTTGTATATATGCAATATCAAACTATATTAAATACATTCACCTAATTTTGCTAACAGATTTTATATATTGAAGGCTATAACGGTATAAAGCCGGCAGCGAAGTTTGAAAATTGTATATCAGATATATGGAAGCTAGAGATAGTATTGACCCGATTTTATATATTCTAAGCACAAAGATATATTATTATTACAACTTAACGCTCCCTGAACAGCATTGAGATAACTCACATATTAACCGATATATGGGATACATGCGATATAAAGATAACCGTAAGTGAGAAACTCTTATAGGTATATGGAGGCTAAGAAAAGTATTAACCCGATTTTTCATCATTTTTTGCACTAGGGATTCTCTCTGAATTTAAAGAATATATCTCAGAATTACAAAGAGAATGTCGAGAGTACTGTATCTGGAGACTTTAAAAGATGATAAGATTTCGGGCTTGTGATTTGTGAGATTTGTACATTAAACTTATTGGTGGAAAGGTCATAGCCACTTTTTAAAGAATTTTAAACGACCGATGCATAAAAAAAATAATTCATTGATTAATGATTTGAAGTTCTAAAGAACTTTCAAATTCTGAATGATAGCACTGATGCTCAAAATTTATTAATCTGGTTTATATCTGTTACTCAATTAAAAAACTCGTGCAAAATGATTTTGACTGTAAGTGTACGTAATAGTTGAAGTATTGTGAACTCACCAATATCACTTTCCAAGTCCTTTATAAACGCTGGATTATCCATTTTTTTAATTTTATTTTTTACTTTTTTTTTAATTATTTTTATTTAATTTTAAATTTATTTAAGCTTATCTTTAAAGAAATCACACACTTATTCTAGCTCAATCAGCTACTACTCACTCGAATAAAATATTAAAAAAAAATTTAAATTATTATACAAATTATTTATTTATTAAAATCACTACACAGAATCAGCAACGCTGCGAATTTAAAGTAACTGTTTAATTATTTTTATAAAAATTTGATCGTTACAAGAAAGCACTTCATTTAAATTAATTAAAGTTTTTAATTGATTATTTAAATTAACTAATTAATTTTAATTATGTAGAAATAATATTTTAAATTAATTAATTTTTAATTAAAAATAATTAATTAAAATTTTAAACAAATTATTTTAGCTGTTATTAATTAATTAAAAATTTTAACTAATTATTTAAATTAATTAATTTAGATTAATTAATTAAAATTAAATTAACTAATTAACATTAAATAAAATTTTTTTAGAATTAATTAAGATAATCTAAATTAATTAACATTTTTTCTAATTATTTAAATTAATTAATTTATTAAATTCATATTAATCAACTATTAAACCATTAGTTTAATTTATTAATTTTAAATTATTTTCAATTAATTTTTTTAATCAAAAAACTTATTTTTTTTTAACCAAAAATTATTATTTGACACTTTTTCACTTGCACACACTCACACAACTGCTTACTAGAACCGTTTAGCTGTCAGCCAAACCACTAGCACCGCTTTTCGTTGGCTAAGCCGTTAAAGTCGCCTCACGCTTCGCACGTCAACTGAAAGCGGCGATCTCCTGACACGGCATTTTAATGTCGAAATGATAAACAGAGCGACGATATGACAGCGCTACTTTCCCCACATAAACTTTGCTTACACAGCTATCAGGTATTTACAGGCACACGCAAGCACACACAGCCACACATACATACAAAAGCAACCGCATTCATGCATACATATGTACACAATATAAATACTAAGCGGCTAATTTGTGCGAAAAACTTGTTAACATAACTGATAAAAGGCAGCAACAATAATACTATATACGCACACACATACACTCACCGACTTCTTGACATTCAAATTTGGTTGTAATAATAACGCGTAGATATGTTTGCATTTCATCTCATCTGGCAATGATAACGGCATAAGATTATCACTCTTTCATTATCATCTAGCTTAGGAAAGCATTAATGGACTCGTTGAACTTCATCTTTTTTTTATTTACTTACACGCACTTGTGTAAATATGTCTAAATACGGGCCTTAATTGTAAATATTTAGTCAAAATTCATGTTGCTGTAAGAAATATGAATATATGTATATTTCCACAACATGCGTGATTTAATCTAAGCAAATTTATAATTTCGTATGCGGTTGTACAAGGGATCGCATTGTCTGCACGCAGTTGCTATCTGCCGCCTCCGCTACTGGAATTATTTATGTTACTCATACGCACCGTCGCACAGTACTGAATGTAGTGTGTGCACAGTAGCGTGGTAGTGTGTATACAATATTATGTGGTAGAAATTTTGATCATAAAATTATGTTCAAATATATATGAATACATAGTTCAATTTTTAGATATAAACTATAATATCCTGCACAGCTAAATTTATTATATCAGCAAAAAATGGTATCTGTTGGGTCAATTTGTACGGCAGCTATATGCTACAGTAGTCCGATTCGAACAATATTTTCGGTGATTGTAGCCTTGGCTTGAGCAATAATCTATGCCAAAATTGATGAAGATATGCTGTGAAACAACAAAGTTTTCCATACAAAAACTTGATTTTGATGGCTTAGTTTGTATGACAGCTATGTGCTATAGTAGTTCGATCTGAACAATTTCTTCGGAGATTGTTCCGTTGCTTTAAGCAATTATACATGCTGAATCTTGTCAAATAAAAAAATTTTATTTACAACTACTTCATTTTGATCGTTCAGTTTGTATGACAACTACATATCGTCACCTGAAATGCAAATTAACGTAACAACATTTTCAGAAATTTACAGTGGCATGAATGAAACACGGAATAAAATGGAACATGAGTGAAACAAAATATTAATATTGGTCAAAACTGGTTTATATATGACCGCAGAACCAGAAAATTATGAACATATTTAATATGATGTATATAATTTGAAGTAGTGAAGCGTAATCAATAAGACACTCAATTTCGAATTTTTTGATGATACGTTATTTTGCATTTCAGGTGACGATATATACAATAGTGGTGTTTGTTTTCAATTATAATTGCGTTTGCTGGAAGTGGAAAATTTTAAAAGTTTAAAATAAGCATTCTTGAAACACACACGTGTGTGATTAATTTTATTTATTTTAATATTTTATTTATTTATTATTTTAATAAGGCTGAATAGATAAATAGCTAACAATGACTAAGAAATAAATGAAAAAAGTTGATAATTAGTTGTTTATTGTTATACCCTGAACTGCGTATTTTAAGTTTGCCAGAAAGCTGGTAACACCTAGAAGGAAACGTCGGCGTTCCTATAAAAATTTTAGAAATGATCAGCGTGAGCGGAAATTTGGCACATGTTATTATCTAAATGATGTAATCTTCGAAGAAATTTTAAAAATCGGACTACTATAGCATATAGCTGTCATATAAACTGCACGATCGTTATCAAGTGCTTAAATGGAAAGCTTTATCATTTGACGAGATGTCTTCACGACATTTGGCATGAAGTATTGTTGAAGGTATTGTTGGTACAATCTGCGAAGAAGTCAGTTTAAGTCAGATCACCATAACATATAGCTGCCAATCAAGCTCTTGTAAGAAAGCCTGAGTACCTGAAAATGCTAAGCGCTTTTGTTTATATACATACCAAACTTTTAATTGCTTAGTGGCACTAGAGGTAGAGTGCCCCATTAGAGCTTACATTGTAAATAGTACTTCAGTGATGGTTTATATGAGCGATATACATAATAATTACACTCAAAATTTTGTATGAAACTATTTACAAAACTTAAATTTATTAATAAAATGATTCAACATTTGTTAATAAGTGAAAATTCGAGACAATCCTTGCTAAAAAGGTAAGCGTAGTTAGCGCACGTTGTCTTAATTTCCGTCATCTTTCAACTTATTCATTCTTTATGGTAAAAAAATTGTTAAACCGCGAACCCCGTTCTAATTATGAAGCTATATAAGAGAGACCCCACAATCTGCGCCAACTACCGTGGGATTAGCCTCCTCAACATCGCATATAAGGTTCTATCGAGCGTATTGTGTGAAAGATTAAAGCCCACCGTCAACGAACTGATTGGACCTTATCAGTGTGGCTTTAGACCTGGCAAATCAACAACTGACCAGATATTCACCATGCGCCAAATCTTGGAAAAGACCCGTGAAAGGAGAATCGACACACACCACCTCTTCGTCGATTTCAAAGCTGCTTTCGACAGCACGAAAAGGGGCTGCCTTTATGCCGCGATGTCTGAATTTGGTATCCCCGCAAAACTGATACGGCTGTGTAAACTGACGTTGAGCGGCACCAGAAGCTCCGTCAGAATCGGGATGAACCTCTCCGAGCCGTTCGATACCAAACGAGGTTTCAGACAAGGCGACTCCCTATCGTGCGACTTTTTCAATCTGCTGCTGGAGAAAATAGTTCGAGCTGCAGAACTTAATCGAGCGGGTACAATCTTCTATAAGAGTGTACAGCTGCTGGCGTATGCCGATGATATTGATATCATCGGTCTCAACACCCGCGCCGTTAGTTCTGCTTTCTCCAGACTGGACAAGGAAGCAAAACGAATGGGTCTGGCAGTGAACGAGGGCAAGACGAAATATCTCCTGTCATCAAACAAACAGTCGTCGCACTCGCGACTTGGCACTCACGTCACTGTTGACAGTCATAACTTTGAAGTTGTAGATAATTTCGTCTATCTTGGAACCAGCGTAAACACCACCAACAATGTCAGCCTAGAAATCCAACGCAGGATAACTCTTGCCAACAGGTGCTACTTCGGACTGAGTAGGCAATTGAGAAGCAAAGTCCTCTCTCGACAGACAAAAACCAAACTCTATAAGTCTCTCATAATCCCCGTCCTGCTATATGGTGCAGAGGCTTGGACGATGTCAACAGCGGATGAGTCGACGTTGCGAGTTTTCGAGAGAAAAATTCTGCGAAAGATTTATGGTCCTTTGCGCGTTGGCCACGGCGAATATCGCATTCGATGGAACGATGAGCTGTACGAGATATACGACGACATTGACATAGTTCAGCGAATTAAAAGACAGCGGCTACGCTGGCTAGGTCATGTTGTCCGGATGGATGAAAACACTCCAGCTCTGAAAGTATTCGACGCAGTACCCGCCGGGGGAAGCAGAGGAAGAGGAAGACCTCCACTCCGTTGGAAGGACCAAGTGGAGAAGGACCTGGCTTCGCTTGGAATATCCAATTGGCGCCACGTAGCGAAAAGAAGAAACGACTGGCGCGCGGTTGTTAACTCGGCTATAATCGCGTAAGCGGTGTCTACGCCAATTAAGAAGAAGAAGAATATAACCTTAAATAGTGTTACGTTTTATAAACAACAGTTTGATGAAAAAAAAAAATATTTTACCTTCTGATCAAATTTGACCCGGACTGACTGGAAAAATTATATTTTCGGGTATTTCAACAGGAATTTTTATTGTTTTTTTCAAAAAAGGCTCCTTAATCCAATTATCTATAAACTTGATATAAACTCCGGCTAGGAAAGCCTTCAATGGGTTCAGCGAATATTGTTGGACAGTTTCGACGTCATATTTATAAACCCACGCTTTGTCAGTAGTAATGATATGTTCGACATATGTAGGATTCTCAGCTACGTTGTCTCCTTTGCGATCTTTACTCAACGTCATTTTATATGCAACTTTTTATTAGTTGTACTCAGAGTTTTTTCTTAAACTAATTTCTCCGTTTTTTTTTTTTTAAGATATAGGGCTGTGTGTAACAAGAATTTAAAGCAAAAACATCATTTGAGAAGATTTTAAAATGCCCACGTGAGACATTAAATTAGAGTATAAAACATATCAGATATATATAAACAGTCTTATAAAGGATGAAACGTATTAGATACGAACTTAAAGTAAAGAAAGTTAAAGATAAATTTTCTGAAGAATTCCTGGTTTATTGTAGGATAATAAACTTTTACTTTGTTTAAGGGGTTAATTAAGGTTTAGGTTTTTCTGGATGTAATGGCAGCTCTTGAACCTCTTGAGATTACTTTTTGTCCCAAATGTGGCAATTTGGTTGTTTACGTACCTATTGAGCCAGAAATGGGCCTCATCTCTGAACAAAATTTAACTCATAGTGCGAAGAAATGTCGTTTGGGAAAGTCGAGCAGCTTCAGTTCTTGCACAAGCTATATTTCGAACGATTTTAATTTAAGATCTCGGCATAAAAAGCTCCACATCGTTCCACACGTCAAACCTGCAAGCCATGCCGAATAGACTATCAACGCTCTTTGTGTACACTCTCAGTTATGGCTGCTATATTTTCATCACTGTGTGCTATACGTGGTCTATTCGGTCGAATATTATCCAATAATGAAAGTTTGGTCTTAAGATGATTGATGGCGAATAGTAAGCACAGTAGGCCGATTATGTTAACCTTAAGTTGAGCGAAGCGCGCGAATCACATTATTTTTTTTGAAGTTGAACGATTTGTAAACGTTGTTCAGGCTTAAGTAAACGTGATCTGTCAAAAAAGAGGCTGTTTAAAGAAGTAGCTCCACGTGAATCAGCCTTTATATATGTATAATAAATGGAAGGTTTTTCAACAACTTCATAAATGTCAAATAAGCTTAATTTACACTTTTCAACAAAAAAAACTACTCTCTGACTAATAAAAATTATAAACTGCCTTATCATTACCAAACTTAGTCAAACCCTGTTTCTACCTTCAATTAGAATAAAACATAAATCTTCTAAGATAAGTACATTTAGTATGGGCGTGAAAAAAGGCACATCTGCCAAGATTACCAACGTATTTTTGTGGATCATAAAATTATATCTTAGATTTTAAAAGATAAACACTGAAAAACGCGAAAACAAGTGATTAATAAAAGATGTTTATGCACTTGTCGATTGCTCAGCAACACCCTCTTTTGATAAGCACTTTAGCATAGGCCATAGCAAAACATGTATTATACATAGTTAGTGTAATTTTTAATTCCCTGTAAATAAAACAATTCACGATTAAATGACAAAACGTTCTGAGTGATGTTATGTTAAAAAATGTCAAACTTTCCAATGGAAATGTCAGATTGCACCTGGCAACGCTTAGTGTTGCCTAGGCCAGAAATATATATAGCAGCCCTCGTATATAGAACGTATAAGAAACCCATACACTTATACAATTTATAATATCGTTACCAAGCATTCAGCCTCGAGCAGTCAAAGGGTTCGATTGGCATGCTGAAAAATAATTCCGGGTGGAAAGTTCATTGGACCACATTTTTTGTTATTAGAAAGCTATTGGATTGACTGGAAAGTGGGCCGAAACAATCAGAAAATATTGAAGTTTCAAACCACTATCAAGTAATTGCCGGTATTTGGTCACAATTCGAATATTCCAGTATTGGTATACCCTATATATGATCTCGATAACATGACTACATCAGATTACAGTTAGGCTTAGAATTAAACTTAAAAATGTCAACGTTTCGAGGAATTTCTAAGGATAGTAAAAATAATTATATAGATCTCATTAGACAGAAACGGATTGACGGACATAGGTAAGTCAACTCAGCTCGTCTGATCTCTTGTATACTCTGATCAATTGTACAGTATATATTTTATAGGGTATCTGGCCTTTCCTTCTGGGATTTACAAACTTTGCGGCCATCTTAATATACTCTGTTCAGGGTATATTAATGCTGGAAGAGAAAAAGATTATAATTTTCTGATGTGAACATTACCGAATTGTTCAAATTCTATTCTCTTCTAGTTCTCCCCTATGATGAATTCACTGTTTGAGGGATGCTGCCAAGTTGGATTCGTTTTGGTTATGAGCATTATGGTTTTGATGATTACTGTCAAGTTTTTAAGCCTTGGTCCGATAAAAATCCAGGTTCGTTTTGTCCCTTTAATCTCACTTGACAACTTCACGTTCGATATTCGCACGAAGTTCATCAAACGTCGCTGGCTTCTTTGTATAGATCATCACTTGACGTAGCCCCACAGGAAATAGTCTAACGGCGTCAAACCGCACAACCGAGGCGACCAAATGATTGGACCATTTCGTGAGCTAACACGTTCACCAAACTTGGCTTTCAATAAATCGATTGTGATATTTGCTGTGTGGCTTGTGGTGTCATTCTGTTGGAACCACATATTGTTCAAGTCCATATTATCCAATTAGGATGATATTTGGTTATCATTGAGCGGTAGCGATTCCCATTCACAGTCACGTGCCAGTCTTGATCATCATGAAAGAAGTACGGCCCAATAACGCGACCGGTGCGCAAACTACACCAAACCATAATTTTTTTGTAATGCAATGGTGACTCATAGAGTACGTGTGGATTGCTGCCTGACCAATATCGCATATTTTTCTTATTTACGAAGCCATTCAACCAGAAATGAGCCTCGTCGCGGAAGATGATTTTTGTATGAAAATCCGGATCATTATCTTGTTGTTGCTCAGACCAATTCACGAACATACGACGATTCCGGTAGCCAAGCGACTTCAGTTCTTACGTCAATTTCATCTTGTAAGGATGTAGGCCAAGATCTTTTCGCAAAATTCGCCACAACAACGTCACAGAGATGCCCAACGCGTTAGAACGACCTGTTAAAGACTGATTTGGGTCTTCTTCAATTGATGCGCTAGCGGCAGCAATATTCTCGAACTACGGGCACTTCTTTGTCTCACTGGCACGGGAACATTTTGTACTGTGCCTGTGGATTCAAATTTGTCTACTAGATGTTCAATTGTTGATCTGACAGGACGATTATGACGACCATAAATTGGAGGTAGCGCTCTTAAAGTTGAGGCCACTGACTCCGAATTTCAGCAGTAAATTGTAATAATCTCGACTCGTTGTTGGATCGTATATCTTTTCATGAAGAAATAGCAAACCTTATTGAAGAGATAAGTCAAAAGAGCGGAAAAATATAACGTCGTTTGCTGTTGATCTACTTTTGTAGCGTCCCTATTGAAAACCTCATTAGTTGATCAGCGCGACGAGCCGATTTAGCCATGTCACTAGTCTCTCAATTTTTGAGATATCGACCTAAAATTTTGCACACGTTCTTTTCTCTCCTAGAAGCTACTCATTCGTCGAAACCACCAACATCGGGCCACTATAGCATATAGCTACCATACAAACTGAACTATCAGAATCAGGTCCTTGTATGGAAAACTTTTTTGCTTGACAAGCTATCTTCACGAAATTTGGCACAGTTTATTGCCTAAAGCAACGCTACAATCTCCAAACAAATTGTTTAGATCGAACCTCTATAGCATATAGCTACCATACAAACTGAACGATCGAAATCAAGTACTCGTATGGAAAACTTTTTATTTTTTTTTTTTTGTGAAGGGTATTATACGGTAGCATCGGATAAATTAACGGTTTGTCTTGTTTTAGCTGAATTTGTTTGTCTAGTACCTAGACCTATGTCTCACTATTTGCTATTGAAATTGAACAGCAAAGTCAACTCACTAACAATCAATAAGTTTACACAGGCTGCTTGAATTCAGCTTCCGACAAAATAAAAACAAAATGTCTATAAAACAAACGGTAAACTAGAAAAAATACTCGTATAAAGTTAAAGCTTGAGAGCGTTAAACCCTGACCACACCAAGCTGACTTGCATAAAAGGAGGAGAACAGTGCAATTATTGTTTATTGGATTAGACAACCTTTTCCACAATTTACACAACTGTTTTCAATTTTTATTGTTGCTTAGCTCATCAAATGACGCAAAAAATATACAAAAACGATCAATGCTCGTGTTAAATGAAAGAGGAAAGCAAACATAATTATTTTTTTTCTTTTTTCAAATATAGTAAATACATATTTCCAATTTTAATTACGTTCAACTAAACCAACTAACCTATAATATATAAGTATGTTTATACAGCATAGTCACACACAGCACACACAACGGTGTTTACATTCTTATAACTAAAGTGCTTTGCATTTCACTTAAAATCAAATGGCGGCGCATCACGGCACGTGTAAGGACCCATGGGCGCTATAATCACTTGTATTGACAAATTATTGCGCTCGGCACCAATTAGATGGGGGCTCAGCTTAATGGAAGACAACGCCAACTCGTCGTAGGGTATTAGGTTGTCCACATTCAGCACGCGCACCTTATTCGAAAAATACTCGGTGCGTTCGTGTACGGTGAGAATATGATCGATTTTATTTTGTACACCAGTGATCAGTACGGCGACCTAAAAGTGTAGAAAAATGCAGCAGAATATTACTATTGTGACTTAAGGTTTGCATGTGTAGGCGATATTACCTTGAAACGCTCCTCGTCGAGCTGTGGATATTTGCAGGTGACGCGCAGGCGCACAGTTTTCAGTGAAAACTCTGGTACATCTTCACCCCAAATAATTTTCGCTTTGTTGTATTTGACACCGCGCGGAAAGAATTCAATCTCCCAAGTTATGGTATGATCTGAAATAAAGAGTAGACAGAAGTAGCTTAAGCAAGAAAAACCGTTAACTTCGGCTGCTTTAATACATTTTATAGGTGTATCCTAAAGGTTATAAAAATTATTTTTTTCTTGATCGGTTGTTACTTTTGTAGAGACACTAAGAATCCCTGAAGTATTTTGTGCAATGCGTATTATCGGTCAGTTTGTATGGCAACAATATGCTATACTGGTCCGATCTAAGAAATTTGTTCAGAGATTATGGAGCTGCCTTGTACAACAATCCATGTGGAATTTCATGAACATATCTCGCCAAATGGAAGAGATTTCTATACAAAGACTATATTTTGACCGGTCAATTTGTATGGCAGCTATGTGCTATAGTGGTCCAATCTAAGAAATTTTTTCAGAGATTTTAGCGCTGGTTTGAACAATAATTCATGCCAATTTTCACGACGTTATATTGTAAAATAAAAAAGGTTTCTTTAGAAGAACTTCATTTTGAGCGGTCAGCTTGTATGAAAGCTATAAGCTGTAGTGGTCCAATATCGGCGGTTCCGACAAATGAGTAGCTTCTTGGGAAGAAAGGGACGTATACAAAGTTTCATAACGATATCTCAAAAACTAACGGTACAGTTCGCTTATAAACAGACAGACAGACGACCTTGGCTAAATCGACTCAGCTTGACATGCTGAATATTTATATTATTATTTTATTGGGCCTTTAACGTTTCTTTCTTCGTGACAAACTTAATACACCCTGTGCAGGGTATAAAAACTAAAGAGCAACCAATAAATACACACCATCTTCAGTTTCGGCAATGTTGCGTTGCGAAAAGAAGCACGTCACGTAATTCGTATATTTTTCGATTTGATCAAATTCCTTCACATGTATGCTTACGCTCCAGGTGTCATTGGAATAGAGACGCGGCGTAAATTGCAGCATGCCCTCTGGAGAATAACGCACCTCACGTACACGGTCTTCCTGACCCGACTGATAGCTCATACCTAGAAATACGCAGAATAAAGCACTTCAATAAAATATAACTGTAATTTGAGTATAATGTAAATAACAACTTCACTCGCCTATTGCCATGCGTTGCACAATATACTCTTTGTGATACTCTAGCAGAGGAAAGAGTAGCAAATGCGCCAATTCACGCGGTGTCATCATTGCAAATCGTATATGCACCACTGTCTGCTCAACTAACTGCAAGAATGCGGTATTTTTCTCTTCCAATGTGAGCGTCTCATCATTGTCGTAGACTTCTTTGCGGTGCAAAAGCCAACGTTGCAAAATGCCAAAAAGCTGGTACTCGCTGGTGACCACAATGTCGTTCTGCTGCAGCAGCAGCACCATAATTGCCCCATCCAATTCTACAAAGTCTTTTGATTCGCTCACCATTTCTAAATTCCATTTCAAAAATCGCTTCAATGTTTCAGTGAGTTCCTTATGGTAGGGACTAAAAGCAATTGTGTACTGCAGCCAAGAGACGAGGTAACCTTGTGTGGCTGCCTTAGCGATGTGCTTCATCATGTAATCAACACAAAGCTCTACAAGGTCCTGTAAAATATGTTTGGTTAAAGTTGTGACTTACACATAAAATGCATACCACTCCCTTTACTCACCTTCACATTGTATTTGTCTGCTAAAGCCAGCATTGGCATTACCGTTTGCAGTGAAATTTTTATTTGGCCAACATACAAGTATTTTAAGAATTGGGGAAAAACAGCCGTACAACAGGGTTCCTCAACCAACTCGATAACGTGCTTACGACACTCATTCCATTGCGGATTCATGAGCATCACCTGAAACACTTCACTACTGGCGCAGAGTATAACACGATGTGCGGGATATTGCTCATTGCCCACAACCAAAATGATGTCGGACATCAATTGTTCGGCATATAAATTCGCTATCTTTTCCAATACACTTTGCGAGTTGTTCATCTGTAGTTACGGAAAAACAAATCAATTAAAAAAAAGTTGAAAGCTTCGTTATCACTTTTTTGATCTTTCTAACGGCAGTGAGAACACTGTTGGGTTATGAAATGATTAAATGTAATCTAATCTTTGAAATTTTCGGTCTGAACATAATATTAAACATACAACACTTGAATCCTGACTATGCTCCTCGCCTTCCTCCATTTTTGTTGTTGTTGTGTTTCGTTTATTGTCTTTGCTATTTTTGTCTCCATCACCACCAAAATCTTCAGAATCGTCCATCTTGTTGGTGTCAAATCCAGAATTGTGTGCTTCCCCAGGCGTATTCACGAGACGGGCCAAAGCCACACAGACCTTTTAAATGTTTATTTGTTTTTTGAAAATATAAATAAATTTTGTTGCATTTAAGTAATTTTGTAACAACACCTTTCAATTTACTATTCAATATACAAAAGAAATTGTGAACGAAGGAAGAGCTAATGAAAACAAAACAAAATACAATCAGTGCTGCCATGTTCGAGATATTCCTATTGGAATTGTGTAGTAGAAACATTAAACATATTGACAGAAAATATATATAAATGTAATCAGAATATAACAAATTCATTATTCAAATTTATTTTTGCTTAATAACAGTTAAAAATTAATTGACAGTATACTGTATAACATTAGAGTTCTCTCAAAAATAGTATTAATAATGGATAAAACTCCACACTGTTTTTATGCAATGCATCCCTACCAATTAGAATATTTCTTATCATCAAATTTCTTTGAAGTAAATGTGTCAAAATGAATTGAGGTATTTTTCCACAAATTTGTGCGAGCTAACTTTTGTTTTTTATGCGAATCTGTTGAAAAACTATATGGATAGCGAATAAAACAGCGAAATATAATTATAGTGTCGCGCACACTAATAATCGCGGGTGACAGCGGCTATTTTAACATTTGTATTTCATCATAATTTCAATTTTTTGCGCCGGTTTGTCAGTGCCCTCCAATTCTGTGAAGTCAACGTGCGCGTGAATTTGAATATGAAGTCGGAAGTGGTGCATAAAAGAACAAATCTCCTATTGGAAGACCCCAAATTTCGCATACGACCTTTACAGCAGGTAGTCTCTGCCTGCACAGGTGCACTTATTACAGCATGTTTTAGTAAGTATTCATTTCGTTTATTTATACACAGATAAGGTGTTTTATAATAATTTAAAACTTATGCAGTGACGCCATTAGACGTTGTAAAAACGCGCCTGCAAGCACAACAAACCGCTACAAATAAATGTTTTCTCTATTGCAATGGCCTAATGGATCACATATGTCCATGTGATCCGAATATGCCCAGTAATCTTAAACCGGAAAAACGTTTGAATGGCACAATTGTAAGTAAACCGATTTCATTGAGCTCACCATCGCATACACACATACTTACAATCGAATGCATTTATAATAGCTATAATTAACATACTTATGTTTTTTCACATAGGATGCGTTTGTTAAAATTACACGACAGGAAGGTGTTGGTTCGTTGTGGTCTGGTCTGAGTCCAACGCTTGTATCAGCGCTGCCATCAACAATTGTTTATTTCGTTGCCTATGAGCAGTTCAAACAACATGCGCTCGAATTCCATTACAAATATTTAGCCGAGGTGAAGGGTTCGCCACGCGGTCGAGAGATACCCTTCCATATACCAATGCTCAGTGGTGTGTCGGCGCGTGTTTGTGCAGTCACCTTTGTTAGTCCATTAGAGCTGATTCGCACAAAAATGCAGTCACAAAAAATGAGCTACGGCGAAATTGTCTCCACTGTGCGTGTGGTTATCAAAACGCAGGGTTTCTTCGGTTTGTTTCGTGGTCTACCACCAACAATTCTGCGTGACGTACCCTTTTCTGGCATATATTGGACTTGCTATGAGAATATTAAAAGTATGTTCGGTGTTCAGGAGCCAACATTTGGTTTTAGCTTTATGGCAGGTGCTATATCTGGCTCGGTAAGATAAGTTTTGTTTTATCTAATAATGTAAAATTCTTTAGTATTGAACAATTTGACATCACAATTATTGCATTATTATAGTAATGAACAACAATGATATCTTATCTTATTTTTTTGTACGTTTTATTTGCAAAAAAATAATTGCAGTTGGCAGCAACTATTACAACACCATTCGATGTTGTGAAAACACATGAACAAATTGAATTTGGCGAAAAGGTTCTTTTCACAGGTAAGAAAATAAATTTAACATTTATTTAACAGCATTGACTTCCTTCCAAATTTTTTAGACAAACCAGCCGCTAATGTATCCAATATGAAAGTAAGAGAGCGGCTGTGGTCAATTTATCGCTTAAATGGCCTAAAAGGTTTATTTGCGGGTCTATGGCCACGTTTGTTGAAAGTGGCGCCAGCTTGTGCCATAATGATTTCAACTTTTGAATACAGTAAAGCATTCTTTTATCACTACAATGTGGAGAAGCACAATGAGGCCTTGTTAATGTCAAACCAAAAACAGAATGATGCTTGAGAGTTATTGAGACATTGTGATACTATACTTAAGTTTCCGTAAAACTAAACAGAAATTGCTTCCAACGTAAACGTTGAATAATTACATGTTTAGTCCTCGTGAAAAGAATTCACAGGAGTGGGTGAAATAGAAATGAAGTGTAAATGTAATATATGGTTTGATATAGTCATTTGTACCTTTTAATATTTTTTGTATAGTTTGTAAAATTTGGAATTTTTATTGCTTTTAACCACAATAATAACGCTTAGCGCTATAATGGTAGTTAGCACAAGTTACCTAATTAACTTTGCATATACCTAATTTGGATCGAATGAGTTCTGAGAATATGCGTACATATGCTAATTTTTATAATATATGTACGTGCAGTGTTCAATCGTATGTGAATAAAAATGCTTTAATGGCGTAAAGCAATAAATTCATAATTCCTGAGCCCAAATATAAAATTTTTGTTGTTGTAGCGGCAGTATTTTACCGATTATTTTACTGTCTTTGGTCGGTTAAAAAAGCGTTGCCGTTACGTAGACTCGGCTGATGTGAACAGATGTAGAATCTAATCAGATTTCAAAATTGAAAAGTTCAAATGTGAAAGCGAGTGAATTGTAAACTAACGTTACAGTGTATGTAATTGAAGCTTTAAAAATTAAAACCTACATTTTAAATGATTATTTGAAATGAATTATCGATAAATTTACTGTGTCGATAATTTGAATTTTAGTTTGTAATCGTATCGGTTTCTTGTAAAGAACAAATAAAAGCAACCCTAAATATGTGGATCATAATTTCACTGCCAGAGTGGAATGAAGAACTGTCAAAGTTAATATAAAAATAATAACACGTGTGGTCGCATTTCATTTTTTCAAAAAATTGAATTTCAAATTAGCAACATGACCGAGGAAAATAAAGAAGTGACAACCGAAGAAATCGAGCAAAAGACGGACACAAATGTGGAAAATAAAGAAACCAGTGAAAATGTTGCTACAAAAGAGCCTGCTTGCGAGAAGGCAAAAGCTAAGAATCAACCGTCGACGAAGAAGCCAACAAAAAAGAAATCCGTTGAAAACAATCCCATACGCGGTTTACCCAAGTCTGGACGTCCATGGAAAACACCGAAGCAAAAGTAAGTTTGCAGTAATTTGCACAATTAGGAAATAAAATTAACGCAAATGATTACCAACAGGTTCACAACAATTAAGAAGACTACAAAGCGCTTATCTTTCGAAAAGAAACAGGAGCTGCGTAATGAACTGCGGCATATAAAGGAATTATCGAAGGATATAAAAGAGCAACGCAAGGAAGCGGCCGTACAAAAGAATCAAAGACGTGTGGAAAACGCTGAACGCCGGTTGGCCAATGAGCGAAGAGCTGAGGTGGTGCAGATAATAAAGAATCCATCTAAATTGAAACGTTTGAAGAAGAAGCAAATGCGTATGATTGAGAAACGCGATGTTAGTCAAGTGAAAGTGGTGTAGTTGAGCTCGTGGAAAGTATCCTGGAGGGTAACCTAGTACGCGGCTCATAGCGGGAGGGTAGATTAAGTTTTGTAGTTACTATACTTATGTATATTTTTGTAAAAAGAAGATTACAAAATTATGTGTACTGAAAACGAAATACTTATATGAAATTGCTAAATTCTGAAGAATACTTCATTATTTAAACTTTGCTGACTTTGGTCATTCAGTGTAGATTGTTAATAAAAAAAAAATACGAAGAATTTTAATGGTATTTATTATTTCGTTAGCAAAAAACAGCGCATTTACTACAAATTTCACGGCCTGATATTTTCGTTGAATATCTAAAAGCAAAGTTTTTTTTTATGTGATTTTAATGAATTTCGTACTTACACTTGATAGTATATGAAAATACATTTTCAACTAATTTAGTAATATCTTTTTCACTTGTTTGAGTTAATATATGGTCGCTTGGAGAATTTTTCAACAATTGCCACCGTTTGCAGTCAAAACCCACACTAACTTTAAATTTTAATATTGATAAACTATACAACACTCAATTATCAGAGCAATCAATTGAATTAAACATTGATAACAAATCAGGGGATTCCCCGCTTTTTACAGCCATGTAATGGTAACAAATACGCCAAAGTGGATGCCAGACATTTCAAAATGACCAGGTTAATTAGTTATAATATAATGTTGTTATGTGGGCTACTCAAAACCTACATAGTGCTAAAAAATTATATTTTCGAAACCTTCTAAAGGAATCGTTTTTTGATCAAAGAGAAGGGCATTACTTATGTTAAGTTTATACAATGTAGAAGGGTGTTAGATGAGTGGACTTGAGGGTTCATTTCCTGCTAGAAAAATTGAATTTGTTGGGAACAAGTTTGAAAAGGAATGGTTTATGTGCAGCGACCGAGAAAGGAAAGATCGAGGACAGTTACTTCTGGGTCCGAAGTCCTCAAGACGGTGCGGTGCTCTGCAACAGATTTTTTCTACAATTGATGTATGAGCGACCGCATCCTCTATCCTCCCCGGACTCCTATTATCTTATTAAATCTCTCCTCAAAAAAGTGTAAGTGAATAAAACCCCATATTTTAAAACATTTTGACAATGACGGTCTTAGAATAAACAAACTTTGCTTAACGAACACACTGTTGAAGTTTATTTCACATTTATTTTTGATATAGGATAGTATTTATTTAGTTATATATACTTTTTTTTTGGTTTAATGCTAATTTCAATACAGTATTTAAAATATTTCTCTCATTTATTGTAATATTTATTATTTGCAGTGGATTAAATAAAGCACTTTTGTTTGGTGGAAATAGTAGTATTTATCCGTTAATACGGATTCTGCAGCTTTGCTTATACGCATAACCTCCAAATACGCGGAAATTATAGCGCATGCATTTGAAGAACGAAAAATTAAGAGGAAAAGGAGATAAAAGAAACTATAATAAATCTTAATTCAAGAAAAAAAAGTTAATTCAAACAATGTTCGGCTATACTGCTGGTTAGGTTCACACTCCGATTTGGAACAGAATTTACGCAGATGTTATTTAGAAGATTTGATTAGGAGGTTTAGGTCTGATTAGCAGCTCTTAAGGCTTATAGACGGTAATCAAAAAAGTGGAAACATTTATTTTTTTATTATTTTAAATAAAAAATCATATGTAAGAATGCCAATTCCAAAAACTAATATACCGGTGTTGTATCCGTCGGGGTTATTTGTATATATGTAAATAAATAATCTGCCTTTTACATTTTTTTTTTATTTTTTTTTAATATTTTTTTGTATATTATTTTTGAAATTTTTTTTACGATAATCAAATAAGTGGTATTTTTTTTTTTGGTATTTTAAAGAAAAAATAGTATATACGGAAGAATGCCAAAAAGGAACATACTGGTGTTGGACCCGATTTGTATAAAAAATAAATAATATGTATTTTAAATTTGTTTGAAAAAAAAAATTTTTAATGTGATTTTTGAAAAATATTTTTTTAGTTAATAACTAATTATTAAATGTTCATGGGTGTTTGCAAACATGTTTTATAATTAGTTTTGTTTTTTTTTATTTATTTGGGGAATTTTAGTTCAATTTTAAAATTATTTTTTTGAAAAATATTTTTTTGAATACTATTTAAAAAAAAGTTATCAAAGGTTCATGGGTGTTTGCAATTTTTTATAATTCATTTTGTGTTTTTACTTATTTTTTCTTTAAATTTTGAAAGTTTTTTCAAATTTTCACTTTCTTTTCTTTCTTTTTTGAAAATGTTACTTATACTGATTTTTTGTTTTCAAAACAGAAATTTAAATTTTCATTTCTCTCGTTTTTTTTTGAAAAAAAAAATTAATTGTTCAACGTCTGTATAAATTTTGAAGCTAATCGGAAGTGTGTCCTAATCGGCAGTTTCCCAATTTTCATAAAAAAAAATTAAAAATAAAAAAACAACAAAATAAAACTCAATAAACATATTTTGTTTCATAGTGTAATTTAATATCAATTTAAATACAAAAAAATGTTTGGTTTTTTCACTTCATTTTTTCCTTTCCAACATCCGTTTTAATACATTACATAAGATCTTCAATATAAATTTTTGCGAATTCGCCGCACACTTGCGCAGAATCAAATAAACAAAGTCAAAATAACGTAAAAAATTAGCGAAAATAATTAATCATAAGGTAATTAATTAAAAGTGTTTTTTTCTTCTTCTTCTTTCTTTTAAGTAGTTAAAATTAATGTCCAAAAAGAGTAATTTGTTGCAGCATTTTTGCTGTTGCTGTTGTTGTTGCATTTCAGTTTCACATTCGGACCGCTAATTGACAACTGTTGCATCCGCTTTGCTGCTATTTGTTGTTGTTATTGTTCTTGTTTGCTTGCTGGCGGCAGTTGTTGCTAATAATTTCGTTGTTGTTGCTGTTGTTATTGGATTAATTTACTTATGTGCAATGGGAATCATGGTTTCGCCGGCGGTGATGGCGGGCAGTGGCGCCTCCACGGTCAAGACGCCATCCTTGCTGAGCGACGAGCGTATGGACTCGGGATTGACGCCCTTTGGCAAGAGGAACTCACGGTTATACTCCCTGTAGACGCTCTTCGTGTCCGATTTCTCTTCGTGTTTGGCGTGCACCTGTGCGAAGCAAGAAATAAAAACGAAAGATTTTAATAAAAATTTATATAAAAAGTCATGCATGAAAGTTGCAGCATTAGAAGTGGTTTATTCAATTGTTTTTGTTTTGTTTTGTCAATGTGTCTCGGTTATGTCTTCTACTGCGTTCGTTCGCGATCTTTTGCAGAGGTTGTATTTTATCTGTTTCTCTGCTTGACAGCGTGTGGGCCGGTGTCCGACCACATTTATGGCATATGATTCACTTGAATCTGAAGTGTGCGGTTTGTCTATGCAGTCAGTGCTTGCATGTATGTATGTTTGTATGTGTGTATATTGCTTTTCGCCTTCATAAGTTTGAACAAGCGGAATTTCAACACTCACTTCTGCCATGATTTAATGAAGTGAGGCGTCACAGCATCACAAAATTTGCCGTTACTTGCTTTTTAGTGCACGAAGAGGCGTTTTAGCAAATGCAATAACAACAAAAAATGTTCTTAAATGCGAGTGTGTGTTTTTAGGCGCATAGCAAGGAAACTTTTTTTATTGCCGGGTAAATGTGATATTATGAGAAATTGTATTTGTTTTCAGAAAATATTGATATACAAATATTTAAAAAAATATAAAAAAATGTAAGATAAAGTAATTAAAACATGAAACTAAATTAATTTAACTTTTACATTCAAACATTTTGGATTTGAAATTAGGTTTTCAAATTTTAAATCTATTTTTGGAATTAAAAATTTAATTTAAAATATTAAATTTTGATATTAGGATAATTTTTTGATTTAATTATAAAACATTTAAAATTTAATTTTAAAAAATTTAAATTCCCATTTTTGGTATTAGAAATTAAATTTAAAATCTTTAATTTTTATATTAGGATTGAAATTTTAAAATTGAATTATAAAAAACCAACAATTTAATTATAAAAAATTTAAAATTTAATTTAAAAAAAATTTAAAATTGAAAATTTTATTATAAAAAGTTTTAAATTCGATTTTAAAAATTTTAAATTTAATTCAAAAAAATTTAAATTCCCATAATTTTTATATTAGGGTTGAAATTTTAAATTAAATTATAAAAAAAAATTTAATTCAAATTTTAGTTTAAAAATAATGTATTTTAAAAATAATTTAAATAAAAAACAGAAGGAGTAGAAAACTTTTCAAAATTTAGGATTAAAATTAGGTTTTAAATTTTTTAATCCATTTTTGGGAATAAAAATTAAATTAAAAATATTTAATTTTGATATTAGGATAATTTTTTAATTTAATTATAAAACATTTAAAATTTAATTTTAATTTGACTTTAATTTAATTATAAAAAATTAACAATTTAATTATAAAAAATTAAAATTTAATTAAAAAAATTTAAAATTGAAATTTAATTAAAAAAATTTTAAAATTGAAATTTAATTTAAAAATATTTTAAATTTGATTAGAAAACTTAAAATTTTCTTATAAAAAAAAATAAGTGTAAATGGATTAAAATTTTTATTTTTTAATTCAATAATAAAAATTTTGTATTAAAATTTGAGAACATATTTTTAATACAAAAATTGGAGTGACAAACAAAAAATTATTTTTTTAAATTAGAAGCTAGCTCGAATGAAAAGTTGCACAAAAGGGATAAAAAAGAAATATTTACATATTTCTAACTAGAACACTATAATTAAAAGCAATAAAATATAAATAAGACAAAAACAGGTAAACAATCTATTAATGTTTTCAAAAATAAGCTTTACTTTTGAAAAATAACTAAAATAGTAGAACACGGCGTAGGCAAACAAGAAAAAATTCAAATTCTGTAAGAATTTATTTGTTTAATTTTTTATAATAAGCTTGGGTCTTATTTTTTTAAATTTATTTTTCATTTTAGTTTTTTGATAAAAATATTTATTTATTTGATTACATTTATTTATTCTCAATTATTATTATTATTATTATTATTTGTTTATTTGGTACCATATTGTTATTTTTTTACTTTTGCAATGTTTGCTAAAATAAAAAATTGAGTCAACAGCATTCGATTTTGAAATCAATTTTTCTGCTAACGGTACTTTTATTGGTTGCGATTATATTTTTGCAATTTCTCAGTTGCGTTTTTCTAGAAAACGTTATTTTTGTACATTTTATTTAAAATTTTCAGTCCATTTTAGTAATTTATATATATACCTTGACAAAGGTATACAGTCTACGAAGAAATTGTTCAGGTCAAACTACTGTACCATAGAGCCTGTCATGGAAGCTGACTGTCCGTTGTACGGAAAACTTTTTTATTTGATGGCATATCTTCACGAAATTCGGCATAGATTCTTGTCTAACATAACGGTGCAATTTTTGCAATTTTTGAAAATACTGTTGAGGTTGGACGGCATATAGCTTCCATACAAAGTGACTGTTGGCCGGTTAGATTTCAGATTTTCAAAGCGGTCTTATGGTTGTTTCTTGTGTTATTCCTAACCTAATATATTTCTCATTGAATCTTTTATTCTTTAATCTTATCAAAAAATATTCAGACACATACATATGTATACGTGTAAAAAAAGGTAGATATCTATATACTTATGTGTATGTTTATCGCATATAAAAATTATAAGCTTACAGAAATCTCTCTGATACATGCATACATACATGTATACACATTGATATATTCACACAAATTTATCGAATTTGCTCAATGTAAATACATATTCGCTAAAATTGTATGTATTTAAACCGTATTTTATTAGCTTAATTTTACAGATAAACTCCTGTGAAATATCATTTGTGCACAGCATGAAATCGCATGCTTGTATTCATATACATACACATGCACATATATTTACATGTGTATATATGTATTTTTGAATGTACATACATAACCGTAAAATGAATTTCTGTGATGACATGCAAAAACCGGGACTTTGTTATTTTCAAAGTTTTTGCTTTTATTCTTTCACGCAGCGATTGAGGTGTGAAATGCTGTTGCCCAATGGCTACCGCTGGCCATTAGCAGATTAAAGGTGCTCAAGTCGATATCTGCACATACATATGTATGTATTTATACGTTGAAGTATGGTATACACATGTACATATGTACATACATACATATGTATAATATATACCTACGAGTCTTTAAAACAAAATATGCGCGCAGAAATGACGGAAAATTTGCAAATCCAAAAAAAAGATTAAAATAAAATAAAAATCAAGAAAACCGACAGTAAACAACAAACTCAAGCGAAAAATGCCGTCATGAGAAGAGGATCCAATGGCTAAGGTACACAAATAAATTTCAAATAATTCGAGAAAAATCTTGAAAATTAGAAAATGCCTAGCGATCGCATGCTGTTGCCGCCACTGATCGGCTGGCTTATTTGAAACACAAAAAAATCGACGTTTGTATTGTATGTGTGTGTGTGTGTTTGGTTTCGACATAATGGCGACATGACCATGAGTCATTTTCCAAAAATATATTCTCGAACACAGGCGTTCGAATGAGGCTACAGCCAGCAAGCAAGAGGAAAATATTGAAAAACATATGGGATTTGCTAGAAATTAGTACCAGAATGGATGTGTATGTGTATGTATAAAGCTCTGAGATAGGTAAAGTGGAGATGAAAAAACAGATGCAAATGCACACATACACACATATAAAAAAAATATGTTTTTGACGAACTGTCAGTGGCGAGGCTTTGACGAAGGCGTGAAAAATGTGAAAAAATACGCGAAATATTCGAAAATGCCTCATAAATTTACATACATAATTCTTAAAAAAATTTTGAATATTCATATTTGAATTTTTTTGCTTTTTAATTTTAATTTTTTAACATTTTTTTTATTTTCTTTACTTTTCATTTTAGAAAATGCGAAAAATATTCGAAAATGTTAACAAAAAATTACATACATATATTCATATATCTTAAAAAAAATTTGGAATATTCATATTTGAATTTTCTTGTTTTTTATTATTTTTTTTATTTTTATTTTTTACTTTTTTTTAATATCTTTTTAATATATTTTTGTTTTTAATTTATCTTATTTTTATTTTGATTTTTTTAAATTATTTTTTTATTCATTTTATCTTTTTGTTTTTTTTTTATATTATATTTTAAAATAGATTTTTTGTTTTAATTTTTGCTTGTTGTTTCTAGTGTCAACACTTCATCAGCTAAGCGTTTGCTATGCGCCATTTGTGTAAATTTATTATTATTTTTATTTTTTATTATTGTTGTTGCTGCTACAAATACATAAATATGCTAATTATCTATTTGTGTCACTAAAATGTTCGGTCTGTGTGTGTGTAGGTGTTTTTTGTTTTGTTTGTTGATTTCGGCTACTTTTTCAATGTCACTTACCATCAATTTCTGATCCACAGTCTTGACAACGATTTCTTCGGGGGCGTATTGGTTTACATCGAAACGCAACCTCAACACTTTGCTATCGCCATCATCCTACGGAAACAAAAACAAAGCACAAAGTACGATTTAGATAAATAAATTTTACATAAATAAATATTTATTTAGTTTTCATGTAAAATTGCTGACTTAGTTGTAAGCACACATACTGCATGAGCGGGAGCAGAGCAGAGCTTCTTATTAGCGTTAAAGAAAATTTCAAACGCGTCAAAAATTAAAAAAAAATTTATTTATTCTAATGTGTGGTTTGTACTACTATATAATAAGCTAAGAAAAGTTGTATGTTTTATAAAAATTATTTTAAAAAAAGTTTTTTTTATGTTATATTCGTACCCATAGTTATTTATATATTGTTAAGATAAGTAACGGGTGATTTTTTTGAGGTTAGGATTTTCATGCATTAGTATTTGACAGATCACGTGGGATTTCAGACATGGTGTCAAAGAGAAAGATGCTCAGTATGCTTTGACATTTCATCATGAATAGACTTACTAACGAGCAACGCTTGCAAATCATTGAATTTTATTACCAAAATCAGTGTTCGGTTCGAAATGTGTTTTATCGACAAATTTTGTTCAGCGATGAGGCTCATTTCTGGTTGAATGGCTACGTAAATAAGAAAAATTGCCGCATTTGGGGTGAAGAGCAACCAGAAGCCGTTCAAGAACTGCCCATGCATCCCGAAAAATGCACTGTTTGGTGTGGTTTGTACGCTGGTGGAATCATTGGACCGTATTTTTTCAAAGATGCTGTTGGACGCAACGTTACGGTGAATGGCGATCGCTATCGTTCGATGCTAACAAACTTTTTGTTGCCAAAAATGGAAGAACTGAACTTGGTTGACATGTGGTTTCAACAAGATGGCGCTACATGCCACACAGCTCGCGATTCTATGGCCATTTTGATGGAAAACTTCGGACAACAATTCATCTCAAGAAATGGACCCGTAAGTTGGCCACCAAGATCATGCGATTTAACGCCTTTAGACTATTTTTTGTGGGGCTACGTCAAGTCTAAAGTCTACAGAAATAAGCCAGCAACTATTCCAGCTTTGGAAGACAACATTTCCGAAGAAATTCGGGCTATTCCGGCCGAAATGCTCGAAAAAGTTGCCCAAAATTGGACTTTCCGAATGGACCACCTAAGACGCAGCCGCGGTCAACATTTAAATGAAATTATCTTCAAAAAGTAAATGTCATGAACCAATCTAACGTTTCAAATAAAGAACCGATGAGATTTTGCAAATTTTATGCGTTTTTTTTTTAAAAAAAGTTATCAAGCTCTTAAAAAATCACCCTATATATAAGATTTTCTTTAGTTGTAGCCTTTCATTTCATTATTGGCAAAAAAGGAAACTTAAGTGTTTGAGCTAGTTGTTGCTTGAAAAATTAAATGTAAAACAAAATATGAAATTAAAAATATCTATTTTTTCATATTTAGAAGGGTTACAGCTTTGAAAATAACATACTAAAATTTTTAATCGATACATCTAATAGTTTTTGAGTTCAGATGGCGATTACTATCAAACTTTTTCTGCACATTCTTTACATAGTTCTCCCAACAATGATATACCAGTTTTTTTGATCTGATTAAAAATCCAATTTTGGCAGGCCGAAAACCATTAAAAGTTTTCTCTTTTTGGGGGGTTCTAACAGATCATTGCACTACCGGCGTCCATGCTATAAGTTTGAGAACTGCAGAAGCGAGGTGGAATCATCTCTTCCTTCTTGATTGCCCACGTTTGCGAGTTCTAGGCTTAAACACTCGTGACTTCACACTTTCAGATATGCACATCGCAGTCCATGAGGAGAAGCCATCATTCTTAACCTAAGCTTTATATAGTTCTTCATACAATGACCTGATCTGATCATAAATCTATTGCTAGCAGTTCAAAAACCAATAAAGTTTATGTTTTTTTTTTCGAACATTGGTCACTGTACGTCTCTGTTTGGTCACTGTGGCGGTTTTAACACGCTATCGAAGTCCATGCTAACCGGTTGAGAACCCGACGCCAGCTGCAGAAGCTGTTTGGAAGAAGACGAGGTGGAATCATCACTTCTTCTTCATTGTCCCGCGTTCGCGAGAACAAGGCTTAAACGCTTGGGAGCTTATACCTTCATAGACTCCACCGAAATGGCATCACAAAACGCTACATACAATATATCAGCCATCATACCTAGCCTAACTCAACCTTACCTATGAGTTTTTGATGAAAAATCTAATTCTGGCAGTTTAAAAACGACACATTTTTTTGCACGTAAGACAATATCTTCTAGTAGAGAATGACGTTTTATGTTTCATCCATGGAAAAGTCAGAATTACTGCAGCAGTAGAGGAGCTGTTTTTGGCATGTAACTCGATGACTGCGTGTTCTTAAAACATGTACAAATATACCTATATATTATATTAAGGGGTTTCATATAGTCTCATAAAGTTATTAGTTAAAACAAGCCGATAACATAGAGTTGAGAATTTTAATTGTGTAAACTCATTTGTGTAATCCAAAAACCATTTTTTTATCAAGTGTAAAAATTCATTATTAAAAAAGAAAGGCTTTTGTTGGTATTTGCAAATATTATTTTCAATCGAAGTGCTGGACTAATACATGTTTTGAAATTTTTATTGAAAAAACACCACAAAAACAAGAAATAATAACATCTCCGATCATTTTCTATATATAAAAATACTATTTGTTAATAACATTAAACTAATTTTAAAAATTTAATTAATCAAAAAAATTTTTAATTTAATTTAAATTTTTTTTTGTTAAAAAAATGCCTCAAAAACAAGAAATATAACATTTCTATCATTTTGTGCATTTGAAAATACTAATTTTATTAGTTATTAACATTAAACTAATTAAAAAATTTTAATTAATTTAATTTATTTTTTTTAAATAACATGTTTCATTGATTTTCTTATTTTCTTATTTTTTTAATTTTATTTTTTTTTGTTCTAATTTTTCATTTATTGTTTAAGACTTAAAAAACTGTAAATTAAAAATTCAATTACCGCACTTAACCGGGTTCCAAGCGCATAATATTGTTTGGTTAGAAAATCCTTGTGAGTTATGGCATTAAAATAGGAATAGTAAGGAAAATTAATGGGTTATCAATTTTTATTGTCAAAATAAAATTTTTGGAATTTTTCTGTATATTAATTTTGTTTTTTTTTTTTGTTTATTTTGTTTTTGCATTCGTTTTTTTTACATACCGAATTTATTAAATTTTATTGTTTATAACTTTCAGAGTTATGTTTTTAAAAATATTTCTTTTACTTAATATTTAATTTTTGAAAATTTTTTAAACACATTTTTTCAAAATTGTGTGAAATTTAAACTTCTTAAACAGATGGCAGCAATTAATTATGCAATATATCTCCTGCAGTTTGTGTGCGCATTAGTTATAAAATAAATTTTTAAAATTAAATAAATAAAATAAAGTATAATTTAAAATAAAAAATTGTAATTTAAAATAAAAAATTGTAATTTAAAATATTTTTTTTTTTATAAAAAATATCACTTACCTGAATCAGAGGTGAGGTGGCGAAATCGATATTTGGTCTGGGAGCTGGACGGGAGAGTGAGTTTTGTGCGCTGCAAAAATAAAAGTGAAATAATATTAGTTTAACTATAGAAAACACACATTGATGAACATAAATATTTAAAGAAATAAATAAATAAAATTAAAAATAATAATTTTTGCACGATTAAATAAGTAGGAAATAAGGAAATGTAAAATACGGTGCATTTGGTTAAAAAAAAAAATACATAAAATACAATTTATTTATTTACAAGAGAACTAATTAAAAATAATTAATTCACTAAGACATAAAATATTAATTTACACTTTATTTACTCGTGAAATTTATGGAAAATGCAAAGTAAATATGATCGCATGCACTTCCGCGCATATGAAATATTTTACAAATTTTCTCACAAACAATTTAATGACTTATTTATTAACAACCGTTACATTTCAGCATTTCCAACTAACAAAAATTCAAAAATTTTATTTCATTCGCATTTCACTATTTTTACGCGTATTATTTACCTAGTGGTGTGTGTGCGTGTGTGTGTTTCGTAGGTGCGCGTGTAGGAATGCATGGTTAATCACAATGTTTGTTTGCAACTGTGTGTGTGTATGTCTTTTAAACTATATTTTATTTAATGTTTTACAAAAACTAAATTTTTAACTTCAAACAATTCAAAATTTTCACTAAAATGTTTGCCAACAGCACTGCAGCACTTCGTTTATTATTTCATACTGACATCAGATCCGCAGATTTCCTAAACATTTATAGCTGCGATTTGCTGCTCCATTTGCAGTGCGGTATCGCACTATAACGCCGGCTTTGTAAACTAAAACAGAAATCAATAAAGCTAACACCCCCAAATGCGTTGACTTGTTGACTGTCGACTGTGTGCACTTCCGTTTCCGGCAGCACGTGCAATAAAACGCCATTTGTTCTACACATGTACCTATGTAGCTATGTTTATGTGTGTATGTATGCAATTACTATTGTACATGCATTGATGGCACGCTATGGCAGTGACATTTACGCGTCGCGTTGTGGTTCAATGAGCCATTGTCGGCTATTGATGAAAAACACATGTTCCCCAACATTAACAGCATCGTTGGGAGAGGCGAAGCGCTGTTGTTTAGTAACGTAAACAACTGTCAACAGTTTAAGAGGGAGTGAAGTACTGCCCCTTAGGGAAAACGAAGCGAATTAGATAACATTTTTTCGCTCTAGGAAAAATTTTAGTACACCAGAAAATATGTGGAAAAGCATTCGAGGATTTGAATTCATTCAAAATAATAAATTCATTCAAATCAATTGAGGACTGCTTTTAGTTCTGTCGGAGATCGCGTGTAACTCGAAAAATATTGCATTTTTTCTTCAAAAGTTTTATTGTGTATTCTTAACGCATTCGTAAAAATACCACTAAAATTAAAAAAAAAAAATTGATAGAAAGTCTAGAGGGTAGGTAAGATTAAGAGGCCGATCGTTGCGATTAAAGAAAGTTTATAAACTTTTAGAAAATTAAATATACTACATGAGAAGAAACCTAAAATTGTCATCGAGTTACATGGATTCCATCTTCGCTTTGTAAAAAATTGTTTAAACCTAATTTTTTTCTAAGAAAATTTAGTATCACGATATTTCGCTAAGAACAATAACAACTTTCGCTCAAAATTTGAGATCTTAACTTCAATTTCTCGCATGGCACGCATAAAGTACAAATTGCTGCAGTTCTGCGACCATGGAAACTAACAACAAGGGCACGTACGCAACTGATACACACGCGGCCAGATATCGGCGCCTTATTGACATTTCAATCTGTTTACCTTAGATCATCGATGACTTGCATTGGGGCGCTTGTAAAAACATATTTAGTGTATTATCCGCTGTTGTATACATTTCACATTGACACAGCTGCCCAACATTTGTTGCATGCAACAGCGTAGTAGCATACGCTATACTAAGTACATTCCTCTGTAAGAGCCAAAAATAGCACCTTAATGCAGTTGTGTGTGCATGTGTTGGGAGGGGTTGGACCCCCTAGCATTGGCGCTAAGCGTCAATATGCACACAATTAAACGGCAAATACAGTTATCGAGAGATAAGGTGCGAGAGCCGAAGTATGAAAGTTTGGTATGAATATTTAATGCACTATTTGAACCAAATGTTGAGAGTTCAGCACATTGAAGGCAGGAAAGATTAAATGCATGAGTAATGCTACATACATATATTATTTATTATTTTTGTAGTTAAATATTGTATTTTATATTCGATTTTACTATACTTTTGCTTCATTTTAACACAGTGTAATTTTTTCTTTCTTTCTTGTTCTTCATTGTTTTCTAATTTTTTTTTCAAATGTGCTCATTTCTATGGCAGCTGTTGCCAAGCATTCGTTTGCTTGCAGTCAAACGTAAACATATTTCTCTTCACTATTTTTAGCATAAATTAATTAATTTCTTTTCGAAAAATCATTGTCAGGCTGTTGTGTATGTAAGTATTATTAATTATCATATGAGTATACATACATATGCCTTTGAGATAGTTTTTATAATACAATAAATGATAGGTGACAATTAATTTGTTGTAAATATGAAATATTTGTGAAATATTCAAAAATTTAATAAAATGGTGACAGTATGCTTGTATGCATGCTAATGTCTTTTTCATGAACTCAATTGTTGAGATTTTTTTTTTTGAATTCCTTTTCTCTACTCTAGTTTTAAAAAATTTTTATTTTTATAACTTTTGCTATATAATTTGATTATGTATTTATTTACTTTTTTCCTAAAATTGTATTTTAAATCTGCTTTTTAGTTTAAAAAAATCGATTTTAAATTTTTTGTATATTTGCTTGTATTTTCACTTATTACTTATTTACTTATTTCTTAATATTTAATTCATGATAATTAAATAATTTCTATGTTCATAATATTGGCTCCTTCAATTTTATATTATTTTTTTTTCATTATTAAAATTTTATTTTAAATTTTTAATTTGGTTATAAATTTTTTTTAATTTTTCGATTTTTTGGTTTTATTTTCACTTACTGTTCTTTTGTTTTTTTAAATCATTATTTTTATTTTTATAATCATAATATTTGTCTTCCATTACTTTTTTATATATTATTTTTTTATAAATTTTTCATTTTACAATTCTTAAATTTAATTTTCGATTTTTATTCTGGTTATGAAAATTTTTGTGATTTATATTCTTTAATTCAAGTTTTTATTCGCTTTTTTATATTAATTTTTTAGTATATCAGTGTTATTTTTTATATATTTAATATTTTTACTTATTACTTCATTCTATTCTTTTATACTTCTTCTGTTTAGGTTTAAATTTTTTTTTTCTTATTTTTTTTTTAATTTTATTGATATAATTTTTCGTTTTCTTTCCAAATTGTGGATTTTTAATACTTTATTTTATTATTCTTTTCCATTTCTTGTGTTTAGTTTAAATTTAATTTTTTTTCTTTTTTTAATTTGTGTTATTTTTTAGTATTATTTTAATATTTAAAAAAATACAATGTAATTTTATAATAGGTTTTTTTAATAACTAATTTTTTCATTTCTCAATACTTTTGCAATCAGTTCTAGATTGCGGTTTTAGAATTCACTCTTATAATTTTAAGTTTTTTTCTTTACTTTAAGAATTTCATTTATATTAATACATTTATTTACTTTATTTTTTAAGGTTAGTGAACTTTTTGATCATTATTAATGTTATTTTTTCAAATTTCTTAATTTGTTTTATTTTTTAATTTTAATTAACTGTTTTTAAATATTTTTTCGGAATTTTTATCATTATTATTTTTTTTTTATAAAATTATAATTTAGTTTTTAATATAATTTTTTTCATACATTCATTTTAATTATTTTAAATTTTAATAGTCTTTGCCCTTTTTTTCATTTTATAATTTATTATATTAAAAATAAATACGTTTTAATTTTTTATATTGATATTTTGACTAAAAATTAAATTTCAGTTTTTATTATTTATAAAATTTAACATGTTTAGTTTATTACCTTTACTAATTATCTAAATACATATATTTTTATGTTTTCAAATTTCATTTACATTTTCACCATCCACCGGTTTCTTATTTTCACAGTTATTTCATATTTCGATCTTCTAAATATATTTCTTGTCGAAAAGACAATGAACGCTTTGCCTCAATGGAATTTGGCAATTGTGCCAAACTTTTGTTAGACATCTTATTAATGCCAATTTTGTATTTTGTTGTTGTGCAAAAGAAATTTCAATACATTGAAGCAAATGGAAATCTGTGAAATTGAAAGCAGAACTTTCTAGATTTCATGCATACAGTTAAAGCGAAATTTTCTAGAAATTATAATTTATTTTATGCAAAACAATTGAAAATTAGAGAAATTAAAATATTTTTGCATTTACTAAATTTTTTGAGTACTAGAAAACAAAATATTATTTCTTGTATATTAATGATAGCTGTATAATTTTATGATTTGGCGTTGTGTGCTAAATATTATGTATAAATTTATAAGTGTGTGTATGTGTGAGATAAGTGTATATGTATATTTGCGCGAGAGACGCTTGTGAAGCATTAGCATGGCACGAAAGGTGCTTGACATCCATTTCGCATTCGGCATCTAAATGTTCCGATTAGTAAAATACACACACGTCAGCATGCAAATGTTCGCCAGATTGAAATGAAAATATTTGAGTGTCAAAATGAATTATTGAATCATGGTTTCTTTATGTGGTTTTTATAACACAAATAAATATGTTTCAAGTTGAAAATATTCGCAATTCGCAGCAATCGAAACGCTTTGAGTAGAGTGAATGCGCATGCAAATTGTGACTTTCGATTAGCAAATTAAAACAAAACCTAAAAACACACATATAGTACGAAAATAGCCAAAATATCGCTGGTATGTACCTGCTACTGCTGGTTTTTGTTGTTGTCTTTTTAGTAGAACTGTTTTGAAACATTTTTTTTTGGTAAATTTTGTATAAAAGAAGCATTAATAAGCGGCAGTTGAAGTAATATTTTTTTTTAATTTTTTTTTTATTTTTTTTAAATTTTTGTTATGAAATATAGCATTATATTCATTTTAATGCCAGTTTGTAGTTCCATTATTTTATTTTTGTAAGCATGGAAAAGAGCAGAGAGGAAGAGAGAAAGAAGACATGTTATTTGGTATGTTTATTATACATATGTATATACATAATTGTACCTAATGTTTCTTAATAATATATTTACATATATGTATATAACATATATATATATTTACATACATATATAAATGTAAATCTTATAATATGAATTTAAAAATATTGTAAATAAAAATTGTATGATTTTCTGCAGTGCTTAACTGTTATAAAATTCGAAGTCAATATGTTTCAATTTTTTCATTTTTTTTGCCAATGAATATATACTACTTATGCATGTAAATAAAAAGTAAATATTTTATATTATTTGTCAATTATATTTATTAGGCTCTTGCATATCGGCTACCCATGACGTATCATGACAAAACCCTATCCCTACCCTGTCTACTCGAAAATACTGAATATACTGAAAATATATATGTATACTAGCTGACCCGGCGAACTTCGCCCCGCCCAATTTTTATTTTTTTTTGGAAGTCATAGACTCGTATAACTTTACCACAAATAATATAAACTTCAAACAACGCATTTTCATTTAATGTTTTTAATGTTTGTAGCGCCATCTACTGTAACATACCGCACTCAATACCGCTCTTAGCGCCACCAACTGGTGGATAGCTCTTTGCTAATAATAAACAAATAATTTGCAATAAATAAATAATGCGACTATAAGGAGAGTTATAAACTATCCTATCTTTCAAGTTGGACCAAACTGCACACAGTGTTAAAAATTTCATTAAAATCGGTTCAGTAGTTTAAGAGTCCATCGCAAACAAACAATGTGACACGTGATTTTTATATATTAAGATGAGTATTAAGGGTATATACAGTTATAATTAAAAAAAAAAAAAAAGATTTTCGTCAAATTTATTTTTTGCTTATTTCTTCGATTAATTACTAGATTTAACATTACTTTAAGGAAATCTCTTCGCTTTTTTGAATTTCAGAGGATTCAGTTCAGAGATATAGTGGTCGTAGCTTTTTTGAAAGGAGCTCCAAGAGATCAGCTGTAGTTTTTTTCCGAATAAATATTTTTACTAATACTAGGGCTTTAAATACAGTTAAAAGAAAACATAATATGTGTACAAGTTTTTGAATCAATAAATTTAAAAGTTTTCTCACAAAAAAATCTAGAAAATTCGCTTTTTCGGCCTTCTAACTGTATACGAGTATAACCCCTTAAAACTCCTTCCTTCGTCCTGAACTATTTCTCAAACAGTAGTAAAGTACACATCTTCACTTTCTTTATGTAATATATCCTTGAAACATTTTTCAAATCGCAAAGCTGAAACAACATTTTTCTAAGGAAGATAACTTCCAAGTCGAAAACACTGTAACAGCTTCTGTTACTAGAGTCTAACATACATAGTATACAAAAAGAACTGATAGATCTAAAATGATAGTAATTCTGAAGAAAATGTTCCAATAATGTTTCCTGGTGTTGTTAAAATCTTAAGCAAATTCAATCTAATGTATAAGGACCAAGAGACAACAGAATGTTAAAAACAGGAGACAATACCTTAGAGAAATTAATGCTAATGACTTTGACTCTCTTTTAACTAACGTCTTAAAGAACTAGTCACAAACTTGGATATACTTTGGAATTGAATATCCGTCGATTGAAAACCAATATTACAAAATAAGAGCAACAGTAGCCATTATTGACTGTTTTTGGTGGGTTTGAGTGCTAACGTTTTTGAGGACAGAATTGCCAACTACCAAAGAAAAATATTAAATACATGTCCCAAAACATTAGTAAATGTTTCAGAGAACTTTTCGGCAAGTCTGTAGGTCTCTAATTTAGAAAAATAATAGAATAACAAGCTAGTATTGCCAACTCATTTTTCTTCAACAGGCGGTTTTGTTTACAATATCTTTTATAAATATATTTTGAAAGCTAATCTTCCATTTCTGCTTAAATTAATATATTTTCTTTGTCAAAAATGTGCTAAAAATTCTTGTAAATCCTCCATTCATTAGATTTACTTCAGAAAATTGTAAAAAAAAAATAATAATAATAATTACTTCACTATCAGCACTCTCGCTTAGCTCGTTACCCAAAAGATGCACATTTATTTTCGGGTGAATTTGTAATAATGATTCGACAAAGCAAGTCTAATTGCTTGGAAACATAACAGCTTGGGTAATTAAGTCAACGTTTTTTTTTAATGAATTTGTTAGAAGAGATAAAAAAAACTTGGCACCTTTTGTTGAATTTCGTGAGCTGTATGTGTTGTTTTAATTGCCAAACAACACATTATTATTATTACATAGTTAGTTCATATCTTTCATAGAACAAACTTGCCGGTAATAGCACCAAAGTAAACAGTTCCAGTCATAAACATTATATAACTAATGTTCAACTGGTTTCCAGCACTTCTACAATAATGATGTAATAAAATATCGCATTAAGTTTTTAGTATAATTTACGAAAACTGTAGGTAATCACATGCTGGAGTTAGAACAAGCTAATTGCTCACGAAGCGCGAGTAAAAACAGAACAGAAAATACAGGAAGAAAAACTTAAAATAAAGCAAAACACGTGTGGAGTTTTTTTTTATTTTTATTTTTATTTTTTTTATTTATGACAGGTATACTTTGAGCAAAAATATTAGAGCACCTTGACGAGCTTATAGTGTAATAAAAAATTGAATACAAAAAATATATTTTTTACAAAAATTCCAAAAAAAATATATAAAAAAAAGTTTAATATGTAATATATATTTTTTCCAAAAATTCCAAAAAAATATAAATAAAAAATTTTTAAATATTTCCTGCTCTGCGAAGCTTTTATAACTTACGGCTTTCCATAACAGTAGCTTCATCTCTTTTCAACAGAATAGTTTTCATATACAGACATACATATGTATGTATGTATGTACACATAAGCAAAAGTAGAAATGTCAAACATTTAATTCACTTGCTGTAGACACTTAAGTGGTGTGCTAATTTTGAATTTTTAATACAAATTACGACATAATCGCATACGCCACGTTTATCGCATTTTTTAAACAAATTTATTCGTCACGCTTTGTGAGCGATTGTGTCATAATGGCAGAGTATGAACGGATGTGTACATTTCTCCGTTTGTAACTGTGTCTACTGACCACATTAAATATAATTGAAATTAAAAAATAATTTGCATAACTTTTGTATGTCATTTCATATGTACATACTATAAAAGCATTAAGGAAACGTAAATGGGGCACGAAGCAAAATATTTCAAGTCTCGAAGAGTAGAAAAACAAACTAATTAGACGCATTTTAAAACAGCTACATTTGACTGTATATGAGCACTAAAATAATAATTTAATTAGAATTTGCGTAAAAAGTGTTTTAAGCACTTTAGAAATGTCATATTTGAAATGACAGCTGACAGATTTGAGTAAGAGAGGCTGCCTAGCAACAGTCAGCAGTCAGAAAATGGGTCACATCAATTATAAACCGAGATGCTTTCTGTGGTAGAAAGTACTCTAAAGAAAAAAAACAAAAAAATTCGAAAAACATAAATCAGTAGTATATACTACAAACTAACGGTTGTTAATAACTTGCTTCCTCTTCCTCAAGAATACACTCTATTCAACCTCAATCTCCTTGTTGGAAATGTGAAAGAAAGCAACTTGCCATTTGAAATATCATTGCTACACATTTACTACCCTGCTCGGCATTTGAATTACTACAACAAAGCAAAAAAAATGTAAATTTAATAGAAAAAACGATAAACCAGCCGACAGACGACAGTCTGCCAGCCGGCAGCAAGTCGGCGTGGGAGTAGACAAGCATTCCTTTCTAATCAAAGATGCAACAGTTGTGCAAAATAATAGCAAACGAACAGCAATAACGGTGTCTAGTATATCGAATATGGTTTGGTCTATGTGAAAGAAGCGAGTAACGGTACTGACATACTTTCATGCTTTCCGACTTTCTAGCTGTACGAGTATTTGCATTTTTTCTGAACTTTTTGTCGGGTTTGCTTGCGCAGTTAATTTGTTATTTCTGTGATGATTACTGAATTATTGCAGAATCCAGTCGTTGGTAGACATTTTTTGTGACTTTGTCTGTAGTGTGCGGCACGCTGAGACATTCACTTCCTCCGCAAGTGATTAAGATAGAGTAAAAGAACTGGGGAAATTCAAAATCACGAATGAAAGGGCGGCAGCAGCTATTTATTGGATAAAAGAAAAAAATGTTTGGAAAGGAAAATATAATTTCTTTAATTAGTTATGCGGAGGTTACAAAGATTTTTTTATGATTTTTCTTTTTTTATTTCTTTAAAGGTTTAGGTTAAATGATTTTTGGATCTAAGTCCAAATGTTAAAGAAATGAAGCTATTACTCTCGGGTTGGAAAATGAACAACCTCTGTAAAGTATAGCCTATGTACATACGAGTACATGTATATCAATCGATCTGATCAAATATGAACCGGACTGATCCATTTAAACTGCACTCGCACCCGAATCGACAAAGAAATTGGTTGCACGTTTATTTACGACGCGAAAAAAAATTATCTAACAAATTCGCTTTGGAAAAAAATTAACAAAATGAGGTGAGGGGTGATTTTCGGTAATGTTTTGGGTATGATGCGTGTCAAATGCTAGACAAAATGTAAGAACGACGTCGATTAGAAGTCAAAACAGAGAGGTTTGACGCTGAAGGGCCTGAAGACCATTCCTGCCATTACTTATAGAAGACTGAATTATGTGTTGGCATTTTTGTTTTAAGCAGAAGCCTATTTTGAAGGCGATTTTATTGTATTCAACTACAAAATTTAAGTAATTTTTGTCAGTCCGGGTCAAATTTGATCGGATAGTATAATGCAGGCATTTGGCTAATTGCGTTCCTAATAAAAATTGACAATAACAAATTTAATTTTTGTCAGTCCGGGTCATATTTGATCGGATAGTATAATGCAGTCATTTGACTAATTTCGTCCCTAATAAATATAATAGACAATAATTCGGAGCTTAAACCGCATAATTAGTCAGCTTAGTTCGAAGTATTTTTTTTAATTTTTTTTATTAATTTTAAATATTAAAACAGGTAAGAAAATTCCAGTAATTTGAATTTAATCGGAATTCCTAAGTACCCTTAAATATGCAAAAAAATAATCAAACAAATGCTACACTTAACGCCTTTTATACCAAAATTGCCACATTTGACATATACTCGTAACACAACTCGGACCCACGTAAACTAGCACACGCATAAAAATCTAATCACCTGAAACACCTACATACAAACATATGAACATACTTATAATCACTTAAGAAATTGCTGGCCACAACGTGCTAAGAATGTATATACATACATACATACATATGTACGTATGTATGCGTATAAGTTTTAATTGGATATGTGTGGGTGCTCCACAAATTCTTGGTTACCAACTCATTCCGCATGGGCGTCTGCGTCTGACGGTGTGCGTTGGTGATTCGTAGCAGTCACCGCGGTGTCGTCATGTTTCCTAAAAGTCGTCAGTGAACACAGCGAATCATGCGGAACAAAAGTCTAAAGCCAACATTTCCGTGGCCCACCAGCGGCCATACGCTTACGCTCATTATGCGCGGCGCCAAAAACTCACTCAAACAGCTTTAGAAGAGTACTCAATACTGTCAGCAACCAAATTGACTATTACTGACAGTCGAATTGGCGGTCGGTAGCGGTGTTAAGTGCCCCACATGATGTGTTGACTCTACCGACTACTGTACTAATGTACATACATACATATGTATATACAGACATAACTATTTACCTTTGTGTTTCCATTAAAGCTTATTTAGGTAGCATAGCGGTTGTCTGACAGTTTTTTTTTCATTCTAAAACTCAACTGTCCATCCGCTTTTTTACATTTCATTATTGTACTTTGTTGTATTGAACTTCAAAAGCATTAAAATTTTATTGTTGTTTCTGTTGTGCTTTGTGTCATTTTGTACTTTACGTTATTTTTTATTTATTTTCAGTTATTGTTCGTTCGGGGGTTCGACACTTTACGCAATAGCCTGTGGCGTTTTCATCTCTTATCGAATATAAAAATCTAAAGGTAAGTGCGAATATACATACCATACTCATGTACTCGTAGTCGTATGTAAACGTTCTCACTTATTTGTGCTCTCTTGTTTTGAAATTCTTTGCTTGCTCTGCTCTTTCGACGATGATGTCATCGCATTTTTAGTTTAAATATAAATTCAAATAATAAACTTTCTTGCCTTGCCGGTCTGTATGTTTGGTTATTATTGTTGTTGTTGTCGCAGCGCGAACTGGCGCTTTTGCGACATGCAAAGGCAATATATTCGTATATTACTTGAATACATATAAATTAATGTGGCTTGTACTATATATGCTCTACCGACTATACTTCATACCTGAGTTAGTACCCAGTAGGATAATGAATTAGATTATGAACTTCTCGGTTCTAATGAATATGGTTGCTTATTGTCGTCTCAGGAAAGTTAGTAGAGATCACAGTACGACCCAAAGCACTCCGAATACTATCTTCGAAGCAGTTCATACATCGCCTGCTCATCGAGACTAGAGATTTGAGCTTCTAGTTAGCTCTGGCGTATTTTTCTAAGCGGTCCTCCATATTAAATCACTTTTTTGGGATTATTTTTTTATTTTTCAAAAATTTTAGTTCGAAACTTTTCATATACTATAAATCTTCATTTTTTTCTCTCCATTTTTACGAAGACACTTTTAAGACTTGGACAATTCTTTACCATTCAGCTGATGATGGCATGATATAATCTCCGAACTTTTCTGAGAATCAACATTATCATCTGTTCATTCTGTTCATTGCTGTTCTACAGCGACAGTATCATATCTTAATCTACTTTTCTAACAGGCTCAACAGTTGTGTTCGGCCTAACAGCGGTCAAACCTCGGTAGGATCAATCATTTTTTTTAGCCCTTTTCTGAACATTTTTAAAAGTTAATCAGGTTTTCACCTCGGTTTCAAGCTTGTTTACTCAAAAAAATACATTAGCGGTTCAAAAATTGTGGTTCAAAAATTGTGGCTTAACTTTCAGGTTTTTGACACTCGTTAGAATATTTTATGTGTATAGTCCTGTTACCTCTTTTATTAACCACGTTCTGCTTTAAGCGAGTAGCAAAAGAACACTCGCTAAGTTAACAAAAAACATGAAAATCATCGTAAGTCTGCTATTTTTTTGATTTCAGCGAGGCTTCATACAAAATTAAGGATTTCAACCATAACCGAAATCTTGCTAAACACTAACAACAAACCAAATTGATTTTATATTATACAGGTGAGAGTTACTCTATACTCTCATTACCGCCAGGAATATTTAGTCAGAGTTGAGCATTCACTTGCCGCTCGCTTGCAGAAAACAGAACTGCGAAACGATATACGATAATATAATATTTACATATGTATGTATGTCTGTGTGCTCACATATTTATCTACATATGTTTTTTGCCAATAATCACTTTCGAATAGTGCGAAAATACTGTTATTAATTTAATTGGAAAATGCCATTAGCGTGTCAAATGAAAGATTTATTGCAATACTAGAGGAAAATATTCCAAAAAGGTTGAAAAATTGTTTTTGTAGCGGAATTTCTTTGTTTTTTCTACATTTCCTCTTAGAAATATACATATGTATGTACATATATGTATATATATTATTCGTTTAAAACCCGATTTCTCCTACCCTTCTTACCACTCACAGCAATACGGAAGTATTTAAATGCCAAACTCGCGCCACCATTCGATTTTATAGCCGCTAATATTTGGGTTCGACCCTGCGCTAAACTATTAATCAATTAATGAACTTTTTATAGGCACACACCCATACAAACAAACACGTGTTTATACATACATACATGTGGTGTATTCAGATCTGCAAGCTCATGTAGACTTTGTTCTTTCGAAATTGTTTGCAGGCATGTGGCTACATTTGTATACATGTATAAAGTAATGCCCAGTTGTGTTTCGAATGTTTTTGAATGAAACTTGTTTTTCTACTCCCTTTTGTCATATACATACATATTTATTTACATTTTCGTACAGTGGATCATAAAGTGTTTATCTGTATGATCTCATCACTGACGTGTAAATAATAAATTTTGCAAATATTTATAAATTTATAAGTGTCTTCAAGATAAGCATAATATCGGCTTTATAGTTATTATTATTAATATTATTATTATTCATTAATTAATCTTACGATAGTTAGTTCTTTGTAGTATTGGAGCAATGATTTCTTTTCACTATTTTAATTTTTTACTGCAGCGAAGCAAAATCAGAGAGTCTAAATATTCAACAAATCACCTTTTATGGAAATTTAAGCACTAAAATTCCTGTTTGGAACAACATAATTAGTAAAGATAACAGTATTGTGAAATATCATTGCTGTCGTCACTGTTAAATCACTTGAACAGGCTAAGGTTCTCTACTCAGCGGCAATTAATTACCGATAACAAATTGATTGGCTAGAGAATAGTTCGAAGTTTTCGTTGAAAAAGCTGCATATTATTATAATGCCTTATTTTGTCATTTCTGAGTTAAACAGGTTTGTTAGAGGCATACTATAATATGATGAATATTAAAATGATCAAATTACAGAATCTAAGCTCATATTTTTCAACACACACACCTTACGTGTAGGTAAACCCGTTTAGATAAAAAAAATCGATAAAAATAAAGAAAATTCATTACGGGAGAGAAACCAATTAAGCTTGATTTCCCTTGGTGTACTGAATTGCCTCTAAATTCCATATATCGTTGAGAGCCCAGTGATCGTGCACTCGGAACTGTTTAGAGATCGTCTGATCTCAGTTTTATATGAATTAAGCTATTTCTAACTCATCTAAGAGAAAGTTCATGTACTTGGAAAAACACAAGATATCTTTATTATCTACATATAATACATATCTAACCAAGTTGAGAGTAGATGACATTTCGTCACTTTGCGGTTTACACCTGGATAGATGGATTTTCCATTCAGTTCAGTTTTCAGGTTTTTTTAATCCAAGATACACTATATGATTTATACGTAGCTACTTGCATTTAGAAAATAACATTTTTCGTTAGTAATAAGGGTTCTAACTAGACATTGTCTTCTTCGAAAACATAGTGGAATACTAACTTTAGGAGTAACGCTATTTTACCTGATCCTTACTTCCGAACCTTTCTCTTCTCAATTGTGCTACTTTTGCCAAACTACAGTGTACGAAAGAACCTTGATTCTCTTCTCACTTCATTTCAGCTATCCATGTAAATTTTGTGGAAGTAATGTAAGGCGTTTACGGAGATAGGAACGTTTGGTCAATATAGCATATCATCAAATTTGACTCGGACTCTTCCATTTTAACTCCGCCCGCGAATCGAATCAAAAACTTTTTTGCCAGAATGGTACAATCTTTTATAGATCTAAACATCTCTTATGGTTCGCTCAAAACATTCTGGTTACTGTTTTGGATATGAAGTACATATGTCAATGCGAAATTCGTACTGAAATCTTTTGCGAACCTCGTTGAGTAGAGGTCACAAAAGAGATGCTAGCTAAAGACTATAAATTCATCAAAAGCATAATTAGTGGTGACGAGACTTGGGTTTACGAATATGACGTAAGTTTACACGTATGAACTGTCCAACAATTTAGTGAATGAAATTGTAATGGAGTCTGAAGGCTATGACCTGCGGTGCCAGCCGAGGTTTACTACAAGTGTATAAAAAATTGGATTATGCGATGGCATGTTTCTATTGGCTCAGGAGCCTATTTTGAAGGCGATAAAGAAGATTTGTATAAAATATATGACAATGGAGTCCGGGTCAAATTTGATCAGATGGTATATTTTTTTCTTACAATTCAGAATTTAATCTCCCCAAATTCAAAACATTCTTCTTGCTAGGGTTTTGAGCTTTGTCCGATATTTTTTACCCTTGTGAGGCTTACCGTACACTGAAAAAATATCAATATAAATTGTTGAAATCGAACTTAAATGCTGATCAAATCGCAATCCAGAGAACTTTCAGCTCACGAACGTGTATCCAACTGAGCTTTTCGTTCATTATGACTTCATTCAAAAGTATTTGCATAGGCACAGATGTACTTCTGTATGTTTGTATGTATGTAAATAAGTAACTTCAGACAGACAAGTGTTTTTGTATGCAAGCACGTTTTACTCATAATTGTAATGATCAAAATGCACATGCATACATACATACATACATATATACAAACAATTATATATTGGTGCGAGTATTTAACACTGAATTAGGCAATGCCTGCATGAATGAGCAAGTAAATGAATGAGCAAAGCACACGCTTGGAAGTACAAAGGCATAACGCTATTTATGGTGTTCAAGCGTTTAAACGTTTGGAAGCAATACTTGCTATATTCATACAAATGTAGATATGTATGTACATAAATATGTTTACAATTATGGATATGGAATACGATTTGCATGTTTTCAGTTAATAAATGCGAAATTAACATGTTGTTGCACACATATGCATTTATTCAAATGATGTACAAGTAAATACATTAAATTGTAAATAAATTGCATTTGTTGTTGGGACTCATTGTTGACACTTTAATTTTGAACAAAACTTGAACTGAATTTGCTGCTCGTACAGTTAATGGAGACTACTTTTCAATTGGTTGTTGTCATTGTAGCTGTTATTGTTGTTGTTGCTGACGCACTTGCATTCAATTTGCGACGGCTGAAAATGGCTTTGGCAAGCAACAAATGGAATAAAACCAAAAATGCAAGTGTACTATCATACGATCAAATTTGACCCGGACTGGACCACTTTTTGAAAAAAAAAAAAAATTGAAAAACTAGTTTGCTTTAAATTTTGCATTACTGCTACGGAATCGTTGAAAATATGATCTGATCAAATTTGACCCGGACTGGATCATTTTTGAATAAAAAAAGAAAAATTGAAAAACAAGTTTGCTTGAAATTTTGTGTTTTCATAATGACCTCAGAATCGTTGAAAATGTTGCAGAAGAGTTTTGGAAAATCTATCAAGAACACAAGTATTTGATTGGTCGGCGCTTATACTACTATATATTAACTTAGGAGTCTATTTTCAAGGCGATAATAAATTATTAAAATGTATGAAAAATTATTTGTCACTGCGGGTCAAATTTGATCAGATGTCATTTTGAAATAAATGCAGATGTCTGCGTGTATGTATGTGTGCACGTACATGTGTATAAAATTCTGCATACCGTATTAGCTGCAATTTGATTTGAATAAATGCGAACTTAACAATGATGACAACGCCTGCTATTTTTAGCCACTGTCTGATCTATGAGTTAATGCGTTTTGCTCAATTTCTCTTCGTCTAATTCGCCGCTACGATCACAGCATGCACATACGAGTATGTACATATGTACATACGTACATGTATATACGTATGTATGCGTTTATTTATACAAATATGCAAATATCATTGAATTTTCGGGCTCGTAAATCAAATGGGTACGCGCGGGCGTATGAGTATTGTGTGCAAATTGCATTACGGCAAATATGGCTAGCGGTTTTCGCAATAGTTTCACCCACACACACGCACACATACTTTGGTGTGTGTGCGCATGCATGCACAGCTTCCATTAGCGATGGTTGCACGCCAAAGTGATTAACGTCGATACGCTAGCTTGTCATTGGCTCTTTATTAGCTGTGACGAATGTGAAAATTTTTAATTTGAAACGAAAGTGCATATATGAGGGTTTTCTATTGGATTTGTGGTTATTTAGAAAATTTTGAAATTAAATTTTTTTGTAGCGATTTCACTTTGAATACTACTTTTCAAAGCGAAGTGGATAAATACTTTTTGGAAAATATGGAAAAAAATTCTTTCAAAAATATTTGATGTTATTGTTTTTTCTTACTATTTTATTTATTTTTTGCTAATATTAATAAAATATTTTCTTTTTGTGTTTAAATATTAATTTATTGCTTTGGTTCTACATTTTTGATATCGTTTTAAGCGAAATTATGGAAAAAACTGTCCAAAGAATTTTAGTTTGGTTGTCACCACATTTCAGAATATTTAATGACCAATTATTTTATTTTTATGACTGCATAGTATTGGCAGCGTAAAGCCATAAACATGTCGAAAATATCAACCACACATTTATGACTACAGACCTTTGCGTTGCGACTTGCCCACATACATTTTATTTCCACAAACTAAAAATATTCTGCTCAAAACAAGATTGTTTTCGCAAAAAAAAATAATAATAAATAAAAAACGTTAGCTTCAGTTTCATCATACATACATACATATGTATATACCCTTCGCAAATAAAAAATTTTCAATACAAGGACTTAGTTTATCGTTCTCTGAACAATTTGCTGCAGATCGTTCCATTGCCTCAGACAATTCGGCATGGATTGAATTTTGTGCCGATATGTTGTCAAATGAAAAACTTTTCCATACAAAAACTTGGCTTTGGTCCGATATTGGGGATTCCGACAAATAGGCATCGCCTCGGAGAGCAAAATTTCAGATCGATATCTCAAAAACTGATGGACTAGTTCGCATATATACGATAGAAGGACAGATGGACATGGCTAAATCGACACTAGGGTCTCTGTCGTTGACTTTTTTGCGATTTTGTAAAGCCTAAAAACGTACCAATCATTAAATGTATTTTTAAAAGGTGGCAACCCATTTAGAAAATATTTTTTATGCTCTTTTCACATTTGCCACTATAAAACATCTAATAAAATAAATAATAATAGTTTCAATTCTTCTCAAAACACCAGCTAGTTGGCAACCCTAACAATATGTTTGGCCACCTTATCTTAGTTCTAATTGAAATTAGCGTTTCTTAAAGGCTTCAGCTCACCCCACGTGTTCACCTCATTCAGTTATTAACGCTAGTTATCTAACCAAAACATATAAGTATATACATATAAATATATATGTATAAATATGTACATACATATGTGTGTATAGTTCTGTATGCATATGCATATTTAAAACGTGCCATGATTTAAAAACAAAATAAAAACAGAACACCTTCAACAAATCACAAGTGACAAGTGACATATCGCAACGAGTCAACTAGTTCATAAACAAACTACAATCACATACATACATACATACACACATATGTATATACACAAGTAATTTGTAGAGTAGCACCGCAATATAACCTTGACATATATACCCACATAATGGCCACGCACAGGCACACATAGCCAGTTGTTATTCATTCACTGGACATGCTTCCTCTTCCACGTGGTTTCAACAGAGAGCGATGCAAGTCGAGCAAAGTTTCAAATGAGTCATCAGCAGAGCTCCTGTTGTGCCTCAAATGTACTGTTGGGCATGAGGGAAAGCGGGTTGGCTTTTTTGTAAGGACAGTAGTAATAATATTTGTAAGAACAACGTGCCATTGCCGTGCCATGGCTTGGTGACCTATGACCCATTGTGCTGGCCACGCGGCGCTACGATGCGTCATGCGTGATTCAGTGGTAAATATGTATGTTAGTGTAATATGAGAGAAGCTACTCTAGTTTGATTTACGGTAAATTAATTAAAGCATTCGCTTGTTATTAATTGAGTCTATAGAAATTAATATCAAACGCGAATAAATATATTAATTATAAGAATTCGTTCGAAATAAGCTTATATGTATGTAGTATGTATTTCGTTTTAATCAAAAAAATTCCTGGAAAATTATATGCTGCTGATATCAGGCTTGTGTAGGTACTCATAAATATTATGTAGTATTTGGACAAACGTTGCTTTATAAAGTAAGGCAAAGTGCCTATCCGTCAAGAAATATGGTGGTGGAGCTTTTCCACATAAGTTGTAAAAATCGCGAATTTATGTTGATTATGACTTTGACGAAGAGCAGAAAGTTGAATTTTATATTATTTTAGTTATTTATCAACATAATATATGTACATATATGAACGTAAGTGAGGACTTCCTGTGAATTGGAGTAATATATGTATGTATATCTTTGTGTTGGAAATAGAAAATAGAAGATATTGGTCAAGGGCTGAAGACTGGGAACTTCCAAAAATTCAAAATGTTGCCTATGAAATTTTTTCGCTAAGAAAACTGATTAAAAATATAGAAACTGTCAGGGTTCTGAGAAAAAAAAATTTCGGAATATTCCAATAAGAGTTTGTTGAGAGTAAATGAGGTTCATAAAGATATATGAATAAAAGCAATATTTCCAAAACGTTGCAGTAATTGAGGCGAATAGACCAATAGTTATAAAAACACTATTTCTTAGAAACGAATGAGATTTCTTCTTACAACTTTTCATACATTAGACTTCACAGAGTTATGTCTAGCATCTCACGACACTTTATTCATACTGCACTCACATAGAACCTTACTATAAAAACCCCACATTTGGTTGTGCACTCACTTAACCTCACTTTTATATCTCTCAAATTATGAGATGCGCCTCTAAATAAATCTAAGTATCGCTTTGTAGCCTGATAAAAAGTTAATATGACGTAATGTATACTTCTAAGTAAACGGATAATAGTCTTTACATATACATGTACTTTGGCAGTCTCCATCGCGTTGGGTGTAAACAATTTGGATTGTCTGCTGAACTATTTATGCGTTCACGTCAAAATTTGGGTCAATTTTGTTTAGCCAAAGCAAACAGAATCGATTTTACTTGTCGACAGACGGCGCAGACAGAACAATTTCAGATATGTATGAACTTACCAATACTTAAAGCGTATAAAAATATGCTTTGTGGGTATCCAAACGCATTAAAAGAAATAGATATCTGTGTCTACTTGCTCCCCAATCCGTCCAGCAACCCTCCTCGCACACTGTCTAGGGCTGAGTTGTACGTACGTATATAATACCTAAAAGTTTTTAACCGTATTTTTTTGTGTATGGTAGTCTCCGGTTTAGTACTTTTGTTGTTTATTTAGCACCAATTGTTTACGATATTATACCAAAAATACCTTAAATATATGTACCTATGTAGAACAGCTTAGAACTGCCCGCACCTATGGCCTTGCCTCTATCGAGTCTATCAAACAAGAGGTGCTTACTAAAGCCATGCATTTAAGAGCTGTTTACACAGTGTGCTTTGCATACGAATTGGAAGTGGGTGGGTAAACTGGAAGCCGTTTGAAAATAGTTTATATATACTATACTATTACGTATGAAAATAGAAAGGTGTGTACCCAGAGTAAAGTAAGCCAGTGTAAACTGAAGCTTGTTTAAATTTATTGCTGGCCAGAGCGCACGCAAGCGGCGTTACGTGGAAATTATTTTGCAAGGATAATCACAAAGCACACACATGCGCATTAATTCTCATATATGTATGTATGTATTATAGCTGGCAAATGTATACATACATATATGTATATTTTGAGTATTTCACTTAATATCCTGCCAAACTTTGCTAAACTTTTGCCAGACATGCCTTCAGTATAAACCAAATTATATAGGCATGTGTATGTAAATAAATCAAATGTTTGAATGCGAACAATTTCAACGGAAATTAACCGGCTGCACTTGCCTTAGTATGGGTAATACTCGCAATGTTTAGATTGACGGCAATTAAAGTTAAATTGCCAACTAAACGATAATAAATCTGCATAATAAAATACGCGAATATTTAAGGTCACCCATACATATTTGTATGTATTTTCGGACATGTATACAGTGTACGCACATAAGTATTTATATGCTTGTTTATTTTCTTGCGTGCTGGAATCACTTTGGGTGATTAAAGCGCTTACAAATTGTTCATGCTTAGCAATAAACATCACCTGTACCAAAATAACTAAATTGAGAATCAATTATATCATCGGAGTAATTAGCGTCGCTACGAGAAAAATTAAAAAGTGTGGCTGTTGAATTACATCACAGTGTGTTAACATAAGTATGTGTATGTAGGTGCTTATATGCAGCTAAAGTTGCCTGTAGGAAATATACTCGTACTGTACCGAAATGAAGTCACTAGTTCAGCATTAAATGATTAGAATTGAATTTATTAGAGCTCCAAACAAACAGCCTTCATATTTCTTCTTCTTCTGTATTTAGAAAACATTCTTTATTAAGCAGGGATACTATTAGATATATACTAATTTATGTCAATTTGTTCTTAAGAAAGACACGAAAGTTGAGTGCATGAGTCTCAGAATCGATTACTGATAAACAGACATCTGATCAAATTTGAACCGGACTGCTCCCAATCGATAAAAAAAAAACAAAAAAAACATGATCGTGTAAAGTTGTTTCTTTCTGAATCGATTACTGATAAACATTTGATCAAATTTGTCCCGGACTGGTCTCAATCTTTGAAAAAAAAGTTTTGGTGTTTCCATATGAAAATTCATTTTGTATTTAACAGCTTTTTCTTTACGATCCAAAAAATTTAACTGGCGATTTTTATCACACAAAAATTTAGAAACATTTTTTCTTAAAAATTTTTGTATCACGATCGTTAAAAATGCTGCAGTCAATTGGGGAATCTACTTTATCATGAGCACAAGTATTTGAGTAGCAAAAAATACTCAGTGAAGGTGAAGTTTTCGAAAACTTGCCTGATGTGAGTCGCTCATTCAGCTAACGACTAACGATAGCATCAAAAGAAACATTGAAGGAAAATCAGAAAGATATCCAAAGATCTCAACATCTGCGTAAATTTTGGTTAATATTTTGGGTATGAAGCGTGTCAATGCTAGACTGAATTTTTTGTAAAAACGACGTGAAGTAGACATCATTACTAGTAACGTAGTAACGAGACATGGATGCGATCCAAAAATAAGCAGAAACCGAAAACAAGATTCGCTGAAGGCACTTAGCAATACTTCCAATGTCCTACGGGGTTTACCTGTACAGTATAGCAATTTGCAAATACCGTAAGCTTATTGTAGCTGTGAATTGTTCATCGACAGCTGTTATTCAAATGCGCCAGCAACACCCACGCTGGCTTGCCTGCTACTTGTAGCTTAACGGCATTTGTTTATTTTAGTATCAAAATGAAACAAAAAGTTTATTTTTCATATAAAAGTCTTCTAGCAAAACCTCATTATATTGAAAATTACACTAAACATGCAAAGATTTTGAAATTTTCAAAATTATGCCTGCATGGATATTTATTCTTCGTTGGCATTAATATTACATGCATTGTTTACTTTACTAAATTGTTATCCACACTGATGTGTAAATAAATCATTAGCACTTGGCAATGAGGATTTCAAGTTAGATACAAATTTACATATGAATACACATATGTAGGTATATAAAATGATATATTTCTATGGTATATAGAAATTTATCGTCTAATGTCTAAAATTTACCATGATGTCTTGAAAATACCTACATACTGTTACTTGGTTATCTTTCGTTCAGCTGTCAATAGAAAAGCTTTGACTGAAAGCCCTCAACAATTATGATAATGAGCAAATCAATCACGAATGGAGTTGAGACACTCTCCTAATTGTACTTTTCCCACATTTACATACAATAGAAATATGTTGAAACGAAGCATGCGCTAGTCCAGTCATCAGCGGGGTCATTACACCTGATAAAGCAGGTGAGCTTCTGAAGACTCTCCACACGTACACTTTCGTAAACAATAACAATTAAGAAGGTTCCCTTTGTATTCTTGTATATATAATTCTAAAATTCTGACAGTTATCTAATCTAATCAATTAAGAAGCTATCGGACTTGGTGAAAGACGCATTGTGTTCTGACTTGACGTGTTCCTTTTGACGCTGTTCTGCACTTTTTATATTAGCACGTAGTTTTTAGTATAGAAAAAATTAAGAAAATAATTAACTCGTAAATTTTGAAGATAACGCAGAATGATTTTTGCATTTGGAAAGCAGTAGATTGGTTCATGACATTTACTTTTTGAAGATAATTTCATTTAAATGTTGACCGCGGCTGCGTCTTAGGTGGTCCATTCGGAAAGTCCAATTTTGGGCAACTTTTTCGAGCATTTCGGCCGGAATAGCCCGAATTTCTTCGGAAATGTTGTCTTCCAAAGCTGGAATAGTTGCTGGCTTATTTCTGTAGACTTTAGACTTGACGTAGCCCCACAAAAAATAGTCTAAAGGCGTTAAATCGCATGATCTTGGTGGCCAACTTACGGGTCCATTTCTTGAGATGAATTGTTGTCCGAAGTTTTCCCTCAATCGCGAGCTGTGTGGCATGTAGCGCCATCTTGTTGAAACCACATGTCAACCAAGTTCAGTTCTTCCATTTTTGGCAACAAAAAGTTTGTTAGCATCGAACGATAGCGATCGCCATTCACCGTACCGTTGCGTCCCACAGCATCTTTGAAAAAATACGGTCCAATGATTCCACCAGCGTACAAACCACACCAAACAGTGCATTTTTCGGGATGCATGGGCAGTTCTTGAACGGCTTCTGGTTGCTCTTCACCCCAAATGCGGCAATTTTGCTTATTTACGTAGCCATTCAACCAGAAATGAGCCTCATCGCTGAACAAAATTTGTCGATAAAAAATTTTCGAACCGAACACTGATTTTGGTAATAAAATTCAATGATTTGCAAGCGTTGCTCGTTAGTAAGTCTATTCATGATGAAATGTCAAAGCATACTGAGCATCTTTCTCTTTGACACCATGTCTGAAATCCCACGTGATCTGTCAAATACTAATGCATGAAAATCCTAACCTCAAAAAAATCACCCGTTATAAAAGAAAAAAAGAAAATAATTAACTCGTAAATTTTGAAGATAACGCAGAATGATTTTTGCATTTGGAAAGCAGTAGATTGAAAGAGAATCGAGTAGAAAATAAGTTTATTTTCACTTTTCTGCTCGCTACGTCTTAGCTTCATTCTCTTGGGCCCAAATTTACATATGAAAGTAACAACAAATGAGAATGAGTGAGAGAAAAAGAGTCTGGTAATGATATAAGTGCTATAATTGCTTGTTATTTATACCTCTTTGGTTATGATGGTCTATGCGAGTTATATCAGTTGTTTGTTCGATTCGCCACATTGCAGGATTTGTTGAATCGAAGGAGGCTAATTATGAAAATTAATTTTATAGCACTTTACATACCGAATGAGCTTACATATCGACTACATACATATATACCGACTTATTTCCGAGCACAAACGAGTAAAAGTAGACGTTTATCTGATACTCTTGGTTTGTGTCATACTATACATCCCAAAATTACAGTAGAAATTTATAAAAAAAATAATACATTTTCAATTTCTCATATATTTTCCACATTTATAAGTACAAATAAGAATGATTATCTTAAAATCTTAGCCAAATAGCAGGATCGTAAAAATCTAGATCCTCGTGGGCTAAAAATAAGATTTCAAGTATCCATTGCTCCAAACGCACGCACAAAAAATACATGCAAATAAGAAAGAATAATAAAAATATATTTGTATATAAACTAGTGCAGATATGTATCTACAAATCTCTATAGCATTTAACATAAAAACATGCTAAATGATTGTGTTCTCTGTGGATTTCCGTGCACAGCGCTTGCCTGCCACTAACCATTTCATACTTGTGCCGCTGTCAAGTGCACAGTGGAGCCCAGCAACAGTAGAGCCACTAGAACCAAGCGTTTCTGCGGCATGTTTTCATTTCACTCGCTTCGTGATCAACCGTTTTTACCGCTGCAGATGATGATGTATTTTATAAATAGATAGAGAGAAGTAAGCAAAGGCGAAAAAAACTAAGAAAAAATAAGTTAGTTGAAGAAGTTTGAGTTGCCTGTATTTGTTGCCAACTGCAGTTAAACATTGTCAGCTAAGAGCATTTTCAGGCTGTTTTATACAAATATAATCAACAAAAGAAACGTCTTCGTTTTTTGCACCCTTCATTTCTTTACTATTCATACAAACCGCTTTAATGAAGTTATTAGCGTGGCAAACTTTATCTACTTTTCCATTGTTGCCGCCAGCCATAATCGGATGTTGACAGAAAGTCTTCAAGCAGTAATTTTTCGCTAGCTTAGTTTATATACATATACATACATACATATGTATATCACACATACTATCTATAGTTTTATGTGTGTATATGACTGGGGTATTGGCTGGCAGCACTAAGCATTTTGCACAGTTTTAGCCGCGTTGGCTGGGGTTGCGGAAAAGTGTAGCAATTCAGTGCGGAAAACGCGTTGGTAACTTCGCACTATGCGGTATATGAAATATGTGTAAATAGTATATATATGTATATACATATATGTACATATGTATATATTAGTATATAGTGCATTTGTGATTCTTCTATTTTTCTGCTCTTCTCGCGACGTTATGTCGTGCCGCCAAGTAGGAGGTCGTTGTTATAGAAAATCAGTCAGACGTGCCAAAACTACAGTGGGACAATTGCTTTAAAAGTCTAATTATTTTATTGTAATATCCGCTATTATTATTTTCTTTTTGTTAAAATAGTAAATTTTCCTTCTATATTTTTATTTGGTTAATTAATATAATTTGTATATTATTGGATCCATTTTCCTTATGTGATGAGTGGAAAATTGCACTATTGTTTTCAGAAAGAAAGATATTCCTAAAGGGTTTCTTTAGAGTACATATTTAGAAATAAGTCAATCTAAACGTTTCTCCAAAAAATTTCACAAAATCCCCTTCTTGGTGTTTTTATATCACTTCTTCATATATTGGGTAGTCGAAAAAATTTTTTCGTATTTTGTCAATAGATGTCGTTGCAGTCGTATATCTCTAGTGCTACCAATCACATTGTGTCATACCATATAGTGTTGGAAAGGTGAGATTTTAAACATCATTTAACCAAATTATTAAATATTTATTATTCGAGGAAGTTGAAAAAAGGTACAGCTGTTCAAAAATAAATGAAAATATTGAAGAAATTCGCTATATTTTGAAATTTTTATATAAAAAGGGAAGAATGTCACGCAAGCCACCAAATGACATTTGTAAAGTTACAGGGACGATGCTGTATCAGTTCGTGTAGCAGAACAAATGGTTCTCTCGTTGGAAATTTCGAAATTTCGATTTACACTGATGAAAGTTTTATACTGAGGGAATAATGTCTCTAGGGGAAAATGCCAAAAAGTGGTCGACCAAAATGGTACTTTTTTAATTTATTATTATAAATACAAAAAAAAGTTAAAATTTGATTATGAATACAAAAAGACTTTTTCGACTATCCAATATATGGCGCCCTATACTAGAAAAAAATAGTAAAATTGCCCAAGGTATTTTGATTTTTAATATAACATATCCTCAAATGAGCTACTAAAATTATTACCATATTGATTTGGCTTATTTTTTACCATATTTAAAAAATTTCAGAAAATATTTTAACACCCTTTATTTTTTACAAATTCATGAATTATCGAAAAGTTATAATTCTAACTGTAAATCGATTAAGAAAATGTCTCAAATCCATTAAAAATATCTTCTTGAGATCGCATCAGATTCTAACAACAAAATTAACTTTCATAGAACACTATGCACCTTACCTATTAACCACTTCTTCAACCCCAAACAGTGCTTGTGGTGTGGGAAAGTGTGAAACTTGAGCTTGCCGCGTTTAATATGGCAACTTCGTGGTTACAAAGCGTTACTAAGATTTAGAACTAGAAGAAGTTGTTTACGAATTAAGTAATGTGATGTTGTATACCTATATTTATATTCGCCATGCCACTAAATTAAAGAAATACAGAAAGACGCAAAAACAAAAATAAATTAAGGAAAAATAAAGCTCACATAATGACTGTTAAAGCCAAGGTATCAAATTACATAAAACACCAGAGTAGCCGATATGCATACGCCTTTAACACTAATTACTATATTTAACACCATTCAACTCCTATTATATGCGCTAAGAAGCTTCTTAGGCACAGATGTCGCGTATTGCGCACTACCAACACATCCTTTTGGGCGCGCAGGAAACCTTTCTTATATACTCGTACATGAATACAATTTTTTTCATCTTAAACACCACTTTTTGCGCAGTTATAATAATGAGCAGTAACATCCCTTTTTGGGCTATGTCTTTTCCTTATACAATCCTACAAGAGCTTTACTTTGAGGTATAAGTAATTGTACACACCTGCTGGACTCGAAGAAGTTTGCCTCGCGCGACATCAGTTCATGCCGGAACTTGTTCATCTCATCTTCCATTTTGCGCATTTCCGCATCGAAACGCTCACGAATGCTTGAGAATTCTGTATCGAGAATGCTGAAGTCGCCCAATTTGATGGGGATATTCCTCTTGTTAGCATCGGCCATTTTTATTGATTCTTTAACACAAATTTACTGATTTCTACACGAAAAATTAGTATTGTTTGCCGAAACAATTTTTGTTTTGCTCTTTTTTTTTGTTTTTTATCTGCTTTCACACTTGACAAGTTTTCTTCTGCTCTCTTAGTATTTAGTTTTAGCACAAAATGACTTTTTGCTTCGCACAATTGAGAAGTTATCACTTGGATTTCTGCTTTGAGACTAATTTGTATCTCACTCATTCAGTGATTTTTATTTGTTGACGTACACGGCGATTGCTTTTGGTTGCGCATGTGAAGATACTTTAAGAAATGCGCTCAAAATTGTTTTTGAGAGCGTGAGAGAGAGCGTGAATGCACACTCAAATGGTTGGGTTGCATTTGGGGGTATAAGGAAAAGTGTACTATTATTTTATAGTGATTATTAGTTTAGGATTGAAAATTTAACAAACATTTCTCAACAATAAAAGTAATAATATCACACAAAAATTTCTTTAACATAAGAGTTCGCAGTATTTTTTATTACTTAAGGGGTTACATGGGTTTCCTCGGGGAAAAAACAGAATTTTTAAACAATTTTTTATCATACAAAAAATTAAATATTTTATTAGATTTTTTATTGTTACAAACATACACTATTTTACAAAGAAATTCTGATATTTTAAGGAAAAAATATATTAAATTCGGCCATTGCGCCCGCGGTGGCAGGATAACTCCTTACAGAATCACATAAAGTGAAAAAATACGTATAAAAATCCTTAACTTAGAACTTGAACGAAGAAAAAAAACTGAAAATTGGAGTTTTGGCAGACATTCTCACAAGAAAGTGAAAAACTCAGTTAAAATTTCACGCCATTTTTTTCAAATAATTGTAATCGAAAAAAATTTTTCATCATAGCCCTTAAGAACTGTATCGTAAAGACATCTGTAGAATTTCATGAAGATCAGTTGAGTAGTTCTCGAGAAATTTTATCCATCGACTTCAAAACTACAGATTTCAGAAAAACGCGGTTAGAGACGGCGCACTTGGTGCAGCCAGCATCGAGCGCATAAGTCCCTAAGGCTGTATCGCCGAAACTATTACTTGGATCAACTTGAAAACTTAGGAGGTTTTGAGGTGTTGTAGAATTTAATAAAACAATAAAAAATTTGACTTTTTGAAACTCGTAAACCAATGTAGCCCCTTAACATGCGTTAGGACCCTCTTTAAGTAAGTGTTAGAAGTAGGCATATGAAGGGGGAGATTTGAATTAAATAGCAAACACAGCTTTTAGACTTTCGTTTGTAACTTTCTAATTGAATTATTTGGAAGATATGATGACCTCCACGACTCTCCATCATTGAGTCTCCTTCTTTAAAGCACTTGTGATTGTGGGGTTTTTGTAATAGACTTGTGATTTTAAGTAACCTCATAATAAAGTTAAATCGCACGATCTTGGGGGACATTTCCGATTACCAAGATGATAAAGTAAACAACCTGGAAATGTCTCATACAGTAATTGAAGTGTTTCACGACGCCGTTTTTTGAAACCACATATTGGCCATATCAATATCATCCAATTTCGGCAATAAGAACTGGGTTATGAGGTCGCGATATCGAGCACCAGTAACAGTCCCTCAAGGTCAGGCGATCAGCCTCTTTTTCAGAAGAGTATGGTCCAATTATGCCTACATCACAAAATCCACACCAAATAGTGACAAGTTGTGACAATTTTGGCGACTAACAAACCCATCAAGGAGAAAATGTTTTGGATGTTTTTACTTAAATAATGTTGGTGACATTTGAAATATGGTTCAATAGTGAAGACACCTTCCTTACTTTCAGTACTCCGACTATAGCATTAATTTATGCCAAGAGCAGGAGGTTAATTTTTAATTTTTGTGACATGTGGGTCAAGCCGAGAACTCACGGAAAGTTCTTTACATGTTTTTCCTTCACCACCATACCTATATGATATTCTTTTTTACTAAATTCATAAACAGAAGTAAGAAAAAACGTTAACTTTGGTAGCATCGAAGCTATAATACCCTTCGCAAATAAAATAGTTTTCCATACAGGGATTTTAATTTGATCGTTCAGACTTTACGGTCCCTAGAACTGGAGTCAATAGAAGATGAGCTAATAGCTTGATGCTGACTACAAAGTCGTAGGCACCATTGGACGCTGGGTGAGTTGAAAATGACTTGCACTAGGCCTTCCTTGGAAACCTTGCCCTGCAGTTTCGCGAAATCACACCCGAGGCAAGGGAAATTCTATGATAAAGGAGGAAGTGGGTACACCACTCACCTACTAATATGGCGAGAAGGCATTTTAAGCCCTCCTTACGGCTTAAAAATGCCTTTAGCATCGATTCATATCATATCTTTAAAGACGCAAATATTTTTATCACAGTAAATGCACAGCCACCCTGAAGACTTACTCGTAAAGACTGACTGACAGGTACCACTCAATTTGTGAGCAGTAAAATATCACTCCAAATGATATACCCACTCAATGATGGAAATTTTGGACTTGACTAATCTTAGTAAAAACATTTACAATTTCTACTCATTTGCTGTAACTAACTAGGCTCGAAGAGGTGTAGGAGTAACCGGTACACGCAGTTGGCCTCTTAAGGAAATGCAAAATCAAAAACATAAGCAGTTATATTTTAAGCCAACCTAGTCAACAAGAGGTCACATACATATTTACATACAGAAATGGAATCAATCACAGAATTCTAGTAAAATCGTAAATTTTACTTAATATGTATATGTATACATACATGTGTATGTATATATAAATAAATATGCGCCTATATAAATCAGTTTGTAAATATAAATTGAATGACAAATATTTTTATGACAGATGCGCTCAAGTGAAGCTACCCAAATGGTGGGCGAGAAAGGAATGTCTGCTGTAGGATGTGACGTCACATCTGTAGATCATTCGAAATTTTTATTACAGACATACATACATACTTATGTACATTATATATTTATATGTGACCAAGTAAAAATTTAGAAAGATATTCGATATAAGCGAATTTATTTGATTGTCTCCTTGCGACACTCGTTGGCGATATATTGTCTACTATATACATACATATGTACATATATATGTATATAGCTAGTTAATTGGTCATTCTAGAATAACGTATTTTGTTTGTAAACAAAATCGTGCATCATGACCTTAGCGATTTTAGAAAAATTAATGAATGAAAAAATATATCATGGAAATCTAGATACACCCACACATTTTTTCTAAATCAAAGCAATATTAGCTACATTTTTTATATGGAAATATTGTCAGCAATGTACGAGTATGTATTCATATACATAGTTACGTATCTATCCACGTATGTGAATTGGTTCCCAGTGTCAAATGGGAATGATGATCATATATTTAAATATAGCACAACATATTTTTTTAAACTAAACGACAAAAACAATAACATGTGCATAAACATACATATATTTTCTATATTTTGTTTACTCTAAGTGCGCAATGAGTCAGAGAGATGCTTATGAAATGGCGGTGGCTTATTGATGTCCCAAATGGAATGCAGTCGTGTCTTCTGGAAGCCACTAGCTCACGCTTTTTTATTATTTTCATAAACAGACATATGTACATACCTACCTATACTTAGATACCTACCTATATCTATTTTAAAATTAAGTAAATTTTCAGCTTTATTGGCATACACCTACACACCATATGTGCATTAGGTAATTTGATAGGATTCATGCACTCATGAATTCATATGTACATAAGCATGTTTGTATAACTATTTAAAATACATTTCCAAAATTTGTTTGCTTTTTTCCACAAATTCGCATTATTTACATATATATGTATATTCATATTCGCAAAACGGTACATCTATGTTTAAAATAATCGCAGTACGAATAATCAAGTGATAAATATAAAATGTTCCCAAAAAAGGTTGCTAGATGAAATTAATTTTTTAAAGAACGTTTGGAAATAATGGGTGATTCATAAAGAGATTCCCAACTTTTTTAAAGAAAAAACACAGAAACTTCAAATTTAATGGGGAATGTTTATTATCATTCGAAAGAACATTCCTTGGCATTTATTTTTTGAAGATTATCATTTTTAAATATTGCTGCGGATACGTCTCAGATGGTCCATCTGTTGAACCAATTTTCGATGGCTCGTTCGAGCACTTCGACTCATAACTGACGAATGACACGCCCTATGTTTTGCTTGAGATTTAACATATTCCCACTAGAAAAAGTCTAACGGTGTGATATCACACAATCTTGGTGGCCAATCAACCAGCCCAAAACGTGAAATTATCTGCACACCGAAGTGTTCTCTCAATAAATCCATTGATTGTGGCGATGTGTGCTTTAAGGTACGGTCTTGTTATAACCAAATGTCGCCGAGATCACAAGCTTAAATTTCAGGCATCAAATAGTCGGTTATCGCGCCGCGATAACAGTCCCTATTGTCGTTTACGTTCTCACCGAAATCATTTTTGAAGAAATATAGACCGATGATTCTACCGGCTCACAAACTACACCCAACCGTTGTTTTCTTTAGATGAAATAGCAGCTCTTGAACCTTTTAAATTTTTTTTCTTCACAAATTGCTTTTTTACATACCCATTAAGTCAGTAAAGAGCCTTATCGCTGAACAAAACTTGGCTCGGAAACGTGGGATCTTTTTGGAACTTTTCAAGAACCCATAGAGCGAAGCAATGTCGCTTGAGAAGGCCCAACGGGTTCATTTCTTGCACACACTGTATTTGTACGCTATTAATTTAAGATATCGACGTAAAATGCGCCTAGTAATGCCATACGTCAGACCGAGTTGCTGCGAACAGCGCCGAATCGACTCTTCACGGTCTTCGTGTACACTGACAGCTCCGGCTGCTACATTTTCTTCACTTCGTGCTGAACGTGGTCTATTCGGTCGAAGATTATCTAATAATGTTGGGTCTCAAGATGGATGATAGTGTTGAGAATAGTATGCTCAGTAGACCGATTATGCTGACCATAAGTTGAGACAACCGCGCGAAACACATTTTTTACAGAACGTGAGCTTTTATAACAAAGTTGAACGCTTTGAAAACGTTGTTTAGGCGTAAGTCTTTCCATGGTGAAATGCCAAACAATAATATACAAAAATAACATTACTTAACACGTTTTAAAAATGAGAAGCTTGTACTTTGGACTGAGACGGGATCTAGACCTTATGGGCCAATACAGCTGCACAAACCTTACCCTGATCTGGCTTCTCTTAATTTCCACTTGGTCTCTCCATGTGTCGATATTATCGATAGAAGTACCAGATATTTTAGACTTATAATTGTTGGACAACCTTCGACCTCTTCAACTGATGAAAATATTAAAAAAGGGGTATGATGCTTGAAAATTATCAAGCTAGAGTTAGAGAAATGGCAAGAGAGCTCGACATCTCTCGCGAGTCCGTTCGAATGATTTTGGTGAATATTTTAGATATGAAACGCGTCCTTGTTCGATTCGTCCCAGTAAAACTGAAAAGGGTACAATAAACAGGTCTCTTTGGACATGCTCCACTGTGCGAATTCCGATCCCCCAATCATGGAGAACTATATAACTGCCGATGAGACATGGGTTTATGAGTTTGACATTCAAGCAAGTCAACAATCATCGGAATGGAGGAAAGAAGAGTCGGAACCAATAAAACCACACTAAAGCCGCTCGAAAATCAAGGTGATGTTCATTGTTTTTTGTTATTCCTGGTTTGGTGCATCATGAAGTTGTTCCGGAGGGACAGACTGTCAATAAGGAGGTTTATTTCGCCGCATTGAGGCGTTTGCGTGAGAACATTTGTTAAAAACGGCAGAAATTGTGGAAGATTTATTTATGGATTTTAATGCATCATGGCTTTGAGCCGCGATTGTGACCCAATTTACAAGTAAAGCCAAAAACGCAATGAATTCCATTGATCAACCACCGTATTCAGCAGATTTGGCTCCGTGTGATTTTTTCTTGCTCCCCCTACTCAAATTGCCGCTTCGTGGAACACGTTTTCAATCGATCGAAGAAATTTAACAAAATTCGCTGAAAAAGCTGAGGGCCATTATTTTCCTCGCAATTGTTTATTAAGTGAACTTCTCAAAACAATTCAAATAATGCCAGAATTAATTGTGAAAAAATTCAAATTAAACATAATAAATTTCAAAATAGCTGCTTACACATACGGCGACACACACACCCTGTTCATATTACATTATATATATATAGTAAGTGTGTGTATTTGTAAGCGCATAACCACAATGAGCGTAAAAAAGAAAGTCATAAAAATACAACACATTAAAAATAACATTTCGAAAACGATTTTTCAAACAACAGGTGTAGGAGGCATGCGATTACCCAAACGCATATATGTACACCAATGTGTATATGTATATTTATGTATGTATGTAAATACGTGCGTTTTCGTTGTTAGCATTTGCAACAGCTAAATGCACGTCTAAGCGAATAAACGCGGACAGTAGCGACCTTGAAGAGATCTCAGGGAAAGAATCACTGTCGCTGTCATAGTCGGTCACTTCGTCACATCTTAAAACAGCCACATGACAAAATCGCATATGTTAATATATGTGCATACGTATGTACATATATGCGCTTTCACTTTTATTTTGGAAACACTTTTGTGCGAATTCTGTGAAACAGCCACTTGTATGTCTGTGTGGAACTAATATTCTCACCAAGTAAATTTGCGAAAATTTATTCTACGAATCAATCAAAAGCTTTTATGAATGCGTACGTACGTACCGTTGTGTGTTTGTAGAAGGAATCTACGGATTATCAAATTAAAATATAATAAAAGTTTTTAGCAATTGCTGGTGGATGATGATGGCAACAACCAATTTTTATGGCGTTATTAAATACATATGTAGATCTGATCATAATTAAATTAATATTTATTTAATTTCATTTTCCAAAAAAAGAAAAACACATTTTAGAACACTGTACTGTACATTGTACTCTACAATAAAGGAGAATGATTTTTGATCTACACAAAAAAGGTAATAATCCAATCAGATTGCCAAAATTATGATTTGCTCCAGAAAAATGGTATTTAATGCCATAAATATGATTCTAATTTGCTGAGAAGTATAAAATCCGCAAAGCGCCTGCACGTAAAACAACGGAACATGGTGGTGGAACCATCATAAGAAAAAGAAAGGCTGATCCCTTTAAGCCTTCCCGAGAGATTATGGCTGAAATAAATGAGGAATCCAGTGGACTTCTGGAAAATAATTATTCAACAATAGTTATTTTGCGCCTTCAAAGTAATCTCCACCAGATGTAATTTTGGAATGACCTTCAGCTCCTTCAGCGAATTTTGTTTTATCTCTTCGATTGTCTGAAAACGAGTTTCACGGAGTTGCAATTTCAGTTTGGTGAAGAAGAAAAAATCATACGGAGTCAAATCTGATGAATCTGCCGGTTGATCGATGGTATTCTTTGCGTTTTTGGCTTTAAATTCGGTCACGATCATACTCTTTCTAAAAAAAAATCAGCTTTATCGGGGAGAGTCGAGCAAGAACGCGTTTCATACCCGAAATATCCACCAAAATCTTTCGAACGGACTCCCGAGAGATGTTGAGCTCTCTTGCAATCTCTCTACCACTTTCCTAATTATTTTCAAGCTTTACATTCAATATTTATATCAAATCGAGAGGTCGAAGGTCGTTCAGACCATGTATTCTGCGAATGCTCGAACATCTTTGAAGGCTTTCTATTACTCGTAACGTTTTGTTTTTAATCACCGTAAGCGTTTTCTAACATTCGCAATGATTCCACATACGAAATTTGGTTGAAAATACAAAATTTGAGACAATCCTTTGTTCGATATTTTTATTCTTTGTAAAAATCGCAACGCACTACTGCGGTGTACCGACTTAAATAGCTATAAAGCGGCTGTGGACACAATCATTAACAGATCGTGCTCATATTTGGAAAAGTAATAAAGGGCAGTCCTACCAACTTAGCAACTAAACGTACTCAGAATATTTTTAATAATGGGCAATATTCTCCTTAGTTTACTAAAATTAGTTGCCAAGCGGGAATGTTCGAAATTGACATTGGATGAGCAATCAATGCTTATAAAACTAGAGTTTAACCCCCTAGATATTTTTGATAGACCCGACTTTAAGAGGTTAGGGGTAGACAGAGGTACGAAAAAATGAGAATTTTCAGTTTTTTTTTGCTATTAAATCCTGTTATTTTACAAAAGTAATAATATGGCATTATTATAGAATGTGTTGACTTGAAGTCACGAAAATATTTAATTTCCAAAGTTATAGTTGACCCTGTTCCAAAAAACAGGTACTTGCGGTGACAACTATAAGTCCTAGGAGATTCATCTAAAATCAATCAGACAAAAAAGAAATAGTTTTATAAAATTAACAAAATGGCGGCGTCAGGAATTTTTTCCTAAATTTTTGGGAAAAAATCAACAGTCAATTGGTCTTAAAAAATCGAAATTTTTGAACAAAAAAATCCTTCGATCAGGCCCGAGTATATTATGCATTCTAAAAGCTATATAAATTTCATTAAAATCGACTGAGCAGTTTTCGAGTTACAGTTGTCGCTAGTTCAAAAAACACAGTTTTGAGAAAAACGCGTTTAAAGTTTCACACTAGCGCTTTGAAATGCCCGAACTCTCTTTGTTATTTGTCGAAAAACTCAAAAGCTAATTATAATTATCGGATCAACGTGAAATTTTCAGATAATAAGATATTACACTTAACAAAAATGCAAAAAAAAAATAATAATTTTTTGAAAATTCTGACTACCCCTAACCTCTTAAACTAATTCTATATGTATTACTATAATAAGCTATACATATGGAAATGTACCATATAAAATTTTAGTCGCAGCAGGTCCGTTTCCACGAAGGTAGAGTCTGCGTAACCGGAACGGTTTCGGATTTTTACCCGGCCAAGGCCTGTCAATTCACCAGCATTCCTCCAAATTACTTAAGTGCATTTTATTTTATTTGTCACTTTGAGGGTCCTAAAACTTGGTTCTATAATTTTGTATTTTTACTCTAAGATTTATTGTCACGCACAAGGCTACTATAGCCCAGTATACTCACTTACATATATATGTTTGTCTTTTTTTCTATTTTGTTCTCAGACATGTGTCTAAGTATTCATACCGTCGTACATATGTATATACATACAATGTATAGACATATGTGTATGTATTTACATATATTTATAGACAAATAATTTCATTATTTTGCTTTCGCTAAGATCTGGTCAATTAAATTGTGAATCATTTCAAATTGTTTATGGCTGATGCATAATATCAAGAATATTAACCTCCTGTCAGTCTGTGTCAATTTCATGGTGGCTGCAATAATTTCGAAAATAATAAAACCTATTCGCTGTGATGTCATATGCACCCAAGCATTTGCATATTTTAGGTATAAGAGTGTGGGAGCAGGAAAAGTGGCATACCTCAGTAATGCATCAAGGGAATTTTCAAAATTCTATTAAGCGTGAAGGAAGTTTTCTAAATCTTTTGTATTTTTTTATTTTAACGAGTTAAGACAATAGATATTCATATTATAACTGTATTGTAAATGCTGCTTTCTTGCATTAAAATTGCGAGAAGTAAACATTCAGAGAATTTTTAATATGCCCACTACCTAAGGCTATAGTCTTCCAGGCTTTGGCGGCTGTCATGAAAGTATCTAACTTCAGGAAATGTCTGACAACGCAAAGGATTCATATTCAACTATCTAAGCGCCATCGCCGCCTTGTCTTATCTATTGCGGAGTTGACATAACGGGTGATCCTAGTAGAGGTGCTTTTTTCAATAACCTTTTTTTGACAGATCATTCGTGGGTCGTGTAAAGCTGTCAAATTATTTTTGTATGACATTTCATCATGGAGAAACTTACGCCTGAAGACTGTACACGAAGAAGTTCTTCCAAGGCTTGTGGGCCGGTTGGACCGTATTTCTTCAAAAATGATGTCGGTGAAAACGTAACCGTCAATGGGGACTATTATCGCGACAAGTTAACCGACTATTTGATGCCTGAAATTGAGGCTCGCGATCTCGGCGGCACTTCCCACCTTTCGCATCACCACCAAGATCGTATGATATAACACCGTTAAGCTTTTTCCTGTGAGAATATAAAAAGTCTAAAGTCTATGCGGACAATACCGCTTCAATTCAGGTCTTCGAGTAAAACATAACACGTGTCATTCACCAGTTAACAGTCGAAAGGCTCGAACGGATCAAATTGGACTCATTAAGTTAACCATTAAGTTTAAAGTATCTGTGTTTTTTCTTAAAAAAAACGTAGCGCACCTCGAAATGGGTAGCCCTTTAGTATTAACATGGCCATCTTCTATTCAACGCATCCCTACGAGGTTTGACAATTAAGTAATGAGACTGATTTTATTGCCGCGCTTGAGGTAAACCTGTGACCTTGAAATTTTTCCGGCATCCCTCCCCTCTCCATTGATATATGTACCATCGCTCTAGCTTGTTTAGTTCGCCTGCTGCGTCAAGTTGAGTAGCTGTGTGTTTGCAGTGCTCGTCACGAAAATGGAAAAACGAAATCAAGAGCAATGCGTCGCGATAAAATTTTGCGCCAGATTGAGCGAAACAGCTTCGGAAACGTACGCTAAAATTGTAAGAGTGTATGGTGATAGTGCTCTACGACCCGGAAACCAAACGCCAAACTCAAAGCGGTTGTCTCCGCTCGCCCCCCGCCCGAAAAAAGCTCGCATGAGCAAGTCGAAGGTGAAAACGATGATTATTGCCTTTTTTGATAGCCGTGGAATCGTCCACAAAGAATTCGTTCCACCGGGGAAAACTATGAATCAAGTTTACTATTGCCAAGTACTCGCAAGATTGCGAAATCCTTCATCATGACAACGAGCCGTGCCACACCGCCCTCAGCGTGTCCCAGTATTTGGCCTCTAAAGGGATCGCGACATGTCACCCTGCGACTTTTTTTTTGTTTCCTAAAACAAAATCGGTGGTCAAAGGAACCCATTTTGAGTCGATTACGGACATCCAGGTGGCCGTGACAGGGGTACTCGCGGATATCCCAGTCGAAACGTTCCAGAAATGTTACGAAGCATGGAAAACGCGCTGGAATCGCTGTATAGCTGCCCAAGGGGACTACTTTGAAGGGGATGGTAGAGTTGTAAAATAATTTTCAAATATACGGTTTTTATGGAATCAGTTTCATTACTTAATTGTCATACCTCGTATTCGTGAAATGTTGAACCTTACCAACAACTTTATGTGTGATAGGAAAAGCTACCCAATTCAGTTTATTGGTATATTCGCTTGTAATTATATTGTTATTTCACCCATTATACCATTCTATTGCATTTATACCAGTTGCTTATTCGATTGCCTTAGCTGTTACTCGATTTATACCAATTCTTTACGTATTTCGAAAACCTTTAAATTCTATACAGTCGATGACAACTTGCAAATGCCTACATATTTTCCGTTTCATTTAGATTATACTATTTACGGAATATATACTGCAAGTGGCTTGCCCATAGAATTACTCAACGATGCCTGACTTTGGCTGCAGGGCATGAACACATACATACATACAACCAAGTATGCAAGCGGAATTCAAATGTTATCCACAACAAACCGATGCTATTTTCAAACTTACGTTTCCATTGCATGTTTTTAGGCGCAAAAAAAATTAAATTGTTACACACACATAAGTGAACACATACATATGTATGTATGTGTGTTCGCAATTGCATTATTAATTGAAATAAAAATACGCATTAAAAATTAACCAAACAAAAACAAAAAAAAAAGAAGAAAAAACTGTTATTTGCTTTTTGCATATTTTAGTAGCATTTCAATGTATAATTTCTAATACTTTCCTTAGTGCATGCAAATCCATTGTAATTATTCCTTTGTTATTGCGACGCAACAGGGATATAGACATTCATACATACATACATAAGCACATCGTTAATCACGGTAAGCGATATTCACGACATGTTTTTGTACATTTCGCAGGAAGTTCAGGATTTTAATTAAAGCTGGAAATAATTATAAAATTACCGAGTCAAGGCAATATTTTTACAGCGGCCTTAAAGTCCGTTTTTTTATAAAGAAAAAAATATTTTTTCGACTTTTTTGACTTTTGATAATTTTTTTTTACTTTTTTGAGATAAAAAAAAAATACTTTTGGGATTGCCTCAAATTTTTTTGTTCTCTGAGGGCGATATTTTTGGTTTTTCTTTTTTTAGCCATTCTTCTAACTTTTATGTGTCATGGCAAAAAAAAAACAATATTGCGGTTTGGTCATTTTTTGATAAAAATAAATACTAATTTTTTGTTTAATTTTTTTTAAAGGGTTCCCCTAATTTTCTGGTTTTTCACTTCTAACTAATTTTTCTGTTTTTTGGTATAAAAAAAAATATTATGTTTTGGTAATTTGCTGATAAAAATAAATATTATACTTTCTTGGATTACCTCTAATTTTTTTGTTCTCAGTTTTTTAAGAGGGGGACATTTTCTTGGTTTTCTATTTTTTAGCCATTTCTCTAACTAAATTTTCTGATTTTTGGTAAAAACTATTTTTTTTTATTTTTACTGAAATGTGATTTAAAAAATGTTTTTTGAACTATTATGATTTTTAATCCAATTTTTTTAGTATTTGATAAAACAAATCTATCATTTCGTCTGATTGGTTGATAAAAAAAAAATATTTTTTATATTTTTCTGATTTTTTTTTAAGACGGGACGATGCTTACTGTTTTTTTTTTTTAATTTTTTTGGGGAATTTTTCTCTTTTTTTTACCATTCTTCTAACTATTTTTGATAAAAAAAAACCAGCTATCTTGGTTTCGTCTGAATTTTTATAAAAAAAAAACATATTTAATTTTTTTTTTTAATTTCCTAATTTTTTTGCGGGAATGTGTTTTCTGGTTTTTCTGATTTTTCTACTTTTTGTCTAACAAATTTACACATACACATATAGATATGTATGCAGGGAGTTATCAAGCGTTGTTAAAATTTTCTCATAAATGTATTTATATTTGTGTCTCTTTCACTCTTTTATAATTTACATTATAAAATATTTAAATTACATTCAAAAATTTACTTAAGTATTTACGTTATGCATTCATATATTGTATATCAATTTTTTAAACATTTTCACCGTCTGTACTAAGTATTTGTTTTTTTAATTTAATTATATAAATTTTCTTTAAGCAATTTGCATATACATATATATAAATAACCAATTACGTGTGTGTATATATGTATGTACAATTACAAAATTTCAAATTGAACATGAGAAAATGAAAACACTGAAAATTATTTATTTGCTAATATTTTAATATAATTTTTTTGTTGTTGTTGCCGAGTTTAACGCAAAGAAGAAAACAGATGTACTTGCGAATACATCCAGCTGATTTGAGTTGAATTTATTTTTTTCGTAAATTTCTGCGTACGCTAGAGTCACCCTAGTCACTCAATTCTTTATTTATATCTGTATATATTTTATTTACATACCTATGCATATATGTATGTACATATGCAAGTTTTCTTTCTATTTACTAAATTATAAGATTACTGAAACAAGTTAAACTAGAATAAAATTACATGAAAATGTAAGCGGTTTCTCGCTTGGGTGTGAGGAAAGGCCTAGCGCGCTCCCTTTCGTTCTACATTTTCGTTAATTAAACTTAATAATTTTTTTTGTTTTTTTTTTCGTTTTTGTTTTTCTGAAAATAAAGGAATTTTTTGTGTTTTGAACAAAGCAAAATAATTACTTTAATTTTAATCTACTAAAGCAGCGCAATCACGTGTGTCTTTAAGTGGTCGATAACGGAGCACAAGTACCCAGCTGACAAGTCCAGTTTATGTACAAACCTACATACCATAACACCAAGATTTGGGCTTGTGGGCGTGGTCATTCAACTATAAAGTTATCAGTCTATTCTCTTATATCTTCTAAAGATAAACGACGGAAAGTATTGAAATCAAAATCAACAAAAACAAATTAACAGGCGTAAGCGTAAAGGTAACGGTCACTGGTGCGTAATCGTACACGTAGTAATAAAGGGTGGTCCTACGATTTTTTTTTTCGAATTGCTAAAATTTCAACGAAAATTATATTTTTGCTAAAATTTTAAACAATTTGCCACGAAAATTTTATGCTGAAGCGCGCTATAAATTAACCGAAGCACGCAAGGCGATCACGTGTGCAGATTTTACAAAAGTTATGCTCTTATTAACTGATAATTAATACGATAAATTATAGTAGAGTCCACAGAAACCAATTTTTTACTAACAAATTAAATATAAAGAAATGGGTAAAAATGGGTTTGGACATTTAAAAAAAAATAGCTAATACACTAAAATTATTTTTCTTTGAGATTTAATTTTTTTTTAATTTAAAGAAGAGCTAAAAAAATATTGCAATTTTGGTGTGTAAATGAAACAAATTTTTAATTTTAAGCGCGATATCTAAATTTTAAAATACTACTTAAAAGCTTGAGTTTACTAAATTGATTTAAAAAACATTTTTCAATTTACATTTGCTAAAATTTTAATTACAAAATGATTCGCTTAATGACCGAAAAATTAATTTTACAATTAAAAAAAAAATAATAATAATAAATCAAATATGTATCTAAATATACGAAATCTACTTGCAAATGTTTGTAAGGCGCTAAAGTACGCGACAGATTGCGAAATAAGCCTCAAACAGTTATTAGAAGACCATTGGAACTCTGTGGACCTACTCGTATTGATAGCATTACACTATGCATATGCGCCTATGTAACTCCTAATGTTTTTGAAACCATTTCTGCACATATAAATGCGCATCTAGCACGTTGCCTGCTGTTAATTCGAGTGGCAAAGCACACACGCACACGTACACTATGATAACAGCATGCATGTACAGGGACCCCAACTCACCCACGCCCATACTACGTTTTTGTTAATATTTGTTTTTTTTTTTTGAAGAACCACATTTAGTACCCGTTTTCTTTAACGAAAATGAGCACCCACTCGCCCGCATACACACACACGTACATTTATACAACGCACCCTTAAGTGTAATTTGATTAGCAATCGGCATGTCACATACAACAACTTGTACACATTTTGGGCTTATAATTTTGCATTTGATAAGATCAGCCTGTGTGGCTCGGTGGTCTATGATGATCTTAGGGTATCTTTTCTCTTTCTTAACGAAAACTATCGCCGTTGACGGGTTTGCCTGTATATGGCTCACTAGCTCAATTGATACTCCATAATAGTAATTGTTAACTTGTCGCCGTTGTTGTTGGTGTTGTTGTGGTTTGTAATTGTTGCTGTTTCTTGTCCCACCACTCCTGTATGCTGTCAATCATTTGTTTTCGTCGGAAACGCAACGATTCGCTGATGCACATTTTTATGAAATTTGATTTCATTTCAAAATCGCCCTTAATTAAATTGAGATGTTCTAACAATTGTGTATAATTACGACCTGGACGTCGTATATCGCGAAAAACTTGTGTTCGTATTTCTAGGTTATGTTTACGTGCGGCATCTCGTTGTTCGTCTGTGAGTGGCGGTGGCCCCGACACCACAATTGAGTTACGTTGACTAGCGCCGTTACCGACATTATTGCTACTTGTTATACTACTGTTATTAACGCTGTTGTGTTGATTATGATTGGTCATATGATTTGAATTGGCTATACCCACATTATTGGTCATTGACTCGCGTTTCAATGTATCGAAATTGGTTGAAAGTGTCACAGTTGAGAGGGAATTCGCAACTGCGGCTGATGGTGGTGGCATTAGCACAGATTCGGCTGTTTCCATTTTGACCTGCGCACCTGCAATGGCTGCGGTGTCAGGATTCGGCGCGGCAGCCGTATTCGATATGCCAGCATTGCCATTGTGGCATTGTTGTAATATGCGTGAAATTTCTTGAGCATCGTTAATATCGTTGTGTTGATAGGCAGGTGCTTGGGTGTTAAGTGTGACTGTCGCTGGGGTTGCAACGGGTACTGGCGCCCCCAGTGCAGGCGTGGTTGTCGGAATACTAAGCAAAGCGTTACCGTTGATTTGAAGTGGTGCAGCGAAAACGTTAGGCGCTAGCGTGGCGTTGGTATTTGTCAACACGTTTGACGCTACTATAGAGCCAATAGCAGCAGGCGCCACATCCGCAGGTGTCATAATCGATTGACCAAAATTATTTATATAGGGTTGTGGTGAACCTGGCGGCGACATGGGTGTTAATACATTGTTATTGCCCGGCATCTGTACTACAGGTGGCAGTGGCAATGTGCCACCAACCGTCATGCTGATACCAGCCGTCGAACTGATCGGCGTTGTGCTGGGCCCACTCATATCGGAATCACAGCTACTTTCATCGCTAATGCCGTTTATAAAATTACGTACATAACCATTAATTAGCGGTTCACCAGGTTCGTCTTCGTTGAAATCAAACGCCACAACAAGTCTATCCGAATCACCGTCATCGGACATGTTCGATGATATGGACGCAGTATCTGAAGTGCTGTCATCATCGAAATCGGACATTGAAGAAACCGAGGAGCTTGAGGCATTTGCAGATGTTACATTCAAGCTTGGTGTGCTAGGTCTCACATCCGTGGAAGTACGTCGAAATATGTAGTCCTTGCGTATGGGACCGGCTTTGCGCTTGCGTGCACGTGATGCATCGATTTTCTTTGGCACAATGCCACCTGGCACACCCGGTAGTGGCGCGCCACCGGCACCGTTATTTGATTTCATTGGCGCCACATCACTGAGATCAGCTTCGTCCACCATAACCATATGCTTATCCTTTTTGTATGGATTGCCAAACATGTGTTGTCTCACGTTTGTCGGTTCGATTTCGCGTAAAGGATTATCCTTGTTCTTCAAGTATTCCTGATAATTACCCATTTCGGCAATGGGTAGGCAGTGTCCGGAATCTTTCGCCACCAAACTGGTGGGTGTGGGTCGTAGCACAGTTTCGCGCATACGCGCTATTTCTTCCATCAAATCGCGGCGTGGTATATCGAATGGATTGCGGTATGACTTCGCCGACGATTGACGCGTTAGCTGTGGTACAACAATAGTGTAGTTCTCAAGTGGTTCAATCTCAGCGTGTAATTTAGAAAATGTCTCTCTCAACAATGGATGACGGACAAGATCGCGTCTCAATGGTACGCCGGGATTTAATTTTGCTGTTTCGATTTGTCGATACGGCGGTTTCGGTTGTTTCAACTGTTTATACACCTTCATACAGAGATTTTCTTGGTCTTGCTTTGCGGTGTTTTTGATATGCTTCAACTGATTGGCGATGTTCGGTGACAGATAATTGTCGACATTTTCCGGCAATAAAAATTGGAGCAGCTGATACGGTACATTGATGTTTAGTAACGCTTTTCGCAAAAACGGGCAGTAGTATGGTGGTATTGAGCGCACATAAGCGTTAAACTTATACATGAGATCGTTGGGCGGACTCATATTATACTTGTGTATAAGGTCGTGCAGCAGCGGCAATAACGCCGGATAGTTGTATGCCAATACATATAGATGTACTTGTGTTAAATTCTGCGAGGCCTTCAAATAACCAAATGGTAAATCAAAACCATGCATTCCGTTCGATATGATCACCTGCCAACATTTGTTCATTTCACGTTTTTGCAATATCTGCAAGGTCAGCGGACTGCCTTCAATTTCGTACTTGTCAACAGGAAAACTACGCACCATTTGCGGTTCGTCAACTGCGGGTGTGACTACTTTCAATTTGGGGTGTGCATCGCGAGGCGGCAATGTAACCGCTTTCGGGTCGGGCCAATATGGTTCCGGCAATGGCCAGTATCCAATTGGGAAGGTCTTTTGTGAAATATGTTTTTGCACATAGATCATTTTCTTCATTGGTTGAAATATTATGTCTTGAAGCGCTTCATTTGGCACGCCGTCTTTCGGTAGCATTGGTTCAAATTGTAAGACGACTCCCGGTTGCACTTTCTGCACCAAACTCTCTATACATTGATTTAGAACATAATGCGAACGCACACGATACGAACGTCCGCCTGTCACCACACACATACGTTCTATGGGCGAATCATCGTGTGGTACTTTACCCTCAGCACGTTCATCCACTTTATTGCCAGGCATACGCAGAACTAAGGAAAATAGTCGTTGATCCCAACGAAATGGTTCTTTTGTGAAATTTGTTCCTGGTATTTGTGTATTTAACGGCAGTATGATATCTTGGTGTACACCATTACGGTACGAATACCGTCCACCATCGGTGATCACAATGATTACAGACGGCTCCAAGTAAAATGGACACCGTCCCTGACCGTATGTGTCGATGCCGGATTGCATGCGATTCAGATTTAATAAATCGAAGGCATTCTTTAATGATTCACCCATTGAGGTGAGTCCATTGCTTTGTAGATTTTTCAGCTCGTTCATGAATGTTGCATGATTCTCTTTCCAACCGGCCTTTACATTAGCGGGTGGTTCTTCGAAAGTTAACAGCATATAGCGATCACCAAGACAATCCTGTGTGCGTTGACGATATTTTAGGAATGTCTCTACAGCGCCCTTCGCTATGTCCAGATATGATTTTTGTACACCATTAACGTATGCTTTCTGACACATCGACGCGGATGTGTCGACCAAAAATAGTATAATGGTCATAGCGTCCGCAAAGTTATCGTGTTAATACACTTCTTGATTTTTGATGGTGCGTTCCTTTTATAGTTATATTTTTGCTGATTAGTTTAGTTTTCCTAAATATTATTTTTTTATTTGTCTAAAAAAAATAATGCACTTGTTGAATTACATCTGCATCGACTTCGGGAATTAAAAATCGCGTTATTATGTCTGAAAAAACAGTTTAGAAAATATAAGGCATGTTAAGCAATCGAATTTCGTATAGAGCTGAGAGAAAGAGGGAGAAGTACAAGGATATTTTATTCATATTTAAGTACTAATGTTTTATTTTTAAATATCAGTATATACTATATAACAAAATTTACTTCATTAAATATTCAAAAATAATTATATGCATTATTTGATAATTAAATCAATTAAGTACTTGTTTAAAAATATATAAAACAATAAATCCATGGAACTCATATAATAAAGAAATCAAAACTAGATTTGATCAAGTGAAAAATAAAATTTTTCTCAAAAATACCAGTTCCTACTCAAATCATATTTGCATTACTTTTACGTTGAATATATTCCTTAATTTAATGTATGCTCAAGGAATGCTTATGGCATTTCTTTAGTCAATAACATAGGCTTGTTGTTTTCCAATCGCATCGCATTATATTGTAACGCTTGAAATCCCAAAAAATACACACAGTTTAAACAAAACGCTCATTGTTTTGTAAATCGTGTTACTAAAACGTAATCAGCTTGTGATTAATAAAAACTCAATGTATTGTGAAGTGCAATACGTCTATCAAAAATAATAACTAATTTCTTTTTAATTGAAGAATTTTTAAGCAAAACTATGTATTTTCAAAAAAAAATATAATTCATATTAACAGGAATACGTTAAGTAATATTCAAAAACCTCTGCATGCTTTATACCTAAAGATGGCGCTGTAAGGCCGGAAGGACATGAGTAATCCCAAATGTTGAAAATTTCAAAACTTTGAAACACATACATGTAGAAAAGTAAATAAAACACAAACAATAATGTGCATTGCAAAGCAAACAGACACGCCACCGACTCGACTTTACACTTTATAAAGCAATAACTTTCTTTCATTCTGAGTTTAATATAAGCATGCAAGTCCCCAGCTCAAACATGGCACTGCACTCCGAAACAGGGAAAAGCAACGTGCGGAAGAAGAACTAGTAGTGGTGGCGGCAGAATTAATAGCGGCAATGTGAGAAAAGCAGTTGTTGGGTACTTTTTCACACATTACTTTTAGCTGAATTGAAATCAATGATAGATAACTGCAATTTTTGTCTGTCACAAACGAACGAATATTCTAACTAGACAATACTTTGCAACCTTTTTCCGATACTGCTGAATATTTACTATTAGTACGGTTAAACTTTATCGCAACTTTTTTGTCATTTTTTTTTTATTTGGTACTGGCACAAATTTAAAAACAATTCAAAATTCCTCTCTTTTGGCTGAAAGAGAAACTAATGTAGTGGCGAGAAATACACTAGCAGCAGTGTTGTCAACTAACTAAAAATGTTAACGATTAGAATAAATATTTAAGCATGTATTATTTGAAAAGTATAGTACAAATAATAAACTTTTGGATTATACTGGTATTATACTTAAGCGACGATTTTAACGATTTTTCTTTATAAATCATTTACTAAATATTCGGATTTTTCCTTTAACTATTTCAAAAGTTAAACAATTTATTTTGTTGAACTTTCAGAAAATACGGTCTAATATATTAAAACAAAAATAAAAATTGTCACAGTATCTAGTTCCTTTTTGAAAGTTATATCATGAATTTAACGAATTTCCTCGACACCTGGTTTTAAGAGCAGACGGCAACACTTCATTAGCAGAAAAATTCTCACGTGCGTGAAAGCGAGACGACCAATAAACAACCGAAACTTTGACATTTGGCAACAACAAAAAGGCAGAAAATAAGAAAATGATGAAAAACGTTTAAAAGAGAATAAAATCCAATAGCTTTGCAACGGTTGGCTGTATTTTGATAGCACGTCTAGGAACTAAAGGCCAAACAATGAGCTTAAGCTTCATAGTGGCTCTACAATTCTCTACAAGTGCTCAAAAATGTGTTAAATGAGTTTTGACGTTAATTAAATCATATAAACAAATCGGTCACACAATTAGCATTAGAAAAATAAACACTTTCAACTAAACGCTAAATTAAATCCGCACCAACACAAATTAAATGCACGTCCTTGACGTAAAGAAAATCACAAACGGTAACGTGCTGCCGAAAATTGTAAACAAAATTCTGTTCACTGCAAGTGAAGAGTGAGGGTATGAGTGCACGCACGCATTGTTCAATTAGTGGGGTGAGTGGACACACTATACCGCGCGACTGACACTGATAAGTACTTGCACATACATGTGTACCTCTGCAGTAGCCCCAAAGCCTTTGCAATTTAACTTACAGCAACTTCAAACCAACAACTATTGCTATCACTAAGGTGAATCGACATGCATGAGCATAATCTTCTCACTTTTTCGCTAATTTGTTTTCAAGCTTTATGCTTTTTTTTTTGTAAATAACGTCTGAATGCAAAAAAATGAAGTTTACCAGTTGTCATTGCCTTAACAGTTGCCGTCGTCACCATTGCAGTGAGTGTCATTACCGTGTTTCAAACTATTTGCTCCAATTGTCGCAAGTTTGAAATTTTTTGATTTTAATAAATACACTTTATGCTATTTTAATATTCCTTTAAGTGGGAGCCATCCCAATTCAATAGAACGCTGTGCAATACCTTCTTCTGCTCGTCAGCTACGCTCCATACGCTGTGCTTAATAAAGCTTCTCCATCTTCAGTTTCCTAAAGAGGCGTTCTAGTGGTAATCAATTTGTGCACAAAGTGTGTGGTGCGACGGAACGACTACATCAATGCAACAACAAATATATGTTAATATATCGTACACACACACACACCATTGAATGAACTGTAGATGAGAAGACGAACAGTCGGTAGCGCCACTGCGGGAGCACCAGCGATTCCCCAAAAGCACTGCAAACTGTTGTTGTGAAGTGTTGCTGTTGCCTCTTCTTTCTTCCTTCTACTTCTCGCTCGCTCTCTCTCTCTCTTCGTTTCACACTTTTGTGCGCCGCTGCTTTGCTATTTGCTTACTACAACAAATTTATCACCACTGCGAGCGAGCACTGCTATTTGTTTTTGTTCCGTCCCGAGTATTTAGTTTTGATTACGATTTTAACCGGTGCTACCAACCTTCCTTTCCAAAAGCAAGAAACAAACTGTCAAAATTTCACTGGACTACTAGCATTCGTCGTCGTTCCTCGTTCGCCCCTCGCCCATATGTACGAGCACACACCAAGAATTTTCAAATCTGCTTTGAGCTCACTTTCGTACAGCGAAATATGCACATAATGACGGGTAAAAAATTTTCCCTCAACATTGACATTCGATGATAAGTGCAAAGTTGTTTCGAATTTAAAAATTCGAAATTGAGATCAAGTGAATATTAAACAAAATATATAAAAATATATGTTATATAATATCTTATGTCAACTATTATTTATAGTATAATATGATATTATACTGATCCTAAAGTGGTCTCCGAAATATATTTACATAAAGCCCAATACATTATTTTTATTTAAATGACTTCGCTACAAAAAAATAAACGCAATTATATGTAAAGATAATCTTGGTGTAGTCACAAAATCGAATAAATATAAATTATCGTAATAAAATATGCAAAAAAATAAAAAATAATAATAATAGTAAACGGCATATGAATAGAAATTGTTCACTTTTCTACCATTTTAATTTAAAGGAATTTCTCTAAATATTCAATTTAAAAAGACTTCCAAAAATATCTCATTATTTTTATACACAATTTTACCTGAGCGCTTTAGTTAGAAAACAAAAACACGGTAAAATAAAAAAATTCTCAATTGCGATTTAGAGATGAGTATTATAAATACATCTGTTTTAATTTATGCAACAACAAACACATGTACAAAATTAATGATAAATTTACACAAATTCCATTATACGTCTATATACATTGTACAAGATATAATTTTTTTATTAACTATACCTTTTCACGCAATATGTTGAAGAATTCCCTGGCGTACCAGCGTTTCCACTTGCGCACGCGGTAAATAATGTTGACTGTTCTTTTTTAAATATATCACTTCACCATCTTCCAATTCAAATTTGCCATAATCTTCCAGACAACGCACTTCTATATATAAAGACTTTGGTGGGCGTAAATCACCCGTTAAATCAATCCCTTGTCCATCACCAATTGAACGCATGTAGGATGCCAATGACTTTGAGTACGTATTGAAGAAGTTCACTTCGGGTTCGCACAGAGATGTTTTAATATCCGCTGGTATAATAGGGCCAAACTCCCAACGAAGCGCTTTAATACGCAGCAGACGTTTATAAAGATATGTAAGTAGGCAGCGCTTATTTCTTTGTAGTGCTGCGTGTCGAAAATTTAATAATGGCCACAAAGTTCGATCACCAGAAGTTGAATAATTAGCGCTGAGTAAGAAATTATAACTTAAGATATAAAACTATTATAGCACAATGCAACTTACGCTTGTGCACAGTTTTCTTCAAAGATTGCTTTGATTTCCTCCAATACTTGACGTACTCCATCATCCTGTAATGTACATTCGAACATTTCTCAAACATGGCAAATATAAACGTTTTTTACTTACATCAAAAGGTGGAATTGTCTGTGAAGAACGTTCCAGTTCTTTAACTAACTCAAAAGCTTTATCAGCAAACATTTTATTGGATTTTGCCATTTTTATTTCACTTTTCGCACTTAGCTAACTAAAATACTAAACAAATTTTAAGCGCGTTTTTATTGAATTGTTTACGTTTTACTTATGTCATTACACACGTTTCGTTGTCAGAATGCAAGTGTTGCATAGCTCGTACAATTATTTTAAAAACCAATAAACCATAACGAACTGTCAAAATCAGCTGTCTTCTATGGTTTTGGCGCTATTTACAAAAAAAGGAAATAAGTTCGTATGGTATGGTAAAGTGAAATAGCGTAGTACGCACAATATAATTGGAAAATAAGTTATAACAACTATAAAACGTATTGAAGTGCATTTAAAATGCCGGAATATATAATCGCCGGCATACCGGTGCATTTTCCGTTTGAACCTTACGATGTGCAAACGGCATATATGGAAAAAGTAATCAGCTGCCTACGCGATGGCACGAATGGTGTGCTGGAGTCTCCAACTGGCACTGGAAAAACATTGAGTCTACTATGTTCTTCTCTAGCCTGGTTGTTGTCGCGAAAAGCGGATATGCAATCGTTAGTACAAAGGAATGCAAGAGGTGGAGCAGCAGCGCAACAAGCAGCCAATGAATTCAATGCAATACAGTCGAGAAATGCCAGCTGGGGCATACCAAAAATTATATATGCCTCGCGTACACATTCCCAATTAACGCAAGCCATGCAGGAGTTGAAACGTACATCATATTCTTTTATGCGCGCTGTAGTTTTAGGATCGCGCGATCAATTATGTATTCATCCAGAAGTTATGCGAGAACAAGGCAACTCCAACAAAGTACAACTTTGTAAATTGCGCATACAAACGCGCACTTGTTCATTCTACAATCGTGTTGAATCCAAGAAAGACAGTCCCGAATTAAAAGAACAGTCGATAATGGATATTGAAGATTTGGTCAAAGTAGGACAGAAACTTAAAGTGTGTCCCTACTTTGCATCTAAAGAGTTGACTAGTGACGCGGATATAACATTTATGCCATACAACTATCTTTTGGATCCAAAAGCACGTAAAGCAAATAAAGTTGACCTGAACAATACAATTGTTATATTAGATGAGGCACATAACATAGAGAAAATTTGTGAGGAATCTGCATCTGTGCAAATACGTTCATCGGACATAGCCTTGGCTATTGACGATGTGACGCATGTAATGAAGGCAATGATGAGCGAGAATGCGTTAGATTTTATGAGCAATGACGAACCGAAAGACTTTAAATTGGAAGATTTAGCGCTACTTAAAGAGATGCTGTTGGACCTGGAGAAAGGCATTGATGATATTGTAGTCGAAAACAAAACGGAGGGAACCACATTTCCACCTGCTTTTATGTTTGATCTGTTAGCTGGAGCAAAAGTAAGTGTTTCGTTTACCAAACTTCTCCACCCGTATTACAGAAATGCATTTTTTTACAGTTCACTCCAGCTACAGCACCTGCAACAATAAGTTTGTTAGAACGACTCGTTCAATTTATGACTGTTCAGTCTCAAGATAGCGCATTTCGAAAAGGTGGTAGCTTCGACGTACTTTCTAACCTGCTAAGTGTCGTTTTCGTTAAAAAGGAAGATATTATAGCAAAGGTGCTCAGAAGCTTCAAAGTGCATGTGCAAATCGAAGAATTGAAACAGAACGCCAAAAATGCTGGCAAGGATGGCTGGTTGTCAAAAGCGTCCAGTAACAGCACAGTTTCCACGAAATTGCCAAAAATTATTAATTATTGGTGTTTTAATCCCGGATTTGGCATGGAACAACTTTTAAATACACAGGTGCGAAGTATAATTTTAACGAGTGGTACCTTAGCACCTTTGAAACCATTAATTGCCGAATTGGCGGTACCAATTGCACAAAGTCTTGAAAATCCGCACATTGTTGATAAATCGCAAGTTTTCGTGAAAATTATCGGTACTGGGCCCGATAGAGAGCAGCTCATATCAAATTTTGCCAATCGGTAAGAATTCTGTGTATTGTTTGTGCTTCTGCGTTCATTTCTTTATTAACTGTAATTAATGCAGCGACAATCCGAAGTACCTCAGTTCTCTGGGCCAAACAGTGCTGAATATTTCACGTATCGTACCAGATGGTCTACTCGTGTTCTTTCCCTCTTATCCATTGCTGAATCAATGTGTAGACGCTTGGCAGGCCAGTGGACTTTGGGCAGAAGTATCTCGACATAAGCCGATTTTTGTGGAACCACGCAGTAAAGATAGCTTTACAACAACAATGGAGGAATTCTACAAAAGTATACGTGATGCAAAGGGTGCTGTTTTTATGGCGGTATGTCGCGGTAAAGTATCCGAGGGTCTCGATTTCGCCGATCGTAATGGTCGCGCGGTGATTATTACTGGCCTACCATTTCCGCCACTGAAAGACCCGAAAGTGATTTTAAAGAAACGGTACTTGGAAGATAATCGTACAAAAGAAAATGAGGTGTGCCGATATATTTTTTTTTCTATGCTGCTGCTAACCACACACGATTTTTCAGCTGCTAACTGGTCAAGCATGGTACAGTTTAGAGGCGACTCGTGCCGTTAATCAGGCTATCGGACGTGTCATTCGTCATCGAAATGATTATGGCGCAATTTTATTGTGTGATATGCGTTTTGCACAACCTAATCAGGCATCACAGCTGTCCAAATGGGTTCGTGGACACTTAGGTCCAGCGCCGAAAAGTCTACCCTTCGGTTCGATTGTGAGAGAATTACGTGAATTCTTTCGAAATGCTGATAAATCTGTATGTCACAAGTGCAAGCATTTATATTGACTATTTTTTTAACAACCATTCCATTAAAAAACAGCTTCCTAAACCCAAAGAGCGTAGTATCGAATCTCTAGTTAGCGAAACGTGTGAGGAAGCCGGTATTGTACAAAGTCGTTTCTTCTCTGATCCAAAGAAGGTGCTTGAAGGGAAAAATAAATTTGCAACGGCGCAAACAATGGCGATGTAAGCAAGTCATTTATATACATAAATATGGATTAGTATGTTATATTTCAAAATTAATACCTATGATTACAATGATCTAACAGGAAAGTTGAGAAAACCAATTCAATCGAAAGTTGGACACCTGATGACTACAAAATGGCCGCAGGACGGTCCCAAGATAGTAAAGTACCGAACGCTATGGACTTTATGAGTCGACTAGACAATAACGTGAAGGTATTGCAATGTAGAAACATACACATATACATACATATGTATATCAGTTCTCTAATATCATAAAAAATATTAATGCTCATAAAATTTTGTCACAGTCTATAGACTTCAATAGTGCCAGCTGCAGCAATTCGCCACGACATAATCAAGTTAGTTTATATAAACGTGAGCGAATTTCACCGACATCCAGTCCAAGCAGCAGTGGTAGTGCATCCCTTGCTAATATTAAGAGAAAACGCTATAAGCTAGTGAAGGATACCTCCATTTCTGACTCTCCAACCAGCTGCGCTTCTACATCTCTGGGTGAATTTGGCTTTAAATCAAAAGCTAGATTATCGCTTGAACCACCAGTGGAAGTGGAAAAACAGGCACCACAGGAACGAGTGGAATTTTTGCGCGTAGTAGGTGTAATTTCTATTAAAATCTCATTCAATATTTCACGAATATAATTTTTTTTAGTTGCGCAGTTCTTTGTCTCCTGATGATTTTAGCGCCTTTACGGCGGCGCTAATGGCATATAGCCGTCAGGATAAAATCGAAGAATTTCTAGAAGTTTTAGTACGAGTGTTGTCCAAACCGGAATTGCATTACATGCTACGTGGTATGCGTCGATTTATAAAAGTGAATCACAAAGAGTTATTTGACGCGGGAACTGCGCATATTTTGTCATAACCTCACATACATATGTATGTAGATTAAACTTTGGTCATTTGGTCTAATTTTACTCGACGCTATATAGTTGATGTTTGTAAGCCCATTAACAATATATGTATGTGTACTTCGTAAGCTACTATAACATATTTAGTATATAAATGTTTAAACTTTTTGGTTTTACAATAATAAAAAATACAATGCCATATGCAGATATTTTAGAAATAAAAGCATGAAAAATATGAATTTATGGAGTTCTTTTCAATTTCAATTTATGCAGTGTAGTCAGAGATTGTATAGATTTTCCAGTGGCTATGCAAGTGATTACTTCAAATCAAAAGTCTTCCAATGCTTTTGCAGGAAATAACACTTTTTATTTAGTATAACAGACAAAAAGAGCCCACACTTCTTTATCCATAGCCATTACATGACTTTACTTCAAATATAATTTATTATTACATATATATTTTTAATTTATATAATATACATATGTATATATATATACATAATTAAGATGCTTATTTAATATTTAAATTACAGCTAAATTTCACAATTCTTTTCGCTCAGCTGTTTGGAGCTAAATTACGTTGATTGTTCGAACGGAAGTTACATTGATGAGTTCATAAATTTTGTATATGTGTACATATGTATATGTATTCATTCATAAAGCGTAATCTTGTTTAAGTAGCATTTAATTTTCCACAATTGCTAGATGATATCACCCGCTTGTTCTTTTAAATTCCTTTGTTCAATCCCTCATTTTTGTACATATATGTATAGCGATTATTTCACTAAAGAATATGCACTTATGTACATAAATATATATACATTTTATTTAAATATTTCCGTTTATTTAAAAAGTTGTAGAATTTCACTTTCGCAGTGAATTCATTAACTTGCGAATGTAAAGGCACAGTTTTAATTTCTTTGTTTTCACATACGATTTTTTCGTTTCTCATTTGCCTTTTCGTCCACAACGGATACGGAAATAAAAGCGCGCAATTTTAGCGCAAAAAGTCGCGTACGCAAGCACTAAGAGGAAATAACAAGAAAAAGGAATTCAGCACTACTAGCAAACCACTTGATGCTTATAAATTAATGAAATTAAAATTCAGCCTAATCAATACGCCAATGTAAGCCAAAACGTTCCTCAAATGTTGTACGATTATAAACGCCCACATCGGCTAACATCAGCGGTTCTGTGTAGTACGCAAAGCGTCGTATATCTAAAATAGCTGCGTCAAATTGTTGCTTCCAACTGGTTAAGTCCGTAACGGTCATATGAATTGGCAACTGCGGATCCGGTATGTCGATAGCGGCCGATAAACGATCAAATGCTTCAGCAATGGGACCCACTGATAGATTGACCCAATATTCTTCGGGAAAACGCTTATTTTCACAAAATGGTGCTCCCTTACGCATAATGAATATGAGCATAAGTATTTCGTAGCGTTCACCAGCCTCATAAAAGCGTTTTGTGCGCGTCTTCTCCACAAAGTCAATGAGCAATATGAGGGGTGTGTAATTTTGTAAGTGCATCAGCAACTCACGATCTGACCACACGTATTTACCGCCCTTGACATTGCCGCCTGGGTTCGCACTGGCCACCATACTGGTCGACAACGAAGCGCCTGTTTGTCTAAGACAGCCGCCTTCCTCAACCATGGCAATGGATTGCAGCGTAGATTTGTATGTATGTATTTATGTAAGTTTGTATATGGCTTTAATTTTGTATTTAGTTCGTTGGCTCGTGCTGCTAGGGGGTTGATAGGGCGTTTAACCAACACTGACACAAAGTGGGGCAAGGTCGCGTCGGTTGATTGTGACCGAGTTGATGTGTGTGAGTGCGATGCACCAGTTGGCTGCTATATACTTATATAGTATAAGAATCTAACTGAAGAAAACGTGCAGTTTCTTATTAAATTAATTTTCCGTTTTCATTATTTTACTTGAACGACGCACATAAGTAAATGTGTTAAACAATTAAAATTTAACTTTAAGCTCTTGCAAATTAATTGTTGTTTTTTAGAAAATACTCCAAATGTTGGTGTCGGCTGCTGCGCGTTTCGTTTGCGTGTTTTAACTGCTGTAAACAAAACTGGATGCGAGCAAATGCGGAATGCAATCGATAGCCAAATACATTTGAGTAGATCCATGAAGACGTCAATGAAGATATAGGGTGCAAATTATTAATGTAAACACAGAGTTAAGTTACTAAAGGCTTTTTTCGGAAAGGTGATAAATTAAAAAAAAAAATATAGATTTACCAAGAGTCCTCCATTAGAACTTGTACTATAAAACATTTTTTTACAAACGAATGTCAGAAATGCATTCGAAGATAACTATTGCTACTCTAGAACGCTAGAAATTAGAACCAAATTTTTGAAATTGTGCCGTAATTGAAATCGAATCCAGCAATCACCACTACATCACTTCTGTATTCTCATATACAAAGCTAACAATTTTATTTATATTTTATAATTATCTTTCCATAATTACATCAGACGTTTTGGAAATCTTCTCATGGAACTGCCTCAAGCTTACCCTGGCTACGTTCATGGGAGCCCATATTACTTTCGTTTCATTTTGTTAACATTAGTTAGATATTACATGCATAATCTAAAGTTATTCGTTAATTAACTACCCTATACATACGTAAGGCTGCAAGTGTCCGTAAGAGATCTGTTTGTTTGTGCGCAAGCGCTGCAACGGAATTTTCGTAAATTTTCCTTTCTTTTCTATTATTTGCAAAAAGCATAAGCACAAATAACGTTGAATTGATTTTCAAAGCATTCACGTTTTATTTAAGTTTTACAAGTCTCTCATTTTCATTGTTTATTTTTTTTTATAAATGCATTTGTACTCATTTAAGTCTATCAGTGTTTGCACAGTTAAAACTATTTTATGTAAATTTATTATTTTTAAAATTATTACAAATATTTACGCCAAACTAAAATTAAATGAAGTTTGAAATCATATGGATTTCTTTTTGGCATTGTTAAAAATACCCAAGTATTTGCCTCGTGTCATTTCCTTGGCCTCCGATACACCCAATTGATAGGCTTCATCGTACATTTTCTTTATTTCCATTATTAGATTACTGAAGGGCATATTGCTAAGCTCTGTAAATTATTACAATTACTTTAGTATTTATTTAATAATTCAGTAAAGGGTGCACTTACGTATCATGGCATTTATGTCCTCCTGTGAGAGGTCCTTGGACCACTGCGGTACCGGAGTGCGTATAGGAGTGTCACTCATTGCTATAAAATTACTTATACCAGGAACTGCAAAGTCAACAAAATTCAAACTTCAAAACTTTTGACATAACTACTTAAACATATATTTATTTGTATCATTTCATTTTGCGTGAATCGTTCAATTAACAACAAAAAAAATGCGTTGTGAACAACAAATAGAAGAAATAAAAAATCTGCGAAAAAACAACATACCCTAAAAATTAAATGGATGGTGTTTTTGAAAAGCTCTTAATTATATTGAATTAATAAAAAGTGTAAAAGTGGGGCTATAATACCAAATATGTACCAAAAACCAAAGTATATATATATCATATTTTTCGTTATTTAAATTTCTATTTAACATCACTCACTTTTTTCAGGCCACAATTCGGGGGACGTGCGTAATTTTTCCAGCGAATACAATCCATCCTCGGGTGAGTCCTCTTTTATCAAAGACCCTGTAAACATTTGTTAAAGTATTAGATAATATTAATTATTATTGTTAATTGAATAAACCTTTTAAAAGTGTACGACTTCGATTTGAGTTCGACATGCTAAAACAAAATATACGAATTAAATAATGCGAAAGTATACTAAATAAAATGTCAAAACATATCAAATGTCAAAAGTATTTGAATACGTTCAGAGTTGCATTTCACCTATATTTTTAATATTTGAAGTCATAACAAATACTTTATTGATAAAATTGACCTATTAATGTTTAATTTATTAAAAGAAAACCATATCTAAAAGTTAATATAAATTCAATGATAAATGCAATACTCATAATAATGCGTTAAGTATCATTATACAATATTAATTATACAAAAATTTAATATTTTGTATTACATCGCCGTTGCTTTAATTTAATGCCGCCAAAATTGTCTGATCCCAGGTTGTTTACAAATCTATTTCGGGCTAGTTCGTTTTATTCTCTTGCTTTATTGTTTTGCAAATTAGTGGCTGTGGTTTTAATTTAATTTTTAATGAATATAACGAAATTTGGTACCTTTTACCGTATGTTACCAAATTTCCAACATCATTTTATACTTAAAATGCCACGACATGCTCAGACGCAACATGGTGACGCGACGGTAGATGAAGAAAACATTGTGCTCTTAAAAAACGCAATCTATCAAACTGTGCCTAGCACAGAGCCTTTAACATGCACGTGGTTTTATAATGTAGATCCCAATGTTCGCAACTATGTAACAGCTATCGCAAATCAAGATCTGAAAGTCGTACTCCCTGAAAAGAGAAAAGCGGATAATACGGAACAAGTTGAAGCCTTAAAGAAAGCCAGATTAGAAACTAAGGCTCTCAAAGCAAAGCGCCCTGGATTCTCCGATGACCGTTATGATGAGACATCTTATTATTTTGAGAATGGCTTACGTAAAGTTTATCCATATTACTTTACTTTTACAACGTTCACCAAAGGACGGTGGGTAGATGATAAAATCTTAGATGTATTTTCACGTGAATTTCGCGCTCATCCACCTGAGGAATATAAACGCAGCATACTGACTGGATCTTTGAAAGTTAATTACGAATGTGTGCCAGTGGACTATAAATTAAAACACAACGACTTACTGTCGAATACGGTTCATCGGCATGAAGTGCCTGTTACAGATCAAGCTATTACCATAGTGCATATGGATGAGGATATTGTTGTTATAAACAAACCCGCTTCAATACCTGTTCATCCGTGTGGTAGATACCGACATAATACTGTTGTATTTATTTTAGCTAAGGAATATAATTTAAAGAATTTACGCACAATTCATCGTTTAGATCGATTGACATCCGGCTTACTACTCTTCGGTCGCACGCCTAAGAAGGCTCGACTACTCGAGCAGCAAATAAGAAATAGAGACGTTGAAAAGGAGTATGTGTGCCGTGTAGAAGGAAATTTCCCTGATGGTATCATTGAATGCAAGGAACCTATTGAAGTTGTCAGTTATAAGATTGGTGTTTGCAAAGTATCGCCAAAAGGCAAAGACTGCTCCACAACTTTTGAAAAAATCAGTTACAATGGCACCACAAGTGTTATATTATGTAAGCCTTTGACCGGAAGAATGCATCAAATTCGTGTTCACTTACAATATTTAGGATATCCTATTATAAATGATCCTTTGTATAATCATGAAGTATTCGGACCACTCAAAGGTCGTGGCGGCGATATTGGCGGACGTACTGATGAAGAACTAGTAAAAGATTTGATTCATGTACACAATGCAGAAAATTGGTTAGGTGTTGATGAAGATTTTGGAAGTGAAGGACTAATATTGCCAAAACATGATCATATTGAAAATGGTGACAAAGATGTTGAGGCCGTCTCAGAAACTTCTACTATAGTTAATGATGATCTTAATAAAATTGATAAACCCCTTCTTGTAGAAGAGGAGAAAGAACAGACTAATACAGTGTCAGTTGGTACACAAACCGGCCATGATCCACCTGATACTGCATATAATAAAGAAAAAACAACTGTGGATGAACATTGTTATGAGTGTAAAGTGCGTTTCAAAGATCCTAAACCGAACGATTTAATTATGTATTTACATGCATGGAAATATAGAGGTCCTGGTTGGGCGTATGAGACGGAATTACCAAACTGGGCAGATAAAGCTTGGAGTGAAACAGCTGTTGAATAAATAAAAGTTATTGCGGGTTTCCAAACTTCCTCGACAAAAGTCATTCTTGTATAAACATTGGATGAATATTAGGTACACTTTTATACAGTTTATACTGGTCAAGTAGTTTTTATTATTGACGTGTAAGTCTATGAAAAGTTACTTTAAAAACAATTTCAATCAATTAACTAAGCATTTAATTTTATTGTGAAATAATGAAGTGCTCTAAATTCTGTATGAACGACAGTTATTTCATTGTTACATATAATTGTAATATATAAACATTCTTAAATATTTGTTATAACAATGAAATGTGTTAAATTCAAATAACGAAAAACGAAATATATAATTTTTGTCTGCGAAACAATCATTTAAAAATTAAGGTTTTATAGAGAGAGGACAATATGTTTTAAATAAATTATTGAATAATTTTATTTACATCACAGTTGTTCTAATATTTTTCCACTAACTTATTTTTGTTTAAATAAGTTGAAAATAATACAATAAATATTAATTGAAATATATTTTTCGTGCGTTTAGTTATTTTCAAAACTTTTGCGGTTAAATTATTGGGAGAAATATCGCTGTTCACATAGGGCTAAGGTATTCTTAGAAGATAAAGTATATAAGAATCTTAAAGCAAAATAAATTAAATTTATATCTCATAACTATAACTAATTTATAAACCAATAATTAAACTAAATAACCATTGCGATTTAAAAATGAAAAGTTTCATTTTAAAATAAATCGTGGACATTGATTTATGTTATCTGGCATCTCTTAGTTCTCATTTTTTGTATATTTCTTTCTTCATAACAAATATTTTCTCTTTAAAATATCTCTCTTTGCCTTTTTATCATCACCCGTGCGCTTTTTCTACCAGTTCCATTTTACCTGCTCAACTGCAATTTGTGTGCAGTTGTTCGGTCTCCTAGTTTTAATTGTTTAATTAATTATACTTAAGCTAAATTTGGTGCTAAACACGTATATTCAACTAAATTCTTATCACAATAAGCTTGTGTTCCTTCTATTTGTATTTATATTAATACAGTGCATAATATATCATTTTGTTTATTACATCAGCGAGAAAATTCGCTTGTCCACTAAGTTTATACTCTGATGGCCGAAGGTGAAATTGCCAACGACAAAAGCATAAAAAATGCTGATAATTTTTGTATAACCGCGACCAACAGCTCTTCTATAAATAACGCTGTGTTGGGTGAAAAGTTAAGAAAGATTACAGCACTTTTCTTCGACTTGGACAACACTTTGATTCCCACGCGTTCGGGTGATTTGAAAGCAGTCAAAAAGGTTTGTGTGAAAGAAAAAAGTGAACGGAGTAGGGTTGGGCATACAATGATACACGCGAAATCGTTGGAAATTTTCCACTGTTTTATTGATAACAGGAGATGGGAGTTGAGAGGTAGGGTGACTAGCACGCGTGATATTTTTGCATAGATGATACATACAAATTCCGGGTATACGGTAGGGGATAGGAAGATGAGATTACGGAAATAACGTAACCGAAGTGCTGATTAATTGCAAAAATCACCGTACGGAGAACGTAAATACATACATATGTATGTATGTAACGGGTGATTTTTTTGAGGTTAGGATTTTCATGCATTAGTATTTGACAGATCACGTGGGATTTCAGACATGGTGTCAAAGAGAAAGATGCTCAGTATGCTTTGACATTTCATCATGAATAGACTTACTAACGAGCAACGCTTGCAAATCATTGAATTTTATTACCAAAATCAGTGTTCGGTTCGAAATGTGTTTCGCGCTTTACGTCCGACAAATTTTGTTCAGCGATGAGGCTCATTTCTGGTTGAATGGCTACGTAAATAAGCAAAATTGCCGCATTTGGGGTGAAGAGCAACCAGAAGCCGTTCAAGAACTGCCCATGCATCCCGAAAAATGCACTGTTTGGTGTGGTTTGTACGCTGGTGGAATCATTGGACCGTATTTTTTCAAAGATGCTGTTGGACGCAACGTTACGGTGAATGGCGATCGCTATCGTTCGATGCTAACAAACTTTTTGTTGCCAAAAATGGAAGAACTGAACTTGGTTGACATGTGGTTTCAACAAGATGGCGCTACATGCCACACAGCTCGCGATTCTATGGCCATTTTGAGGGAAAACTTCGGACAACAATTCATCTCAAGAAATGGACCCGTAAGTTGGCCACCAAGATCATGCGATTTAACGCCTTTAGACTATTTTTTGTGGGGCTACGTCAAGTCTAAAGTCTACAGAAATAAGCCAGCAACTATTCCAGCTTTGGAAGACAACATTTCCGAAGAAATTCGGGCTATTCCGGCCGAAATGCTCGAAAAAGTTGCCCAAAATTGGACTTTCCGAATGGACCACCTAAGACGCAGCCGCGGTCAACATTTAAATGAAATTATCTTCAAAAAGTAAATGTCATGAACCAATCTAACGTTTCAAATAAAGAACCGATGAGATTTTGCAAATTTTATGCGTTTTTTTTTTAAAAAAAGTTATCAAGCTCTTAAAAAATCACCCTTTATATATTTGCGGATTTGTATTTATAGTTACACATTAATAAAACAATGAACTGGACAAGTAGTTTACGTTGCGGACAATGCTTTCCGTATTCCGGGGAGTTCAAGGATAATTAATAGAGTTGCCAAGTTAGAAATGTTTTTCAGTTTTATTTCATAATCCAAAAAATTAATGCAGACTTAATAACTGATATTTGTTCAATATAGAATTTGAAAGATAATTTTGTTTATTTTTTTTAATACGTAGTTAAGTGAAGTGCTTGAAAATCAATTTGGTTTATCGAAAGAGGAGGCCAACACCGCTACACAATCTTTCCTGAAAGCATTTCGTCGCTGCCCAGATAACTCGCAAACGTCATTAGATTCCTGGCGTACATATTTATGGCGTGAAGCACTACCACCACGCTACAAACATTTGGCTGAGCAAATCTACCCAAAATGGTTGAAATTACGTTATCGTTATTTGGCGCTATCCGCCGATTACATACAAATGCTATGTCGCGCTCGTGAGTCAAATTTTCTACTGGCCCTTATTACCAACGGACCATCCAATGCACAGTGGGAAAAGATAAACAAGTTGCATGTCAGTCAATATTTTGATTGCATGCTAGTGTCATCAGATCTTCCGTGGGAGAAACCAAATCCGCAAATATTCTATGCTGCATGCAACTATTTAGGAGTAGCTCCATCGCAATGTGCAATGTTTGGAGATAAACTCGAGTCCGACATTAAAGTGAGTATGAACTGATGGAAAAGCCTTACAAATACACTCATTTATAACATCATGCACCTACACAATTTTTAGGGTGGTAATCTAGCGGGACTTGGTGCTACATTTTGGATACCATTGAATGCAGGCGAGATTGACTTAAACGATGTACAACATAAGCCAGACTTTACTCTCAAGCAATTGTTAGATTTGTATAAATATTTTCCATCACTAAATAACACTAGAAATGTGCGTGCGAATTCAAATAGTAATACAATCGGCACAAATGCACAATGTAATACTGGAACAACGTTCTCCTTAGCACATGGTGTTAACGGTGCTTCAGCTGTTCTACCTCAGTATCGTCGTAGAGGTAGTCAAATTAGTCATAGTCGAACCATAAGTACCTGTTACAGTGATCTTCAACGTCATCAAACACATCAACAACAACCAAATCAATTTGGACAAGTACAGAATGAACAAGAATCGCAAGACGAATGGTTTAACGAACGTTTGAATCAAGAGCAGTACAGACAACGGCGTGGTGGGTCACTACCAACTATGGATTATTTGAATAGTGAAGCTGAAAATAGCTCGGACAGTTTGTTTAGCTAAATAATTAATTATTATTAATAATGGCTGTGCATATTGTTCACATGTAAACCTCAAACACACATGCTCATTCTACGATCCTAAATATAAACGAACGTACAATTATATAATTGCAATAAATCGCAACAAACTAAGGGGCTTCGGAACTTCGCGTGATACATACGTGATTATAATTTAGACACATTTGTATGTATGTATGTAGATAGTTACCGTAAAAGTCTACCCTATTCCCCGCACACTAGCTTCGAATGGTTGTGCTTTACACGCTGCTTTATGGGTAGTAAATGTATATATACATTTTGCATGTGTGCATATACATTCATACATATATACTAAGCGTAACTATATAAATTCGAATTCATATATGAAATAGTATGTATATTTTAAAATAAAACATACAATTTATCAGCTAAAAGATTTTAATCAATATTTTTAAGTTTTTGCATTGTTTATTTGCTTTCATATTTTTCGTAGACGTAAAAATATTCTTAATAAATAAATATGAACATGTATTTGAGAACCAGAAAATTATAGTGAATTTTATTTTAAATGTTATATATGGAAAATAAGTATGATTTTGAAATGAGTATAGGATGGAAAGACACTATACAATAGGGAAAGAACTTTTATTTACGGCCATAATTCAATCATGTGCAAATATATATCATACACATAAGATTGTCTCGATAGCTCAAGCAACAACTTTTCAAAATTAATATTAGTTGTGGGGGGAATTAGTAAAAAATCAAGTTTATTAATATCCTTTATACAGGTTTTTTTTATTAAAAAATTTTGAAATAACTGTGTCTCTGATGTCAACTAATGACAATGTTTTTTTTAAGTGATACCATTACAAAAATCATCATCCTCTACACACTTTGAAGTAAAACAATTTTACATAATGGAATCCTGATATCCGGTCTACTGCAGTATACCCAGTAAGGAAAAGTATTGCATATAATGACCTGTTGATTCATAAATATCGATATTATTTCGATATATTCGATTGCTACTGTCCGACACATAAAAATATTGATATTACGAATCTCTTTACTTTTCAGATATTTTAATTCGTTATAGTCATTCCAATAAAGCTATTCTGATCTGCCTATTTGTTTTAGAATACTACCATAACCACTAAAAATTGAAAGTAAGTTTCGCTTTTGAAAAAATTATCTGTGAAGAAAAGATTTTTGTTTACTTCTTACACATAATCGATAATCGAGCTCAGCACTTTAACAGCTGATTGCATTAAATTTTAAGTGGCAGCTTCTTTTTTTTGACATTTGAGTTTTTCATGCTAGAACAAATTTTAAATAAACTGTTTCTTTTCTGCGCCAAAATTTGTGTTGTTCCGTTAAAACAAAGCTATCATATTTGTGTATACACGTTTGCTTATTTAAAAAAAAATTAAATTTGTCTACAATGACTAGACGAGGCACAGCTCGCACGCCACTTCCACTGTTCTCGCCCCAAAAACCTCAGACGAAGACTACGAAAAAACAACAGATATGCCGTTCACCAAAAATCAACCAACAGCCAGCAAAATCGGTGTACACCATGACTTCCCGTGATTTTCAAAGAGATACAAACGCACACGTAGAAGTAATTGCTGAGCATTTGAAAGATTTTTGCTGTATAAATTTCTTTCAAGCGGCGATAATGCATAACAAACACTTGTTTCGTGGACGCAAGGTTTTGGACATAGGCTGTGGAGTGGGTATTCTCTCGTTGTTTGCTGCCAAGGCTGGTGCAGCACATGTATATGCTGTGGATTCGTCAAATGTAGTAGACTACACGGAACAAATTGTAAGCGATAATGGTTATGCCGACATTATTCATGTGATCAAAGGATCATTGGAGAATATTGTATTACCAGTTGACGAAGTTGATATCATAATTTGTAATTGGTTGGGATATTCAATGTTATTCCAAGCGGCATGTGATATGGTAATTTATGCTCGGGACAAATGGCTAAATAAAGAAAATGGCATTATATTACCCGATGTGGCCAAATTATTTATGGCTGCAATAGAGAACACCAAGCATAAGAATGAACGTGTAGAATGGTGGAACGATGTCTATGGTGTAAATATGAAATGTGTGCGTAATTTTGCATTATCCGAACCTTGTTTTCAACTGGTGGAGCCAAAGCAGGTGTGTAACTATTTATTTATGATAACTTATGTGACAACTCAACTCAATATTTTTAAATAATTCAATATTATTTTTCGAACAGCTGATGAGCACTCAATTCGGCGTAAAGTATCTCAACATGTACACCGCCACAAAGAAAGACTTGAAATTCCGTTGTAAATATATGTTAGAAATGCAACGTGCTGGAAACATGGACGGCATTGTGACTTATTTTCATGTTTACTTTTCAAAGTCCCATACACCAATGGGTTTAAGCACAGATCCTTCGGTATGGCGTACACATTGGATGCAGACGGTATTCTTCTTCGACAAACCTGTATATGTCAAAGCCGGTGAACTTTATTATGGTGGCATAGAAATGTGTTCAGTTGGTAACGATTGTGATCTCAACAATATGGAGTTAAGCCTCGAAATGTTCAGTGGTGATCCAGCTCATCTGCATCTAGAAGCAGAAATGCGCTGGAAGCTTAAACCACATGCAGCCATAATAAATGAAAGAATTTTAGAAAAGAGTGAAGCAAGTGAAAAAAACAAAATCCATAAGGATGAAACACAAATTACTTCCGATAAAAGTAAAACTTTCCTGGCACCAAAGAAAATTGCTTGTGTACCTAAAGAGCCAATAACAAAAACAGTCGAGGTGAAATCGGACACAATTGTACCTACCAGCGTAGAAATAGGAAATTACTCATACCCCTGCAACGTGATGAGGAGGAACAAAAAAGCAAAGAATTCAAAAAAAGGCTAAATTCTTTTTAAAAAGTTTAATATTTCTATTATTATTTTTTTTTGAGTATATTATAACTTTTCACACATGTACATTTATTTGAAATGTTTTATACACTGAGATAAGGCTGAAATTTGGATAACGAATTAATCCAAATTTATCGTTACTAAAAGAAAAAAATTATATACCATTTATTAAAAAGAATAAATATATATTATCTAAAAATATCGATTTTTGTTTTATTTTGTTAATTTAGAGAATAGTAAATAATGCATATGACTTCGCAAACAAGTGTTAATAACTAAAAATAATGCCTCATATGTATATAATATTTTGAGGCTAATAAAAACAATACGAGTTGTGTTGAAAAAAGTAGAAAAAAACCTTTTGAGTTTTCAGTTTTAGAGATATCAATCTGATATTTTCCACACGCCCTTTTCCCCCTAAATCGTCTTCATAGGACCGCTATGGCGTATATCTGCTATAAAACTGACGATAACATCAAGTTTTTGTATGGGAAAAATTTTTATTTGACAAGATATCTTCACAATATTTGGCATAAATTATTGTCCAAGACAACTCTAAAATCTCTGAATATATTGTTCAGATCGGATCACTATTATATACCTCAGCCATACAAACTGACCGATCCAAATCAAGGCAAAGGTGTTTTTATACCCTTTTATGTTATAAGAAATGCAACTCTGAAGGGCATTATACTTACTTTTGACATTTCGCGTATTTTCGAATAATTAGTACGATTTTATTGAAACAAAACTTTCACAAACCAACGAAGATTGCTAGCTAGTAAAAATTGTTTGTTTCAAACAAAGTAATTACAAAAATTAAGTCAATACTTTATTAATGTTTTTTTAATACATCTGCATACACTAATAATATATTTAACCAATAACTATAAATATTGGCTTTAAATGTTTTATCTCAACAATTTTAGTATTTTTGTTTTATTTTCATAATAAGTTAATAATTGCATAAATTTTCAATGAATTAACACAATTTTCAGTTAACAATACAATTTCATTTAGTTACTTATGTAGGTACAAACATTTACATATTTTTATGTTTGTGTCAAGGTGTGTATACAGGCAACATATGTATGTATGGTTGTACAACCGCGAAGTAATTACAAAACCAGCTTTTTTGGGCTATATAGTACATATCATCATTTTTTTTTTGCAAACGCCTTGAGAAATTTCGGTTTTTGTGCTTAAAATAAGCATCCAAAGTAAACAAGCGCATTATTTTCAATTTAAGCCTGAATCATTTTAATTTCTTCCATTTTGAAATTTAAATTTTTTTCTTTTGCATTTTTTAGGGATACTTTGATTTGATCTTTTGCAATAAATGTCTTAACTCCACAGTAAATAAACCTAAAACTTTAAAAAGTGGATATTCTAATACAAAAATTTCCGCTCTACATAAAAGCTGTACCATTTTTGTTCATCAAAACATTGCTTTAAAAGTTATACGCAGTTAAAGTTGTGCGCCAAAGCTACTGTATTCATATAGTACACCATGCCGTATGAGCAACACAGTATGTATACTTGTATGGATGCTAAGGCGATTTGATGAGTAACTTTAACTGCGTATAACTTTCAAAGCAAAGTTTTTATGAAAAATCATGCAGATATTTTTTATAGAGCGGAAAAATTTGTATTAGATTATCACTGTTTCAAATCAATGCATTTAATTGCCGAGCACAAAATATGTATCAAAGAGTCCCATGTTATACATAATATATGAATGTATGTATGTAGGTATGGTACATATGATTTAAATTAAAAATAAAGCGTTTGTTTACATTGGATTCTGTTTTTTAGGGAAAAAACTGAGACTTCCAGACCAAGAAATCAACTTGGAAGATATCGGGCACCCCAAAGTAAACGCGAAACCTATTGTGCATATAGTATGAATGTCATATATAGTATATATAGCTATAGAAGAGGCCTAACTACTTGTATGTAATATATGTATGTATGCATGTGTGTTTGTAGTAAATTTTTTATTATTTGTCTTGGCAATTTTTTTAGTTTTTCGTTGCAATAAAGCAGTTTATTTGCTGTCCACACAAAATCTTCTTGAGTAAGCAGATTTTTATTTAAAAATTTTAAAAACAAATGCAAAGCAAACATTTTTAGACATTAAAAACTTTTGACAAAATGCTTCATAATTATTTTTCCAACAATACAAACTGATTTGTCAATATGTTTTTATTTTATTTTTAATTACATACACAAATATTATTTTTATAAATGTATTTTTTGCCACAAAAATCACTTTTACCTCACGCAACCGTTTTACATTTAGCGTATTTTAATGCTACGTAAGTACATACATAAGTATGTATTCAAGTATTTATATTTTAAGTGAAGTAATCAATTAATTAGCGTTTGCTATAAGCAATCAACGCGCATATTCTAATCTACAAAACTAAGCTTTTACACAGTAAAGGAAAAAGAGCACTTACGTGTTATACATATATGTATGTATGTATGTATGCTATATACATACATGCTTATTTATGCACTTATTGGTAAATACTAGTTATTGTATTCATGTAAAAATAACACAAAAACACCAGCAAAATTGCTGCATTTATCAATTAAAAAAAAAAAAATCAATCGAAATCTTCGAGAGATACAAACGAGCTCCGCATGCACCTCGAGTCCATTTACCATCTATGTACGTATTTATGCCTTCGCCTGCTCCACTAAGTGTGTATGTATGTACATATATAAGTATGTAATTTACTTTGCTGCATCAATCCTTGCACTTACAATTATACTTTCCGTTCACATTTTAATTCAACATATATGTATATATGTATACATATATGTATGTTTGATTATTGATAAATCTGCGGCAACTCACTGGGGAAAAAAGAAAGACAAAATGTTGATTACAAATTTTGAAAAACATAATTTTTAATATTATAAATAATAATTTAATAAGAAAATCCACATCAAGAGATTTTCAGACATTGAATCATACTTTCAGACAAAAAAAAAAATAATAATACAAAAAATAATACACATTAAGCTACTACTAAGCTCTTAAAGCATTAGAGCTTTTGGTGCTAAAACTTATTTTTTTAATTTTTAAACAAAAATATTGCATTTGTCAAAGCTAAATTACCTTAAAGTCTAGACTTAAAATCTGATCAAATTTGACCCGGATTGGTAAAAAAATATTGTATTCAAATCTAGATTAGAAATCGGATCAAATTTGAGCCGGACTGACAAAAAATTGCATTAAAATCTAGATTTAAAATGTGATCAAATTTGACCCGGACTGACAAAAAAAATGCATTTTTACATTTTTCAATACTAATCTTTATTATCACCTATAAAATAGGCTTTTGTGTGAACACAAGCACAAATGCACTGGGTGCGCAAAGTTTATATGGACCAGTCCGAGTCAAATTTGATAAGATGGTACAACGACAAAAATTCTTGAGTTAAAACAAGAACGAATGAAGTATAATTTTACCTTTTCATTTTTTTATCGCGCTGAAAACTATTTACTTTTTCTTCTGTGCCGCCAATTCTTCCTCTAACTTTTTTCGCCGCTTCGTCAGCAATGCATTATTGGATTTGTCCAGCGCTTTCACGTGCATCTAAAGAAATACGAAAATATAGTAAATTCATTGAATTACTTGTTCGCATATAATTTGAATTTACTTTTTCGCTCACCTGATCGTAGTCGACGCGCATTGTAGCCAATGAACGCGTCATTTCCTCCTGCACCTCCGGCCATGTCTCCTCACCCTCCTTGAGCATGCGCCCCGTGCAGAGCGGCGTCTGTGGCACTTGTGTATATTGTGCAATCCATTTATTTCTGATCACTTGCTCGATTGTCAAACGTTTGGTGGGGTCAACATTGAGCATGCCTTTGATTAAGTCCTTGGCTGCTTGACTAACGTTGGCCCATTCCGGGTTGGGAAAGTCATATTGACCTGTGCGTATACGCTTCTTCATGCCGGGTGAAATGGCCAGACCGTTGTTGCTGTAGAATGGTGGAAAACCGCAGAGCAGTATGTACATGATGACACCCAGCGACCAAATGTCACAGCTCTTGTCGTATTTCTCGGGGCCAAGCACCTCGGGAGCTGCAAGTGGGGAGGCATGATTTAAATATTTATTATCAGATGAAAACGAATACTAGATTAATACTGAATTCCTAAAATAAGCCAATAGAATAGTTAGTGGAATCCTCAGTTCCGCTGAGAGCGGGTTTTGAGATATCTGAGCTGCCGGAAATTATCAGCAAATAAGTTAAAAAAAATCCGAAGGGCGTAAGGGGTATTTTCCATCTTGGTTTAACCTCTTTAATTCGAAACTACTTTAATTACAAAGAGGACTATTGGAATCACTGGAGTCGCTTCTCTTTTTAGTGTAGAGAACAAAAATTTATAGGAAAAGTTTAGAGTATACTAAAATTCATTTGTGAGAAAAATAGCAACCTCAAATCGGTCGTACAAAATACCCAAGGATTCTTTTTAGTATTATATTCCATTCTCTCTAATATCTTCTGATGCCGATCATAAAGGTTTTTTTTCTGAAAATAAAAGTATTTTCCGTTCAGAAGTTGTTACGGCTTAGAAGTAAAGTTAGCTTCGATGGGGATCTCACTTGGACTACCATAAGTAGTCCTTTGTGAATCCATAAAAATAACACTTTTGCATCCGATCTTATAAGTTGGCAAAGCGTCTTGAGGCTAATACGAGTGTACATATACTAATTACTCTATCTCAGTGAGGTTTTTGGAAGTTTCAGCTATGACGTCTTTTAAGATCTTTCCACCCCGTCTTCATCCTTATAGCTTGTGTAGCTGATTGTCAGTAAGATTCTTATCCTCAGAGCGTGGTCATGGACAAATAAGGCAATTATCGCTCAAAGTTGAGCCGAGCTGAGCTAATGCTTTTAGTGACTAGTCGTTCTGAGGGCAAAGGCCTCACTGGATCTCTTTCGTTCGACCTTGATCCAAAAGAATCTCGAGGCCTAGCCAAGCAGTAGTAGCCGCAGCAGGAAGCAAACTGATAATTTTTGATCATAGCAAATTTCCATTCTACTGATAACGGTGCTAGGGTGGCTTTCCTTGTCCGCCCGTAAGCTTTGCAGTTACCTGGGATTTCGCTGTGCCCTGCCATCCATACTAGTCTTTTAACAAAGTTCTTCAGTGCCTTTGATAACTATGATTGACATTCCTTAGCCAGTTTTGAAGACACGGTTTATTTTGAGCTTCTAGTAATGTTGGATTTTGCACGACTCTAGATTCAAACGATTCTTATAACACTAATCCCTAATTTCCCATTCTTCTGCCTCGTTTAATGGCTAGCGCTGATTCGCTCTACAGATACGTCAAAAATTGACAAAAATTTCGAAAAAAAGAACGTTGGAATAAGCCTTTAAAATTCAAAATTCGATCCAGCTATTAACAAACATACCCGACCACTCATTTTTTTTAAAAGAATTTTGTAATCCTATGTATTTATACACTATATGAGACTCACCAACATAGTACGGCGTATAGCAGGGGGTCTGTAATGTGTCCTTTATAAACGTCTCCTTTGCGAAACCGAAATCTGTTAATTTCAATATGGCATCCTTATCATTGCTGGTATATAGCAGATTCTCTGGCTTTAAGTCACGATGCGCAATATCTCGACTGTGCAGGTAATGTACGGCAATGCAGATTTCATGCATGATCTGTGCGGCCTCTGAGCAAAGAGAATAAAAGACAATGCAATTAAACTGTGATAAGATAATGTCAACTGCAGCACTTACCACGCTCCGAAAAGTTGCCATCGGCGTTGTCTTGTATGCGCTGAAACAGTTCACCACCCTCCATGCTGGAATAAGCAAAAAATTGCAAAATCAAGTAAATATTTTCAAAATATGTTTTGCAAATATTTAATAAAAACAACAACTCACCACTCCATCACGACGAGCAGACATTTATTGCCGCCATATGTGTTCTCGTAGACGTCGATTATGTTGACAATATGCCGACAACCGCTCGCACGCCAATGCAAGTCCACCTCGCGCCTAGCCTTCGGATTGTCCAGCAGCACTTTGAGTGCATACTTTTGTTTGGTTTTGCGATTGGCGCACTGCACCACCTTGCCGTTGATCCCTAGGCCCAGCACTTTGTTCGAGATCTCGTAGTCGTCGACGAGCGGTGTCGTCTTCGCTTGCCTCTGTGCGGCGTTAGTATCCGCTTTCGTATTAATTTTGAACATGTCTGCTTTGAGTCACTGCAAAATTGTGGCGAACTGAAATTAATGGGCGATGATTAGACATAATGTGACACTAATACAAATTTAATGTGTTCGAAATGTTTGAGTAATCGGCGGTAAGTGACGCTCACTTTTTTATGTTGACGTTCTCATCGGAAACACTCATCGTTTCGTGGGTGGTTCAAGTGCAGATAACACTTGGAAGTGTCCGATTTTATCGTCGTTTATATGCTTATCAATATTTATCGCATTCTTTTCATCGTTTACACTTTATTCCAATCAATATTTAATGATAAATTGCTGATTATTGTATGATTTATATCCTATAACTCATTTGTAGTTGGTTTAGTTAGTTTGTGGAGGCGTTGATGAGTAATGGCTTTCAACCTACTCAAACGAAAATATAGTCACCAGTTATATTAGGATATGACAGATCTGATTTTTTTGTAGGACTATGGAAGAACACGATTCCGCGTGAGATGGAACAGATAACAAATCCGTATTTGTTCATTTAAACTGCGCATGTACTAATATGGGCTAGTCGAAAAAGTCTTTTCGTATTTTGTCAATAGATGTCGTTGCAGTCGTATACAGTCTGGTGGACTTTTCGTTGAAAAAGTCGATGAAATTATGAAAAAGATTGACAGGATTGACATAAACAGCCATGACACCGATAAGGAACTTAACATTTATCATCAAACGGCTTTGAACCATTTAAAAAAGGTTGGCTACAAAAAGAAGCTCGATGTTTGGGTATCACATGAACTGTCTGTGAAAAATTTAATGGACCACATTAACATGTGGTAACAGAAGACGAAAAGTGAATCAAATACGACAATAATGTGCGAAAAAGATCATGGTCTAAGCGTGGTGAAGCTCAACAAATTGTTGCTAAGCCAGGATTCACGCCTCGAAAGGTTATGCTGAGTGTTTGGTGGGATTGGAAAGGAATCATCTTACGCAGAACTTTTTTCTCGAAAACTCGCAACCTCGACTCATCAGTTGTTGTCATCGTCCAAGCCTCTCCACCATATAGCAGGACTTGAATTATGAGTGACTTATAGAGTTTGGTTTTTGTTCGTCGAGAGAGGACTTTACTTCTCAATTGCCTACTCAGTCCGAAGTAGCACCTGTTGGCAAGAGTTATACTGTGTTGGATTCCCAGGCTGACATTGTTGATGGTGTTTACACTGGTTTCAAGATAGGCGAAATTTGAAGGTTAAATTACTCATGGATAACTTATGGGTGAAAAATTCATCGAAAAATAATACATACGAATATATAAATTAAATTGAATCGACCCTATATGAGTTTAGTCTTTTGACTTTTTGAGCTTAAGATTCAGTAGATGATTTGAGCCGGAATGAGAATCTATCTATCTAGCTCTTGTTTTCTTATTTGATTAAAACATGAATAATAATATATTTTTCTAAATAAAAAGGCGATTAACCTACATGACATATATGCATTTACCAACCAGGTCACTTTTATTCAAAGAATACAGTTGTACGTCAGAAGAAGACCACAAGACCTGTCCACTAATAACCACAATTAATTTACACGTGCTTTAACATTGCAATTTAAAGTGATTCAGATATAGACACGTTTTAAAATGGAAATTTTCGGTAAATCCATTTTGATATTAATTTTCCAGCAATTCAGTTTTCCGCGGAAACATCATGCATTCAATATAAATAAATTAATATATGCACATATGTATCTACACACATAAATACAATTAATTCATACGTAATTAAGAGACTTAACAAATGAATTCATTTCACATGCAGCCGCATGGATATACATACAAACATACGTATATATACATATATACATATATAGTATGCATAATCGTACGAACATGGTGGAGCTTGCAATGCAATGCATCAGTCTTTGAACTTTGTTTAATGACTTTCAAAACAAGCTGCGATATATTTCAAATTAATGACCGAAAAGATAGGTTAAGTTTGCCTGGAACGGTTGCTCGGCATACAATTTAACGGTGCATTGACCAAAATTGATGTTTTTTCTAAGGACCGACTATACTCCTGTGGGCAAAAAATAGTAAGATTTTTTTCTTAAATTAAAATTTCGCGCAAAAACATATTTATGTTTCTAGGTTGGTATTTTTTCTAGGTCGATATAACTCTTAGTGACATCTGTGCCAAATTTCACATCAAAATAATCATTAGTGTTTAGAATACGTTTGTCTGAAGTACATAAAGTGCATTCGACTATTTTTACGATAAGCGGAATTATTCAACAAAGAAGTTCCATTAAATTTTGAGTGCGGAATCACTGCCCAAAACATTTAGGATGTTGCAAATGGCCTCAGTGATAATTGTTTGTACCGAGCATTTATTCAAAGAGAGTTGCACCATGTCCAGGACGACTACCAACATCAACTGATGATAATCAACATGTCAATAAAATAAAGGAACTGGTACTTCAGAATCGACGATTAACAGTCAGACATCTTATTGATATCTTTGGCATATGAGAAAGATCAGTGAAAACCATTTGAAAGATAATTTGGGACTAAGAAAAGTGAAAGTACGATTGGTTCCAAAATCGCAAATTTTTTTCGAAAAACAGCCTCGAGTTAACGTCCGTGAAACAATGCTTTCCGACTACTAGGATGTCATGAAACGCACTATTACTGGCGATGAGTCCTGGATCCATGCTTACGACCCGGAAACACAATCAAACGGCCCAATATCGTGGCAAAGATGAGCTGAACCCAAAAAAATTATATCAAAGAAAGTCTAAACAAAGGCTATGTTGACGGTTTTCTTCGATTATCGAGATGCGGTGAAGTTCAAATTCCTTCCGACCGGGCAAAATATCAACAAGCAACACTATTTGAGTATTTTGCGTTCTTTGCGTGAAGCTATTCGTAAAAAGAGACCGAAATTATGGGCCGACAACTCTTGGTTTTTGCACCATGGTAACGCACCGTCGTATACTGCATCGATTTCTTGTGAGTTTTTTGCCAAATGATTAACCAACATGGTGCTGAAACCACCGTATTCACCTTATTTATCTTCGGGTGACTTCTGGTTAGTCAGCAAACTCAAACGAACGTTTCGGGGAAACCGTTTTGAGTCAATTGAAGGCATTGAACATGATTTGCTACGCGCATTGAAGGCTATTACGGAAATTGACTTTAACAACCGTTTCGAGGATTGGGATAAACGTTGGCACTAGTATATTGGGGCCAAGGGGGATTTCGACATAGATTTTGAAGAATAAATTAACAATTTTAAAGTTATGAACAAAAGTCTTACTATTTTTTGCCCTAAAACATAGGAGATCTTTTGAGCAATAATCTGACCAAATCATCTTAACATACTTAACAAACAAATTTTGAGGTTATATTGAAGTGACTTTAAATGTTAAATCTTTTTTGATAGTTTTATATAGTTACCACATATTCTTGAATAAAAAAATTGGAGTTGAAGGAAACTTGAATTTAATTTGGTTCCCCTGAGAGTGCGCAAAGGAATAGATAATCATATAGCTAATCATTACCATCATCATCGAAGCGCGACAGGACAACCCTTAACCTTTTTATATGTATTTTTGAGTATAAGTAGCAATAAAATCACTAGTTGCGAACTAGTTGGTATTGGACCAGTTATTTATGCGGCTCGTCGGCTTTTTGCTATGCATCCGACTTTTAATCCATAAATTCAATTGACTTCATTTGTACCTTTGGACATACATGTACCTATTTATGTATAACTGTATTTATCATGCATGCACAAAGTACAGTTCTATAAGCAAATTATGCGATTTCAATTGTCTCATTGAATGCCTGCAATTGTTTCGCACAATTATTCGAAAGAAATTGTGCAACACTTATTTTTGCAATAAAACGGTGGAAACTTTTTCTCAAGCCTTAACGATCGGAATAATTTCAAACAAGCAGCCGCGTTGAATGCGCCAGCGTATGGCATGAGCGCTGCATTGAAAAGCGGATGGGGAAGCAAAGGTACATGTATGCACATATGTATGTATACATCTATGTATATAAAAACACATATGTAGATATGTATGCATAAAAAATACTTATGTATGTGTCTATGTGTGTCCACTTCGCTTATATCGACGGCGCTATTGCAACTCATTCCGATTGCAACAGCATTGTTGAACTTTCCAAACGCAGCGCCTACTAATGCGCAATGCAAATTCTAGACGCCTGCGCAAAAAGATCACATTGACAATTAAGCACAAAGCGCCAGAAAAAGTTCTAAAAAAGTAAACTCGATTTTTACCTAGTCATATAAGGCCTTAAAAGTCGACTCTTGTGTTGTTGTGCCAAGGCAAATTTGTAAATTTCAGCAATGCGAAAGCGAAAAGTGAAAAATAACACGAAATGCGGTTCAGTGGCTGCGTCAAATGGAAGTTGAGTTTGATATATTTGCATTTTTGTGCAAATATTTTACAATGCGTGACGTCATTCTTGTGGCATTTGCGGTTAATTAAATTTAGCATATATTTTCATGAGAAGCGTTTAAATATAGATTTGCAAATATGCATAATATATGCGAAAATGTATTTACATATACATGTACATACATATATGTATATATACATATGTATATACTGACTACAACTATTTGAGTTCGAACATAATAATACGAGTTCAAAATTGACTCGGATTATTAAAAATAATCACGTATTTTAATACAAATTTTTATTATAGCCCTCAAAATCGGTTCCAGAGAGATATGCATTTTTACATACATACAAACAAACTCATATAAAGACAACGACTATTTGAGCTTGAATATACTTATTTACCATCTGATCAAATTTGATCCGGACTGGTCAATGAAAACTGCACGCGCAAATCCAATCACTTTCAACAAATATTCTGAACCAGATATAGACACTTACATATGTATATACATATGTACAAACTAATTTACTATTATGCCATCTGATCAAATTTGACCCGGACCGGTCTATGAAAAGTGCGTGCGCAAATCGAATCATCCTCAAAATAGGCTCCTGAGTCAGATATGGATACATAAAGACAATAATTATTTCAGCTTGAATATACCATATAATCAAATTTGACCCGGCCTGGTTAGACCAAACCAAATCGATACAATATTGGTACAACATTTTCACATTGTTATGTGAAGTTTGATTTTCCTATGTCAATTGAAAAGAAAGTTAAACAACGAATTTGCTTGAAATTTTTTTCCAAAGAAAACACGGCGACGGACATGTTTCAGAGGGATTTTGGGAGTCTACTTTATCACGCGCACAAGAAATGGAGTAGCACAAAGCATTCAGTAAAGGTGATGAATTCATTTAAATCTTGAATCTTTTGCCAAAAACTAGGACTAGTAGACTAGGTGGAAAAGGTAGCTACAGTCAGCAAGCGCATCATTACTGGTGACGAGAAGTGGATTTATGAATAAGACGTCGAAATTGTGCAACACTCTGGCGAATGGCGCTCCAAAATTAGTCGTAACCGAAAAAATCAAAATTCGTCGAAGCTACTGAAGGCTATCCCAGCATAGGCTTATACCAAGTGCATGGAAAATTAGATAAATAATAATAGCTTTGGCTGAGATATAGACGAATATGCAGACGACAATAGAGATTTGTGTTGAAATACGAGAAAATGTAATTATTTTTAACAGTCCGGTTTAAATTTGATCGGACGCTATTTACATACTCTATATAGACAACTGCATATGTATTTAAGTTTAAATATTCAAATATTTACATACATTGTATATGTATATACTACAGTACGTATGTATGTATATATGTATGTATATGTATGTAATCATTTAAAATTTTAATTAACTGCGCGAGAGTGCCGGTGGGCTCGTTAGCTAGCTAATGTCACTTCTAAACACACACACACACACACTAAACGTCGACTGATAAACATGACAAGAAAATATACAGACAAACGTGAAATGCGACAACTTGTTTTTCCTAACCTGTTTTGTCAACGTACCGTTTAAGACCAGTGTCTGTGTGTGTGTGTGTTGTTATCGTTTGTCGCAAAATAAACAACAGCACAGAAATTTAGAACTCAACCGCAACAAGTGGAGAAATGCTAACAAAAAGCGCACACAATAGCGGTCACATGTGCGCACACATACATACATATGTATAACCATATTTGCTTATTATATTTTATATAATTATGTGATGTGTATGTCGCCGAGTTTGGTTGATTCTGTCATGTCGTGACAGCTGATAACGCCACCCATACGTGATAATGTAATGCTTTAGCCAATTTCTGTGCGCATGGACGCCAATAACCCCGCATTGTGGTCGATTCTTGGCATTACATGGTGGTAAATATTTTTTTTTAAGACACACGTGTCTATATTTGGTGAGGTATTCAACGTTTGTCATCTGTCAGACAGCATGCGGAAGCGACGTCAGTTTTGTTCATTCGTGCAACTTATGATAAAGGTAGACACGGATTGAAAGGTCGTTGTCGCGGCATAAGCCGTTGATCCATGCGTTATTTAAAAGACTATTTGATACCTGACAAGCGGTCATGCAAAATCAACAAAATTTGGCAGCTTTGGTTTACATTGAACTCATAATTTTGGTGTTTGACATTAGAATTTTGGGATGTGTGTGACAGCATCGTAAAATGAAGAACAAGAATAATCGTTAACATCGGCGACACCTAACTTATAGTACCCTTCATAATTCACAGGTACATTTTTAGAGCATAAGAAGAAAAAACATTAACTTCGGTTGCACCGAAGCTAAATACTCTTCACCTTTTGTATAAGGTTCCTTACAAAAACTTGATTCTGTTCGTTCAATTTATATGGCAGCTGTATGCTACAGGGATACGATTGGAACAATTTCTTCAGAGATTTCGTTCTTCTTCTTCTTTATTGGCATGGACACCACTTACACGCTTATAGCCGAGTTTACATTGCATTATTGCCTTAGAAAATAATCCATTTCATGAAGAAATCTCGTCATCTGATATCTCATGGTACGATACCAACGGTTCCGAGTAGCAAAGAGTTTGTTGTGGAGAAAAAGATAGGTGGAAACTTTCAGATTATATCTCAAAAACTTTATACAGACATAGTACAGACGAACATGGCTAAATCGACTCAACTCATCATGCTGATTACTTATACATATATTTTATAGGGTCTCGAACGTTTCGTTCTGGGTGTTATAAATTTCGTGGCAAACTTAATATCCCTGTTCAGGTTATGAAAATCTATAAAAATTATCTTCATTTTGATGGGTCAGTTAGTTTTACATGTTACAGTGGCCCGATCTGAGCAATATGTTCGGAGATTGTAGAACTATGTTGAACCATAGTTTTTCTTACAATAACTTTATTTTGATCGGTCACTTTGTAAGACAGCTACATATGTATATGCTATGGTGACCCGATATCGGGGGTTCTGACTAATAAAAATCTTATTAGGAGAGAAGGACGTCTGTGAAATTTCAGGCCAATATCTCACAAAATATATACAGACAGAAGGACTGACGTGTCTTCATCTCGTATTGAATATTTACATTCTCGAAATAAGAACGCTAAGACGATTTTAGAATTCGCTGAACTATGTCAATATCGTCGTATGAATGTACTAAGGTTAAAAACAAAAGTCTCTATTCGTATTTCTAAGATATGTAGCAAGCAAACTGCTGCAATTGGACTTAGCACTACCTAGTTATCTATTAAAATCAGATGTTGTCATCGTCCACGCCTCTGCACTATATGGTAGGACAGGAAAAATGAGTGATTTATAGAGTTAGGTCTTTGTTCGTCGAGAGAGGACTTTGCTTTTCAATTGCCTAATCAGTTCGAAGTAACACCTCTTGGCAAGAGATATCGTGCGTTTTTCGAGGCTGACGTTGTTATTGGTGTTGACGCTGGTTCCAAAATAGACAAAATTATTTACGGCTCAACGCAGTGCGTAGCTGTCAACTTCGGGCGTGGAAGCCAAGTCGCTGCCCTCGTTTATCTACCCACCTACAAGTTTCATGAGCCTTCGATATTAGTATATCAAATCTAGGAGAAAGCACGCAAATTTCCAAAATTCTCGCAATACGGTTTTTGAGGAAATTGATAGAAAATTCTACCTTCTAGATTAAGATCTGCAGCTCGAATTATTTTCTCCAGCAGCAGATTGAAGAAGTTCCACGATAGGGAGTCGCCTTGTCTTAAAAATCGTTTTAGCCCGAACGGTGCGCGGCGAGGTTCTTCCCCACCTCTAGCTACGCCACTGACGGAGCGTCAGTTTACAAAAATGTTGGGTCATGTTGCGGAGTTGGCAATACTTGGAAGCATGAATATCTAGGACTGGTCCGAATATGTGGACTCAACTATCATTAAACATCCAAAAAAAAGTACCGAACTCTTCATCAGATAGATATCGTTGCCAGCTTCGACACTCACAAAACTGCTGACCTACTGTTATAAAACCAACTGATATGTGAGGTCAACTAAGGCCGCTCTATTCAAAATTGAATTCTTCAACTCTGCATGATTCATCGAATGAGTAAGGGCGTAAGAGCAGGCAATATAGGAAACTCCTAAGATTGATGGTACGAGATATTCATATTTACCGCTGATAAACTCATGGGAGCACTCTAGTGAGAGTCTCAGTACTATACAAATATGTCAGAAAGTAAATTAGATAAGCTTGTAGAGCTCCAAACGCACACTAAGGCAGCTCTATGAAAAATTGAATATTTTAACAATTTTACAGCTGACAACGTAGGAAGGCAGAATCAAAGGTATGTAGACTTGCGACAAACTACCGCTAGCCCTTTTTTCATAAATTTTTTCCATGATGGCGTAAAATGTAGGTGTCTTCCCACGAATATATCATTCTCACATTGTATATAATAATTTTAAATGTCTATAAAAAATGTATTACCGAATAGATTCAAAAAATCAAAGGAATTTGGTAGAGCGGGCACAAGCCGGGGCGCCCACAAGTAAACTCAAAATTTGCTTTTCAATTTAACGCGCCCATTCGTATTCTATTGGGCATGCTAGCTATTAAAATAATACAACCAAACATACATACATATGTACAAACACACATATAAATATAAATATGTTTGCTTTGTACACTTTTCTTTGTACTCAGATATGCGAGCGCAAGTTCTTTTATTGTTGTTGCTGTTGTCGCAAATGGTACCGTCTAAAAATGTATGGTACGCTTCTACACTTTTTGCGCTGATGGCTCATTATTTGTTGTTGTTAATTTGGCATAATATGCGAGAATTTTTATTTTTAGTACTATTTGCCAATACTAAAAGGTTTTCATGCACCAAACGACTAACCGACCAACTGATGTCGAAGTTATAATTTTTGTTAAGTATTTTCCAACTTCTTTGCTTACTCCATTCGTTGGCAGGTGCGAGTTTGCTCACGATTTACTAAACGCCTATTTATAATATAGTATGTACTTAAATTATGTATGTACATATGTGTGGGTAGCACTTTGTAATCACGCAAACATTTATAAAACGCTTATCAATTTAGCATTTCAAGTGCCAACAACAATGCCGTGAATGCGACTTGTCGATTTGTTTATAATTCAATGAAAATGTGAGTGCCAAAAGCACGCGTCGCGCACAGTACATAAAAGTACAAATTAATAATATGCATTCATATGGATATACATACATACGTACATATGTACATACCAGAGATCTGCAACGGATACACAATTTCCGTGCACACTCGAACACTTACCCGAAACCGGCTTGTATTGCTTTCTTTGAACGAGCAGAAGGATTGCTTGTTAGCGACTGTGCGCAGACGAACGTGTTGATCACAACACTCGAGTGTCGTTCATACGTGTTTGTTTGGGTTCGGGTGTTTTGCGGATCAATATATTCGAGTGTCCGAGTTTAGGCTCGAGTGTGCAAAGCATTTTTTGTTTATGTGTAATCGTCAGTACAGTTGATTAATTTGCTTTGTGAGTGTTAAGAATGTTATATGATACGTATTACATGATATTTATTGAAAATAATGGCCGAAAAAAGAAGATTTTATTGGTTGCAAAATTGCGAATGGCAGTTACAGCTTGTCTGGTCTTATGTTATGGTTATGCAAATATATTTTTAATTTTAAAATGCGTCATTCCTTTGATACATGCATACATATAGTTTAAATGCTGTATTTCAATAATATTGACTGTTAAAGTGTATACAACATTAATAATTTCTCATATTTTTGCTCAGAAAAATTTGATACATTTCTTCTACACCCGTGTTCTGTCCGAGTATCCGTGGCAATAGTTGAACACATCTCGGGTTAGCTGCGGGTGTCGAGTGTGGACACTCGCTTGTGATCGTTTTGAAGAGAGTATGATCAAACAGACTCGAACACTCGGAAAGCAGCTGCCGGGTGTGCCACTCGATCGAACCCATTGCTGCCGAGTGTGGTGCTCGCTCGTGCTCGATTTTTAATGAGGGTGATCGAACAGGTTCGAACATACCCAATGCAGCTCTCTGGTACATACACACACAATTTTTATAGCAAAGTCAACAAATTGTTCGATTATTCCACTTTTGCTTTAGTTTGCAAAATAATTTAAATGAAATTGTGATTTTGGAAATTTTTTCTATAATTTTGATTTTTTTTTAACAAAATCGTGTGATGTTGATAAAAACAATAAAAAACGTTAACTTCGTTTTCACCGAAGCTACTAATGTCTTTCACAAATACAAAAAGGTTCCTCACGAGAACTTGGTTTTGATTGTTCTGATTTTATGGGAGTTACATACATATATGCTGTAGTGATTCGATCTGAACGATTTCTTCGAATATTGAAATTTTGTCTTAGATAATAACCGATGTCGAATTTCGTGAAAATATTTAGTCAAATGAAAAACTTTTCCAGGGACTAAATTCCCATTGTTCAGTTTGTATGGCTGCTATGTGCTATAGTGGTTCGATCTCGACCGTTCCGACAAATGAGCAGCTTCTTGGTGATAAAATAACAGGTGCAAAATTTTAGATTCATATGTATCTCTAAAACTGTGGGATGATTTCCGTATACAAAGATAAATGTTTATGGCTAAATCTAGTCAACTTGTCACGCCGATCATTTATGAACCGGAAAAATGAAGTTGGAACTTTTTAAAAAGGTGTTAAATTTCTTTTGTTACCGCTGCCTGGAAAGTGTGAGGGTCCATTCCTACATTAATCGGATCTATGGCATTATAACGGACCTGATTGATAGATTGATTGATTGATGAATGAAGAACGCGCAGCGACCTTAGGTCTATGTATTGTATCCTCTCCTCAATCTCAAAGACTCACCTAGCCCCAGCATATTGATGAAGTCCAATATTTTACTGGGTGCTAGCGAAACGATGTGATCCCTATTCGGAAACATGGATTCAAGGGCTTTTGACCTGCGCCTGCATACTGTTGTGCAGTCAAATAGCAGGTGTTCTGGTGTTTCAAGCTCCCTGTCGCAAAACCGGCAATTCACGCAAGAAGCTAGGCCCATGTTGTCTTGTACAACTTATACAACTATACAGCTTCTTCAGTTTGCAGTGGCCGGTGTAAAATCCCATCAGTAGTCTGAGTTTATCCCTAAGGAAGTTTACTGCATATTTAAACCTGCTGAGTTTATATTCCCCATCAGCAACTTGGCTTGCCGCATGCCATGTAGATCTTACCAATACCTCTCTCTGCCTACTCCTTCTTCCTTGTGGAGCAGCTCCTTTATGGTATGAGGACCCACCTCAGTGAAGTGCCGCTTGACTATTGCTAACTATGATTATATGTTCGATAGTTACGTTGGAGGTTTATTATGCACCGACTTATGGGCTGAAAATGCTCGGTAAGGGGAGTTTTGCGAGCCCTGCACCGATTTCCTTCGACGTTTTCGAGCCGTCAGTGTACCACTTGATCGTACTATCCCTAAGCAGTAGCTCGAAAGAGGAATCATTCCATTCAGCTGCGCTTCCAATGGTAACCTTGAACTTTATGGTGAAGTTAACTCTTTGTGTATTTCTGTCCCTTGGGATAAGAGCCAAAGGTCTTGTACCACTTAACTCTTTCATTCGCTGGTCATTTGTAGCAGTGTGTGCTTGTTACCTGACCGATCACTAGTTGTAATGGTGTGAGCTCAAGCATAACTTCGATAGATCGAGCCCTACCGAAGTCTGTGAAGATTTTGAGGGCCGGGCCACCGCCCCATATGTGACTATCTGTCGCACAATCATGGTGTACAACCATCTAAAGATCCTTGGACCTAATTTCTGCATTAAATAAAGAAGCAGTTGCTACCGATTTGTTCGAACATCCGTTATAATTTGTTCGATTCGTTACTCTCCAAAGCTTGAGGAATCGAGAACAGCTAATATATTTGTAAGAGGATTAAAAAGTGGAGATACACACCATTTTTGAAGCAATATTAATAAATCTAAACATATGGCAAACTTTGATGCGATAAAGTATAATAATTAATATCCAATAAATATTCCGAACACTTGAAATTTTCAGACATGGTGTCAAAGAGAAAGATGCTCAGTATGCTTTGACATTTCATCATGAATAGACTTACTAACGAGCAACGCTTGCAAATCATTGAATTTTATTACCAAAATCAGTGTTCGGTTCGAAATGTGTTTCGCGCGCGTGTTTTGTTCAGCGATGAGGCTCATTTCTGGTTGAATGGCTACGTAAATAAGCAAAATTGCCGCATTTGGGGTGAAGAGCAACCAGAAGCCGTTCAAGAACTGCCCATGCATCCCGAAAAATGCACTGTTTAGTGTGGTTTGTACGCTGGTGGAATCATTGGACCGTATTTTTTCAAAGATGCTGTTGGACGCAACGTTACGGTGAATGGCGATCGCTATCGTTCGATGCTAACAAACTTTTTGTTGCCAAAAATGGAAGAACTGAACTTGATTGACATGTGGTTTCAACAAGATGGCGCTACATGCCACACAGCTCGCGGAGGGAAAACTTCGGACAACAATTCATCTCAAGAAATGGACCCGTAAGTTGGCCACCAAGATCATGCGATTTAACGCCTTTAGACTATTTTTTGTGGGGCTACGTCAAGTCTAAAGTCTACAGAAATAAGCCAGCAACTATTCCAGCTTTGGAAGACAACATTTCCGAAGAAATTCGGGCTATTCCGGCCGAAATGCTCGAAAAAGTTGCCCAAAATTGGACTTTCCGAATGGACCACCTAAGACGCAGCCGCGGTCAACATTTAAATGAAATTATCTTCAAAAAGTATATGTCATGAACCAATCTAACGTTTCAAATAAAGAACCGATGAGATTTTGCAAACTTATGCATTTTTTTTAAAAAAAAGTTATCAAGCTCTTAAAAAATCACCCTTTATAATAATTAATATCCAATAAATATTCCGAACACTTGAAATTTTCAACAAATAAATCGTTTCTAAAAAGTAGAGATAATTTACTTACATACATATGTACATATATTTACACACACTGCGCTGAGAAAAACATTCAATGCTGATAAAATTACTCATCTCTCGATTTCATTAGAAGAGCGTCAGCATTTAGTATATAATTTGCGTATTTATTAGTTCAGTTAATTACAAAAAAACGGACCATATTTGTATTAGTAAATGATGCAGAGCAAATAAATGTTGTAAATATGCGGAAATGTAATGATTTGCTAACACTTTGAAGATTAATTGAAACTTATTTAAATGCACGCGTGTGCTTTTGTGTGTAACGAAGTGTACTCGAATGGCAGAAAGTTTACAAACAATCAGGCTATTTAATTAAGTACGTCAGAACATGGAAACAATCAACAGTTTTATTATAAAGTTCTACACTAAGTTCAAAATTGCGAACAACAGATGTAAAGACAGTTATTGAGAGTATATAAAACAGTGAAGAAAATATTTGGCGCGACCGATTGTCAATGGCATGCAGTTATATATAATATATGTACATATATCCGATATCTTTAATACATATGTCTATTCTGCATAATTTGTTCTTCCACAAACGATGAAATCTTATGTAGAAAGACAAAATTGTATCTAGAGCAACAGGTCATTCCAAAACTATAGACCTGAATCGCATTAGACCGATCACTCTTGACTATTTAAACGAACAGGTTTAAATTTACTACTGTTGAAATTTTCATAATGCAGTTATAACCGTTAAATTAGGTAGTTCTAACCGGTAAAAAATTTATCAGTTCACTAACCCTATCTTTTAAAAAGCCTACTGCTGCTTTGCTACACACATGCTCCACAGACTCTAATCTTTTTTCTTAATAAAAAAATATGAATTTTAGATAATCTTACACACAGACATACACGTGTGTATATGTACTCCTATATTCTTCGTATGTAAATAAACGCTTCTTTTCAGCTAATTTGGCAAAAACAAATAATTTTTTTAACAAATATAATACAAATGAAAAAAGTTGAAATTTCCTGTTTACTCGTAATCAAATGACTTTGCAAAAAATAGTTTGAAAATCTTCTACATCAGCGCTAGGCGAACTATGTGTTCAGATTTTGTCTATATGTATGTATGTATGTAAATATGTATTTAAATATCCTGCACGTGAGTAATTTTATTGTCAAAAACAAGTTTTATTTAATTAAAGTTCAGCAAGAAAATTGATGATAAAGCGAAAATTTTTTGAGCTAATTACATCGTTGTTTTTCGAACCTCCCATATGAGACTATGGAAAAATAAATCTAAGGATCGCTAGTATACGTAAAAATTTGGTTCATTTACAAAATATTTTAAAATTTAGTCAGAACTGTGGTCAACTTCGGCACCAACGAAGCTATAATACCACATTTCATATAATACTTGATTTTAATCGATCAAATCGATTAATGAATGGCAGCTATATGCTCTAATGATTCGATCTGAACAATTGTCGGGAGATTATACCATTGCCTTGGAAAATAATGCATGCCAAATTTCATGAACATATCTCGTTGAAAAAAAAAGTTTTCCATAGAAGTGCTTGTTTTGGAGCGATCAGTTTGTATGGCAGCAATAAGCAATAAAGGTCCAATATAGGCGGTTCCGAGAAATAAGAAGCTGTTTCGGGAGAAAACGAGTTGTAGAAAATTTCAGATCGATATCTCAAAAAATTAGGGACTATTTAATAGACCCGGTTCAGGCAAACAAAATTTCTCCAACGAAATGAGCAGCAGCTGATTCCAATTAGTACATCTGAATGTCATTTATATGACACTTTCAATAATTTACAGCAATTTACATTAATTAACTATAATTAATTTAAATTTAAAATTTGTTTTTACTCCAACACGTGTATAATAATATATTTACATAAAGTTGAGAACTTTCGGCGTTAAGTTTACTTTAAGTCGAGCTGCGTAAATATTGCGATTACAAATTTATTTGCAATGAAAATTAATGCAATATCATGAGTGCACATTAATATGAAAAACACATATTTAATAACGTGACTAACACTTTGGCTCAATTGTTTTCTTCACTGTGGATTTATAATTTTAATTGTAAACTCAGCGGAAGTTAAAAATTTACGTAACGGGAAAATCATTTATTCTTTTCATTTGTTTGGTTCTAACTAGATCGCAATTAGTATGAAGTCTATGAGGTGCTAAAAAAATTTCGCATTTGCTTAATAACTGTATTTATTTCTAAAACAATATTTATCTGCATGAGCGTTGCTGTTTAACTAAATATTTGTTTATATTATTCAAATAATTAAATTAAAAAAACCAGATTTTGAAATTTAGAGAAAATAACACTGATAACATTTGCGTGTACAAACGCACACACGCCCACATTTGTAAATGTTTATAAATAAGTTTGGCGCAAATTTTACACTTAAAAGCCCACACAGTGCTTTGCACGCATTTACTTTTTTGTTATGAAAACTTTGCGATATAAATGCTTTTGTTTACATTCCACATAAATTATTTTACGCTGTCAAATTCACGTTTGCTTTCATCTGCCTGCCTTTGAGCACGAACAACAAGTGAGGCGTCCATAACTCAATCTGAACAGTAGATTTAATATAGCGATGATGAGTTATCCAGCGTGCGCCGGCAGATAACTTAGTCCTAGCTAATCTACTTCTAATGTGGCGTTGGTGCTCATTCTTGTTAAAACAAAACATTGTGCATTTTAGTGGTTTCTGTCTGGAATTTTACATATTATATATGTACATATGTATGTAAATATACACATAAATCTACATAGTTTATTATTTTATGAGGTACACCAGTGTCTCACCGCATGCCTGCACCGTGAGACACTTGACCACTGCTGCGTCGCAGTCGCGTCGCTCTTCATTAATTACCTAACCAAAGGCGTCGTCGTCGTCGCCGTCGCTGCAAAGTACGCAGTTCCGCCCGAACGTGTGCGCTAGCATTAATGCACATGTACACAGTTACGAACATAGATAACAAGCATGCACACACATATACATATGTATATGAATATTCAACTTTTGTATCTGAGGGGCACACACCTACATATTGACTATGTGGTAATCACCATATAACCACAACAGCAATACCAGCTGCCGATGAAATTTCAACGAGAGCATTTTGTTTGTTTTTCTTATTGAATACTATGTGCTAAGCGCTTATGGTGATCTTATTTCAACTCTTTTTTTTCCATTATTAAAAGAAATTAAATTCTACATTCTTAATACAATTAGCTGGATTTGAAAGTGGATAGTATGTTTGGTTAGTACAGTTCATCTCTAAAAAAAAGTCTTGCACTAAAAATTATATGCTTAATGCTATCACTTACTAACACATACAAGTATACATATTTAGTACATACATATGTAAATAATATATTAAAAACAAAACCTTGAATAGGTTTTTGTGGTGTATATAGCCAGCAAATTGTTGTCTATTCTGCTAGACATTGTAAATCAACCAACTAACCAATTAGGTATTATTACACCGTCGACCGATAGACCTAAAAACAAGGGCAGCAGGCAGGCAGACAGGCAAGCGGCCAACTTAGCTAACCGTTTTCGAATACGTTCAATGAATCATACACGTACCCGTAATGCTTGTCTGCCTTTTAAAACGCACCGACCGACCTTCCCTTCCAGCGTTTCGACTATCTCACCGTACATGCGTCCACCGATTTTTCATTATTTCACAAGTTTTACAATTTTAAACTCACAATCGTTTTTATTTGCGCTGATGCAGTATTTAACATACCTTGTTTTTGTAAATGCTTTACACGTTTCACTTTTCTTTATTTCACTATATACAATATTGGTTGAATTTTGTAAAGGTACAAAATGGCTGAAACCAAAAGAAAAACAATTACCGAGATGCGCTTTGGCTTGATTTAGTATATTAAAAAAATTTCCACAGTATCGGCGAGATGCAGATACTCGCACGGCTTGTCACACACCAACAATAAAAGCAAAACTGTCTAATTGGAGGCAGCATTCAAGTGCTAGTGTCAAAGTGACACTGCTACCAACCTTTTTGTATTTCCATCATTTGACAAGTGCTTATACCGGATACGGCGTGAAAAGGGAAATAAAAAATATTTTGGATGTGTTAATTAATAACAAAATACTGTAATTTTTTAATAAAACATAGTTTAAAATATTATAACACAGCAAAACAATTCAATATTTGTATTTGATTGAAATAGCTCTTGTTATTTTTAAAAATCATTTACGTGGCGGTGAATTTAAACCAGAAGAAACTAGTTTTTCTCTGACACATACTCTTTGAAGCATACAATAGGAACAGGTGGACCTATAACTAGCTGGAAATAGTTTCCATATAGCATTTGCTAGCTATTTTATTAATAGGAAAATGGCGTTTGATGTGCTAATAACAAGCACTTCGTCTGAAGTTCTTCCGGGAGTGTAAACAAGTACTGCTGGTCTTTTTCGAAAGAACTTGGATTTACTTATGTATATCCGACCAAAGATTATCAGTGAAATAGCATAAATGTTTAGTTCATAAGGATCCAGTGTTTGGTACATTGTGGGTGCATTGTTATAGTTACTCCTGCCATAAGTTCTGTTACAAGTTAAGACCGTTGTGAAATTGAAACTATAATGCATTTATAAAGTAACTTTTATTTAATAATGCATAGCTTAAATGAGCGGTGTACAAATTTGTATACAAAATGATTCTCATTTGCTTCCATGCAAACTCTCAATCGATTTGGACATTGAACACTAGCAGGACGCACAGTTTGTAATATATTACCGACGTTGCTCAAATCTAAGATTTTTTGAGACTTCCAATTTTTGTGGAGTATGGAATGACCATGTTTTGCAACTCTGACAATAAATTGTAGTCCTGTGTTGTTTCAAATCTAGATTTCCAACCGGCCAATCGCCTGCAACTATGAAATGTTTTTAAGCCATTGCTGTTTGGTTTTTGCCTTTTACTGACTGAAACAGAATTTTCCTGGAAGATCCAATGCTCTCCAACGAAGAGAGTATAACTTAACTGTTTCACTACGGCTTCTAAAATATCCTGCTTCTACATTTTTGAACCAGTTTTAACTCTTTTTTTGAATGATTGAACTAGTAGAGCGGTTGGATGCTGACAATTTGAAGCCTTGGAACAACATTTTTGCAAAAAGGAAAATTTAATGTCCTTTGAGCGCGTGTCACTGAGTTAGTAGCTTGCACCTGTTAAGCCTAATTTTCTTCAAACGCGTTGTCAGACGATGAACATTTGACTGACGGTCGGCTTTCTTGTGGAGATAATCTCGGATTAGTCTTGACAGAATTGGTTTTTATTTATTTTAATGAAAGATTGAGGAATACCCTCTTGACCTCGCCTATATTTTCAAATAATCCAACGCATTTCATATTAAATATATACTTTGCATATATTTTATTTCGCACTAACATAGCAATTTGATGTATTTGCTTGACTTTCTTTCTTATACTAGAAGTCAAGTTAAAAAATAAGGTACTCAAAAATAATTCCTTTTATACATTTTTATCTTTTTTTCATCTTTTAATACATAAAAACCTGTGTTTTTGAGCTGAGTTTTAACAATAATTGCAAATAATTTGGAAAAGTAGATAAAAAATTTAACTTTTTAAGAAGTAAATGTTAGTATAGTTTAATTGAAAATTTTATATTTTTATCTACAGTACAGCCCATAAGAATAGATTAGTAGTAGTTAAGTATATTACACAATTAATCGTTCTATGTGCGTCGGCGTAAAGCAAACATATGTTTTAAAGAGCATATTTATCTAAAATTTGCGTTAAGTTTTATTTTCCTTACTGTTTTAATGCGTAAAATCTAAATAATTATGTATATATGTTACTTTATATAATTCAAATTTTCTATTGCGTTATAGACTTATTTCTTACTATTCTATTTATGTCCATATATATACATATGTATATGTAGCACATAAAATAGTAGCAATTCTCTGGCGTTTGCAAAATGCAACTGAGATAAGAATACAGTTTAGTTGAAGTGCGTAAAAGATAGTTTGATAGATAGTTTCAGAGTGCTGCATTTTGTTTTGCGTGATTTAAGTATTACAGAATATAGAAAACTGCATTTAAAAATCAAGATGCGAGAACAATATAAGTATTTATATATTTTTAATAGTTTCAAACAAATAGATGCTTTTGGTTGTTTTTTCAAACGCCAATTATATAAATTTCGCTTGCTGTTAACTGATTTTAGTCGCGCTTTGTGTGTGTAGGTGTCAGTCAGCTGTATTAAACATTACTTCCGTTCTTTGCGTCGCGATGTTCGAATGAATCTCTTTTGTGGAAGGAGTAATACAGTGTCCTTAATGTCGTTATCGTTTTGATTGTAGTCGTTCCATTGGCTATTTTATGATGGTATACCGAGTGTTTTACGCACTAAACGTTTGGCGATTTCGTTGAACTCTTCGCGTCGTTCACGCCACATTATAGCTGCATCTACATTAGCACCCGATTCTGCGTTTGGTTCTGCAAAATGAGAGATAATAATAATTTACAACAAACCCCCAATGTCAAAAACATTATACACCGGACAAATTAGACAAAATATATGTATGTGTGAAGCTACATAAATTTACAACAAGCTAAAAATAAGTGAATATGTTCAAAACATGATTAACAATAATATGTTAAAAGGCCTCATCATTCCGATATGTGGAAAAAAATATTCAATGGTCAAAGGTCGAAAAAAAAATTGTTTGTTGTTGTAAATTTATGTAACTTTGAATGTCTATTTTTACTAGACTATTAATATTTTTTTATCGAATTCCTTGCGAACTCACCCGCCAACATCGAAACAACACTTAGTAGAATTTTTTCTACGCTTTGCACTGGACTCCACCGTTCGGCAGACAATTCGTATCCCATGGGGTCATCACCAGGTGCATGTAATATTGATATGCAAACTCGTCCATCGGCAAAAACTGTTAATAATACATATAATAGTTAATATATCTAATGCTTTCTAAGTATTTAAGCCTGGAAAGAAACCTTACTGTTGGGGTGGAACATGTCACAGGTAAATTTCATTTTCGGTGGACTCAGCGGATAGTCTGGCGGAAATAGGAGACGCGCTGGAAATACACCACCTTCAAAGCAAGTTCCTTCAGGGCCACTGTATATGAGAATTAAACAGAAATTTAAAAACATTCAAAAAATAGAATGTATGTTTACATACAAACTTTTAATGTAAAGTCATATCTTGATAACAACAGTACTTACGCTATCAGCGCTTCCCACTCGAAAAAATTGTCTTCACTCACGGGACCAGCCACAATGCCCTCTGGTGGGTCCAGGGTCAACTCTGTAAATATGTAACATAATACATAAATAGTAGGTAGGTCCAGGTTTTTAGTTTGCACATTATTTTTATTATTTGATTAAGCAAATTACGCAATTTGTTAACAAACTTTTCGTACTTCAATAAATCATAAACGAACTTTGGAATTTCTAAACTTACGTTTGTATTCCGCCATAAGCCTTCTCAGCGCAGACCCGGCCATTTGTCACTCTTTATTTTGCTCTGACAGCAACAGTAACAATCGTCACGCACAATCCCAGAGGTTCACTCGACCCCAAATCAGTCTTCAGCTGTCTGTTATGGTTTCGGCGGAGGCCCGGACGTCTTACGACGTAATTTTTGCAATTTGAATTGTGGTTTTTTACGTTTTAAATCGAATTAAATAAAACTAATGCCACACATTTAATTTTTTGTTGTTTTGCGACTTTCTACGAAGATTTTCAGAGCTCAACTCTATTGCAGTCTCTTTTGTTGTTTGTCAGCGAAGTGTTAGGTATTGCCAGATTGACAATGTTTGAGTAAAATTGAACAAAACAAAATCTATTTTGTTTTTTCAGCAAATAATTGCTTAACATGTGGACGTAATAAAAAAAATATTGGCTTTGTTGTTTTCTTATAGTATTTCTAATAAAAATAAATAACTCATAAACGAAAACGATCTTGCATTCCAAATAAGTTTACTTTCACAAATGTATATATAAATATGGCAACGCACAATATTCATTTTGCGAAACAGTCATAAAAAGAAAAGTTGAGAGAACAAAGAGATAAAAGAAAACGTCATTAGCAATTGGTTGCTGTCTGTACTAAAATAACAAAACACACATTTGTCAAATAAAAATCCCGCTATTCCGCCGCGTCGCTGAAAAATCTTTCCGGATGCCGTTATAATCAGAAAACTATGAATTTTATTAAAAATATTTATTTTAAGTGCGCGTAAAAGTGTGAAAAAGTGCGAATGTAGTGTAAGTAAATAATTGAAAGTGAAGTGTAGTGAAAAGTTTATAAAATATATGTGTTTTATATTGCCCAGTCGCATTTGCAAATAAGTGAGCCCCACAGTTTGTGGAAGGCTTTATAGTGTTTAAAAGTTGTGCGGAAGCTATAAATAAGAGTGTTGTCTGTTTCCTGTCCACATACGAGTATCTTGGTTATATTTTGGTGTTTCCAGAGTAAATGGGGAATACTAAAATAAAATTAAAGGTGAGCTGCATCTGATGCTGCTATAAGTTGCACGTCATTCATGTATTATTTTTCTATCAATATGCAATTAACTAAATATATTTTTAATTTCAAGGTAAGTTGTAATATCTTCCAACAAAATACCAGTTGGATTCATGTACTTTCCCAATTGACAGTACGGTACGCTGCTTAAATTTCAAAGTTATGATTATTTTCCCTTTGACAAATCAAAAATATGAAAAGGTTTGCATTTATTTGAATATTTGAACAATCACTTATTGAAAATTTCAACTAAAATAGCAAAGTTTCAGCAAATTTAAATAAGTATTTGAATGCAAATAAAATGTTTAAAAGCTGACATTACTTAAGGAAGTCTATACACTTGTAACTCAGAAGAACGCGGTCTTTGCCTTTATTGAAAAGACAGTTCCTTTGATCGTTACCTGCAAATAAATTCAAGAAGGTCGTGTGAAATTTTAAGCTGATCGGACAGCCCTTACGGAGGAATTTCACTTACCGACTCTGAAACTGTTTTTCCGAGAAAAAAGCGATTAAAGTTTTGCCAGCGCTTTACACTAACTTTAAAAATTATTTTAAATACCTTCATATCTACGAATATATATATGTATTTCCATTCGATATACATATGTATGTATGTATATGCAAAATTAAAATAATTTTTTTATTTACAAGCTTATAAAATCTCTTAAATAATTTCAAATTTTGAATATTCAATAGCTAAGTTCTGGCTATTCAAATCATTACTGTATCTCTTGATTTGCTGATTTACTCTGATCTGAATGGTTATTAATTTTTATAAAAATTTTAAGGTTGTTGAACTTTAAAAGGTCATGTCTTACTTATGTGCCCTAGTATATAAGTATATTTCAATTATATTTCGTTTTTTTCTTTATAAAAATATAACGCATATAAACTCAAAGCCTTTAAAATTGTACATTAGGATGGGTCAAAAATAACGAAAGTTTCTTTTTTCGCTTCATACTCTGAAAAATTGGTTAATTGGTTAATACACACTTCTAAGAAAGGCTCTTCAAGTAAATAACTTAATTGTAAGGGAAAGGCCCTCCGACTAACGGTTTCTATTTTTTTCTTATTATCAGATGGAAGAATTTGTATTTCCAACCATTTGGAAAATATTGCGTTTTGTGGATTTTGTAGGAAATATCTTCCATAAAGGTTCAAAACATTGCTTTCGTAAACTTAATCGTGTAAAAGATATTAAGGGTTTTTTTCGGGTAAAAAACAGCATTTTTTCAACAAATTTTCTTCATATAAAAAATTAAATATTTGTTACCAAACTAAAACTATTAACAAAGATATTCTGAAATGTTTGGAAGTGCGACGCCACTTCCGTTAACCCCTCGGAAAAAAATGCGCCCGCGTTGGAAGGATAGGAGTTACCCTATCAGGACCTACAGGATCATCTAAAGCTAAAAAATACGTGTTTTGTTTAAAACCTCAACTTAGAACTTGGACAAAGGAAAAAAGCTAAAAATTGACAATATTCAAAGGGGGATACAGCTTGGATGAACCAGAGCGTTTAGGACAATATTATAGATATGATATAGAATTCAATAAGACAATAAAGAAACCGATTTTTTTAAGCCGAGAAACCCGAAACCCATGTAACTCCTTAAGAGAGTTAAAATTGTAGAGGTCGAAAGACACTTTTTCACATAACCTCAAAATTTATTTAAAAAGTTCAAAAGTCCAAGTGTTTAGTTTTTTATGCTTATACAGAAGAAACAAATTTTTTCACGACTTAATTTAATTTATAATAATAATATATCGACTTAAAATAAAAAAAAAACTAGTTTTCAATCAGAAATTTTCACGCATATTTTTCAGATTTTTTTAAAATCGGTGGGCTTTATACATATTTGCTCAAATATCTTTCTTCGCCACCGCTAATCTCCATCGCTATATTTTATTTATATTTTTTTATGCTCACTAATTGTTTAAAAATAAATCGCCAACCTCTACATTTCATGCATTTTTTTCGGCGACCACACTAAGGCACACCTCTTAAACGTTTTAAATTAAATATTGTCAATAAAAATTGCTATGCTTAATAGAAAAAATTACGACTCGTATACCTGAGAGTGCGCTCTCTCCCTGCATATAGGGCACAAGCACTCAACCCTGTGCAGCGTCTACCTCAGTCCATTTGCGATATGCAATACGAATATAAACGAGAAATTAATGCAATCACTGGACTTACAATATCAAACAAAAAACGAAAAAAAAAGCACATGACAATAAATGTAATGAAAGCCACAGCGGATGCAGATTTGGTCGAATTCCATAATAGGGTGGGCTGAGATTGCGCGGCAGCTGTTGCAGTTGTTTGCTGCTGCCACAGTGGCTGCCACCAAGGCATTGTTCGTATGACAATTGTTGTGGTCGCTATGGAAATTATGAACAAATAAATGGATTTATTTCATTACCGTTGTGCGAATCAGGGAGTTGGGAGCATAAATGCAAAAAAAATATACATATGTAAGCATATGTATGTAGATGTGTGCACAGAAATGCATTTAATGCACCGTTGCGTGTTGTTTGGCGGAACCGGATGCAACGGATGTGTTTTACACCATTGCGGGTGGTGTAGGTGCTCCGACAGCGGACGTGCCACCAGATAAGGGTTTGTCGTTGCATCAATATGCTACCAGCGCTTTTGGTTGAGCTCCAATCGATTAAAGTATTTGCCACTGCGCTTATTCAATTAAAAAGTGCAACTAAAATTATTTTCCCAATTTTGCAATTTCCACGATTTGCATTGCGTTGCACTTTTATGCAATGCCGGTGCGTGCTTCGCCAGTGCATTTGGTGGTAGACAATATTTCTGTGTTGCCACACGCTTCTGGCGAAAATGGTTTTGATTAATGTACCCGTTTTTGAATTGTTTTCAATTTCAGAACCATTATCAACGCCGCCAAATGTGTTCCGCCTTGCTCAGGGCGTTAATTATAAAATCATATGCAATTCGATATCAAATTGTTTGTATGTTTGTGTAATTTTTCTGTCGTATTTGGCAGTATGTTGGCTGCGAATTGTTTACTGTTAAAGTGGTTACGAAATATTTGCATGTATTTTTACTCCTAGTAATGTGGGAGCGTATACTCTGCTGTTGGGAGTTATTGATATTGATACTATATTTTATTTAAGATGAATGCATATGCTTTGGTTATATACAGGGTGGGACATCTAACGTTTTAAATTTGAATTATCCATATTTCGATATTGGAAATGTCAAATACCATTCGGAAAGTGACAGATATTCAGTAAAAAGTCTAAAATTTACGAAACGGGTCGCTATTCACTAGAAGAAAACTGAGAAAACTTTTTTTCAAAGTGGTGAGTCTTCAGCCCATTCAATTTTACCGAAAAATCATCTTTTCGGACAAGGCTCATTTCCACCTCGATGGTTACGTTAACAAGCAGAATTGTCGCATTTGGAGCACAGAAAACCCGCACGTAATAGTCGAGAAGCCAATGCACCCAGCACGAATCACTGTATAGTGCGGATTTTGGTTTGGTGGAATCATCGGCACATTTTTTCTTCGAAAATGAAGAAGGAACCGCCTTAACCATCAATGGTGAGCATTATCGCGCAATGTTAACCGAATTTTTCTTCAAGCAAATTGAAGAGGAAGACTTGGACAACATTTGGTTCCAGCAGGACGGCGCTACGTGCCATACAGCAAACGATACACTCAATCTTTCGTGATGTAACTCCGTTGGACTATTTTCTGTGAGGAGCTGTTAAAGATAAATGTTACGCCAACCATCCAGAGACAATTCAAGATCTAAAGTACGAGATTCAAGCTGCTGTAGCTGCCATAAGGCCTGAAACCATCGAGAAAGTACTCCAAAATTGGGTGGATCGGATAAGCTACTGTAAACTTAGCCGTGGTGGTCATTTGTCCGAAATTGTTTTCCACAAATAAATTTCATAAAACAACCTTTTAAATAAATATTAGACCTTTCGAAAATATCAAGCCGTTTTTGATTCTCAAATACTAATTCCTTGGTAGTGAATATATAAATACTGCATAATTTCGGAGATAAAATTCCATTTCAATGCAAAGTGTCGATGCTAAACTGGTACCAAAATCCTGAATCTTTTGCAAAAATGATGCCGTGTAGAAGTCGTAAAAGAAATACTTAGCCGAGGAACCTACATTCATCAAACCCATCATGACTGGTGACGAGACTTATGAATATGACTTCGAAATTCTTCAACAACCTATCGAATTGCGCTCTAAAAATGAACCGAAACCGTAAAAACCCAACCGCGGCCTTTGACAAGTGTAAAAGTTGATCAAGCGTTGACACACTTGTATTGGCTCAAAAGGAATCTATTTTGAAGACAATAATAAATAATGGACATTTGTATTAAAATACGAGAAAATGTAGTTATTTGTCCGTCCGGGTCAATTTTGATCAGCTATTTATATACGAGTATTACACTTTTTTAAGCAGTTCCTAATTATAATATCCTCAACTAGCTAATGCACAGGTATTCCTGCAGACCGCAGTAGAGTTAGAAAGTGTTCCGCAAATAGAAAAAAATACTCTGTGGAATACTTTTAAACATATCTATACATAATATTTATGTATATACTATAATTATTTACATATATAAAAGTAATAATATATAAAAGTATTCATAATTGTCTCCTTCTCTTGGAAAGCATAAAATGGCGTACTTTCACCAAGCACAAGGTTTCGCGCACAAATATTTTGCAGGTGTTGACCATTTTATGATTAAATTGCTGTTCATTGTGGCACGGTATTTTTTCGTTCTGCTCATATTTATACATACACATACATAAATGCTTTTCATTATTTTCTCTGTCTCTAGAGAAAATCCTTGATTTAATGGCATGCATTATGTTATATGTGTATATATATTTGGGTTGAGTGGTTGCATTTTTATGTATGTATATATATACGCGTAAATATAATACAATACTTAAAATACAGCAATTAGTGTTCAATATTCTGGCGTTTAAAGTCTGTACTTGAAAACGCATTTAATATTCAATAAAACCAATAAAGTGATGTTAATTACTATTTAATATACATATCTACACAACGTAAATTACATTTTAATATATAATTTAATGATAAATAAATACAAGAAAAAACGTTAACTCGGCTGCACCGAAGCTAATATACCCTTCACCTTACCTTACCTTAAGCAATAATCTATGTCAAATTTCGTGAAGATACCACGTCAAATGCGAAAGTTTTCCATACAAGCCCTTGATTCCGATCGCTCGGTTTGTATGGCAGCTATATAAGTACTTTAGTGAGCCGATCTGAACAATTTCTTCCGATTCCAATAAATTATTTCTATGAAAAATAACTCATACCAAATTTTGTGAAGATATATCGTTAAATGAGGAAGTTTCCCAAGGAGGCATTTGATTCCGATCATTCAGTTTGTATGGCAGCTATATGCTACAGGAAGCCGATCTGAACAATTTCTTCGTAGATTACATTATTATCTCAGAAAATAAACTGTGCCAACTTTTGTGAAGATACATTGTCAAATGTGAAAGTTGTCCCTACAAGAACTTGATTCCGATCGCTCAGTTTGTATGGCAGCTATATGTTATAGTGGTCCGATATCGGCAGTTCCGACAAATGAACAGCTTCTTGAAGAGAAAATGACTGGGTGTTACAAACTTCGTGACAAACTTAATATACTCTGTTCAGGTATAACAAGAAAAACGTTAACTTCGATAGCACTAAAGCTATTATACCCTTCACAAACACAAAAGATTCTTTACAAATACTTGATTTAGATCGACCAGTTTGTAGAATCGTTGCAGAGGGAATCGATCTGAATAATTTCTTTGGAGATTGCATCATTCTTCTTCTTTATTGGCGTTGACACCGCCGACTCGGTTATAGCCGGGTTTGCAACAGCGCGTCAGTTGCTCTTCCCTTTTCGCTGTTTGGCGTCAATTGGATTCTCCACCGGGCCTTTCCTACGTAGTGGAGATCTTCCTCTTCCGCTTCTTCCCCTGTCGGGTATTGCGTCGAATACTTTCAGAGCTGGAGTACTTTCCTCCATTCGTCGACATGACCTAGCCAGCTGTTGTCTCTTAATTCGCTGAACGCAATTCATCTTTCCATCGAATGCGATATTCGGCGTTGCCAATGCGCAAAGGACCATAAATCTTCCGCAGAACTTTTCTCTCTAAAACTCGTAACGCCTGCACCATATAGCAGGACGGGAATAATGGTTGACTTATAGAATTTGGCCTTTGGTAGTTAATAGAGGATTTTACTTCTCAATTGCCTACTCAGTCCGAAGTAGGAACTGACAAGAGTTATTCCGCATTGAATTTTGATGCTGACGTTGTTTTTGTTACGACTTCGAAGTTATGACTATCAACAGTGACGTAAGAGCCAAGTCCTGAGTGCGACGGCTGTTTGATTGATGACAGGAGATATTTCGTCTTGTCCTCGTTCACTACTTCCTTATCCAGTCTGGAGAAAGTAGAACTAACGGCGCGGCTGTTGAGGCCAATGATATCAATATCATCGGTGTACGCCAGTAGCTGTACACTCTTATAGAAGATTGGCGTTATATAGTGAAACGAATATGAAGATCCTAAAAGAAATCCCACTTGGATTGTGGTAGCTAAAACTCCTAGATCATAAGATCTTTAAAGATCGGCAAAGCGCTCTTGAGATTCTTACATATTTGTTCAGACGGCTAATATCAGTTTCGGCTACGTCTTCTGGCTCGGCAGATTACCGAGATATTGCAGTCTCAATACTGCAAAGGCTGGGCAATGGATAAGAAGGTGCCTGGATGTTTCTACCGCAACCTCCTCCAACCTCCTCTTTTACAACTAGCGTTCGACGAGTTTTTTAGCCTTATACCCATTGTACAATGGCCAGTATGAATTCCTACAATTGCGGCAAGAATAACTTTGGTTAGAGCAAGTTTCTTGCGGTTTACTCTAGATCAGAAAGACCTCACAGACGCACAGAAATTTATCGTTGACTAACGCCTGTACCATTGGTCCAATGTTAGAATGAAAGAGGCTAATAAATAGTTAGCCAATTCGGTCTCATTGCGATGTGAGTTCTCTAGCTAGCCCATCTGCTTTGCAGTTGCCAGCGATTCAGCTGAAAGCAGGCACTCAAACGAGCCTGATGATATAGTAGCTTGATGCTATTTCTGGTGAGGATAGACATTTCTCCTGGCTTTTGAGATGTAGATTTATCATATATTTATCGATCAAAGGACGGTTAGTGTGCCCACCTGCAAATTATTTATTATCTTAACTTCAACTTCGTTTAAGAAAGAAAAAACAACAGACGCCTTTCAGTTTCAACTGTACATCATTAATATTTATTCGTTTTATTTATTTGCTGTGGACATTAAAACATTACACATTCAGTTTCGAAGTTAATGCATCCATTTGCTGACTTATTCTCGTATATATAATATGATTTTTGTGCAAATGGTTAAGTAGAGTGGCCAAAATTCGAAGCAAGTTCAACAGTTGCAGCATTTTCCATTAACATTTTTATTTATCAACATTTGTGAATTTGCGCAACTCATTCAATATTCAAATATTTTAGTAAATATTATATTAAAAAATAATATGAAAAATATTAGTTGGTTCTTCTGGTTACCAATATCACCATATTGGGTTAAATAAATAATTTTTGTATGAAAAAAAATGAAAAAATATTAAATTTTTTTTATATTTTTTAAATAGTTTTATTAGCTTTAAGTCGCTTACACGGTTAAATAAATAATTATTTGTTAACATTTATAAAAAGAATTAGCTTTTTAGTATTGGTATTTAGCATTTAGCATTCATTGCCAATAATTGTGCCATTTTTAAGTGTTTATTATTGCTTGTTTTTGTTTTTTTTTTTTTTTTGTTTTGTAATTTTAAATGCACATTTATATATATTTATAATAATAAAACTATTTGCTAAACATATTTTTAATTAATAATATATTTTTTTTTAGTTTTTAATGTTTTTTTTGTAACTTAAGCTTGTGTTCACCCTAATACTATGTAAGTACATTATATTAATATTAATTTCAATATTTAATACTTTTATTGTGCGGTGTGTTAATCATTATTGCTTTTTCATACATTTGATTTTAGTTGCCATTTAATTATTATTATTTTTGCATTTGTGTACGCAAGTATTGTAAATATTTAGTTCTGTTTGTGTATATGTCAATTTTCATTTTATTTGATTTTTTATTTACTTTAGGTAATTTATTGGCGCATTATTTATTGTTCCAGTTCTATTTACTTCACATAAGTATGTATTTAATACTACGTTTATGGTTCTCTATGTTTGCTATATAGGATCTGTGTGAGTGTGTGAATGGACTAAAATACAGTAGAGTTTGCGTAAATAGTTATGGCAAAATGTATGGCATGAAATTTAATGGCTAAATGTTAGGCGAAAAACTCAATTTCACTTTAGGAATTGATAAAAAAAAAAGCATTTCAAAGCGATAATTTTGTTGTTTTATGAAAAAATCTGACCCTGACGAGAATAAGTAATATATACATTAATTTTTGGACTATTGAAATTAATAATACCTCTCATATATCATATGTATGCTGTTAGTTCCTTACTAAGCTTTATTGAGCTTTTGATCTTTAACTGAATTTTGATTACTCTGTTACTGTGTAGATATTTTCTGAAAGGCCCATCAGCTTTCAAAAGTTTTATAAAGGCATACAAAGTTTCGTGAAAGCTCTGTAAAAGCTTTATGAGATTTCAAAATCTTAAGAAATTAACATAAAAGCTCTGCAAAGCTATTAATGTAGCAATTAATGTTTGGAATATTAGTGAAAATAATTTCGTGGCATAACCTTTCCCATTTGTTAGTTATTTACGGCGTTTTTATGAGCTTTTAATTTCCGCATGAATTTTAATTTCTCTGATACTGTGTATACATTTTCTAAAAGTTCCAATTGTTTTTAAAAGTTTTATATAGGCATTAAATATATCGGGAAAGCTCTACAAAAGCTCCTATAGCTTTTACAAGCTTTTAGAAAAGTTTAGAAACTATGCGAAAGCTCTTTAGAAGTTCCATTAACCTTCAAAAGCTTTTAGAAAGGTTAAAATTTCATGAAAGCTCTGTAAAGCGTTTAATGCAGTAACTACTGTTTACTGTTTTACATATTAGATAAAATTTTGTAGCTTTATCTATCGGAATTTCTTAGTTGTTTCTCGAGCTTTAATAAACTTTTGATCTTCGCAAGGGTTTGATAACTTTCAAGCTGAGCAAGTATTTTCGAAAAGTTCCATTAGTCTTCAAAAGTTTTATAAACGCGTAACAAATTTCGTAAAAGCTATGTGTATCTTTCGAAAAGTTTAAAAAAATACATCAGAGGTTTGAAAAGCTTTTAATGCAGCAATTTCTATTTGACAAATTAGTGAAAATAATTAAGAAGCATTGTCTATTGGAAGTTCATAGCTGTTTCTGGAGCTTTAATGAGCTTTTGACCCTCATTCCAAAATTCGGCAATTATTTGCTTTAAGCTTCATTCATTAACTTTTGAAAACTTTTGGAAAAGGTTAAGGATTGTGCGGAAGCGCCCAAAACTTGTTTTGAGAGCGTAAGCTTTCAGGTGATTGCTATAATTTTTTTGAAGATTTGAAGCTTATCGGGCATATTTAAATGATGCATTTTCAATTGGATTTCGGCTGGAAAAAAATCCGAAAAGTATATTTCAGAAGCAGCATGCAAAATATACAAAGCTTTAAAGGACATCGAATGTATTTATTATTTTAGTTATATTATTTATTACTTGACGATGAGTGAAAATATTATACTCTTCTAAAGAATTTTGCATATAATTCATACGCACATCCTAAGCTTTAAGAAGCTCTCAAAAGCTTAACTCTGCAGTAGTGTTGTAGAAAGTTTCGCCAAGATTTTTAATAGAGTATATATTTTCAAATTATTTTTTAAGTATTTTTACAAAGTTTTTGCCATTTTTATTGCTTCTTCATTTAGCCTAAAAAAGTTCTAACTTTTAAATATATAAAAATTAATATATATTATTTTCGCGAATACTTTGGTAAATAAAAAATGCTTTCTATATATTTCAGCGTATAATTTTTGCTTTATATTAAATGTTTAAATGATTTTATCAATATTTTACAAAAGTTTGAAAAAAGCTCATATTTTTCAAAAAAGTTTATACTTAAATTATTATTATTATTTCATTTTAAAACTATATCGGTGTTAGTGCGTGATGAAGTAAATTATAAAAAAATATTATAAATAAATAATTATGGGCGTTATTAATTAAAAAATAATAAAATAAAGAAATCATTAAATTATTGCAACTTTTTGTGCTTTTCGATTAATTTAGGTACAATAAAAATATTTTTGTTTTTACACAGCGGAAAATTAACGATTTCATTCAGATGCATACGATTACGTATATATTTCTTGCACATACATATGTACGTATATACAAATATATGTGTATGCTTGTATGTATGTGTGTGTGTGTTAATCGGCTTATTCGACTTTGAATGCATTTAAGTAGTTTTGCCTTAAACCTATTTGAAATTATCATTATTTTTTTTATAAATACAAATACATTTAAAATATGCGCATGTATGTACGTATGTATGTTTGTGTGGAAGTGTGTGTGTTTTTCAATTTTAAAATTTTTGTGCTTTTTCCAAATTCACTTTACTGACACGTTCGCGCACGTCGCTGGAAGCGTTTCATACGTCTATACCATTCATCCTTCCACTCGATCACAATGGAACGCGGACCGATGCCAAGATAGCCCGGTGGCGATTCCGAATCTCTGCCCAGTATCAGATAGGAGCTGAGAATGAGAGAAGAGAAAGACAAAAAAAAAATTATAATTTATTTTATATTTTATAACAGGTGATGAAATTTAAACCGGACTGGTCCCCCATAAACTGTTCGATAAAACAAATTCACATGGAAATAAATTGATTTTATTGATCAGCTTATATAGACCAGTCCGGTTCAAATTTGATCAGATTTTAAGGTTTTTGTTAGTACGCGTAAATTTTGATCATTTGTCATAACTGTATATTTATGGGTAATATTTTTTTCTCTTGTATCTTCTTCTGCTTTGCTTACCGATTCATTTTAATTCTGGGACAGCGGCATTCTAGATTCTTAATTGGTATGATCCAGGTCAAAGGACCCCGTTTTAGGATTGTATTCGTTGTTGCGTACTCGAGCGGGGTACGCTTGAAGATCGCCTGTATTTGTATGTCGTATTTGACCGTTTCGGGTGCGTTGTCCTCCATGGCCTCCGTTTCGTCGTCGCGATCCATTTGTTGATTTTCTTTGGTGTATTGTTCGCTGCTGCTCGTTACTTCGGTACTCGATTCGCGGCCAATCACTTTCGCCATTATTGCTGGTGGTAAGAAAGGAATGATGGATATTAGTACTCGTGTCAAGTGAAGTTTACGAAAACTTTAGTTGAAATTTTATATTATTATAAGTCTACTAAGGACTATATAGAGAGCTTTTTAGATTTTTAAAAGTTTGCTGTAATTATACTTGTAGTTGAGCTTAATAGTATTTTTAATTGAGTCGCATGTTTTAAGTGAAAGCTTTTTTGGAGCTTTCATATCTCATCAATACTCACCGTAGTCTCTTTTGAAGAGCTTTTTAACTCTTCAAAAGCTTACTATAATTATAGCATAACTTAATTGTATTTTTAATTGGGGCGTATGTTTTAAGTGAAAGCTTTTTTGGAGCTTTCATTTCTCATATAAGGACTCACCGTAGTCTCTTTTGCAGAATTTGTTGAGGTTTAACCTTTTTGTGCTTATTTTGCATCTTTCGCATTCTGAAAGTAAAAGTCGTATGCAAATTATAAGTACCGTTATAGATGTTGCTAATATTTGTTAGTAAAAAGCTTTCTAATATTTTTTTAAAATTATATGCAAAAAAGTGCTTAAAAATAAAAAAAAAAAATAAATCAAAATCTATGACTTCGTCATGTCTTTAACTAAAAAATTTACCATTAAAAAACGTTTTTTTATATTGGTCTGAGAATTTTTTACTATATGCCTTTAAATCTACTAAACAACAACTTGAATGTGAACTCTTCTTTAGAAGTAAAAATCAATCAAAAGTATACTTAAACTTCTTTCGTAGATTTCTTTAGAGTTCTTATGAAAATCTCCAAAAATATTTTTCCCAAAAATCCCATCTCTAACCCTCTACTATAACAACAAACCATGAAAAAATATCCGCAACTTTTTCTTTCCAACAAAAAAGTTCTGAAATAATTTACTTTCGCCTCAATGGCCAATAAAATACGTCAATCAGTAGCCAATTGCGACATGTGGAAATGTTGAGTACTAATTGCAATAATGCCGAAACACAAAATGCAGCAAATATAGACCTCCATATGTATCTACCTACATTTAGTATACTCTTGCAGAATTGCCAACAGCGACGCCAAATTCATTCAAAAAATAAAAGTAAAAGTCAAAAATGCCTATACATAGTATACATATAGCATGCTTTGTATACTGAGAGGCAAAAACCAAAACAAATTACATTTTAAATTTAAATACAATTCAATTACCAATGCCAATTAGCTCGGGGGCCAGAGCAGCGGTAATGTGGCTGTGGCATGCTATTTTCTGCTTTTTGCTGCACATTTTTTTGTTTGTGAAAAGGCGATTCATTTAAAATATAAAAAGTACGAAAAAGTTCGCAGAAATTTTGTTCCTTCTTTTGGATATTTTTTCACGGAGAGAAATCGAAAGGTCTGTTATACGTGTGGAGTTCTGAAGAACGCAATTTTAATGCGAAATTTTTTTCTGTTTTGTGAGTTAATATTATGAGCAAAAATAGTAAGCTTTGCTCATAATTTTAAGGATCTTAATGCATTCTTTAAAATCTATGTCGTCCTCATCAAAGTAATCCACCTTGGCACCAATACACTTGTGCCAATTTTGCAATCCTCAAAACAGTTATTAAAGTAAATTTCCGGACTCAAAACGCTTTCTCCCCCGAGCGATCATTTGAGTTTGATGAATAACTAAAAGTCACACGGGGCTAAATAAGGCGAATGCGGTGTTGCGACACAATTTTGGTAGAAAATTTTGGGAAGAACTCACGAAGAATCAATGCTTTATGGGACGTTGCATTATCGCGGTGCAAAAACCAAGAGCCGTCAGCCCATAATTCCACTTTTAACGACGTATAACACTCAAATAGTATTCCTTGTTGACAGTTTTGCCGATCGGAAGGAATTCGGAGTGCTCCGCACCTCTATAATCGAAGAAAACTATCATCGTAACCTTGATTTTGATCAGCTTTGACGTGTTTTTTTCGGTTTCTGCTCACCTCGGCTTTTGCCTCGATTATGGGTCATTTGATCGTCACAGATCCAAAATACATTGCCAGTAGTAATACGTTTCAGAACAATCTGGTAATCGGAAAACATTGTTTCATAAGAACCTTGACTGTTATTCGTGTTGCTCCTCGACCCTCTCTAAATAATTTGTGCCAATCAAAACCCCTTGCTCGCGACAAACAATTATCACCTAAGGCCTTTTCCAACATTCTAACCGTTTCGGCACCAGAAATTAAATTCCGCAAACACAATTTAATGGAACTTCTTGGTTGAATAATTTCCCTCATTGTAAAAATCGTCGAATAAATAATATCAAATAGGTTATTTCCAAGTATATATCTGTGCTCCTTTCGTTAAACTTTAGAGAGTGGCGAATCGAACAAGCAATATAATCAAATAGAGTGGCATATTTAAGGCGCAGTTATAGTGCCTCATTAGGGAACTCGCATACCTCTAGTATTGAATTCATCTGCGTAAATTATATTACAAGAAAACACACCTTACGAGGGGTGTAAACACCAGCGACTGTAAGATGACATACATAAGTTCGTTCGGAGCCGAACTGTAGCTTTTTTTCATCTTCGATTCAATGATAAACTAGCATACAATTTCCTAAGAAGTGAAGCAAAGAGTATTTGTAATGACCAACAAAATTTATTATGTGGTGTTTTAAAGGCAAGTGCGAAAAACCAAGTTTGCCCAATTATTTCAACAAAGTCCTAATCTATTGCGCTGAAACTTAGACCTGAACTTGATTGTTGGAATAGCAGTGTGAACATTCTTAATTTGTATACTAAAAAAAACTTCGATCAATAAATTGACGCATAACTAAACTAACTTTGAAATAACCACAAATCAATCAGCTTAGCTTTTCGAAATCTTTCAATTACCCGAAAGCTAAATTCTAATTAATATTAGCCCTTTTGAGGTTTCATCTAGGTGTTTTTACAACTCACTAAGTTAGTGAAACTGTTTATAAATAGATATGACATATACAAGTATGTTCATATACCAAAATAGTATTAGAACATCTCACCACTTAGCTAAAGTTTTCAACTAAACAATTCACTCACTTAGTAAGCTAATAAATCCTAAGAGCTTTCATATATTATAGTAACTTTGTTTAGATTAATTTCTTAGATTTTTTCAGTATACCTAATTTGTATACCCTGAACAGATATTGCCACGTAGTTTGCAACACCTAGACGGAAACATTGCAGATCCCATAAAGTACACATACATATACATATGTATATGATTAGCGTGATCAGCTGAGTGCATTTATCCATAAACATCCGTCAGTCTCTCTGTATACTCGTATACGCGAAGTAGTCCGTTGGTGTTTAAGATATCGTTTTGAAATTTTGCAAACGTCATTTTTTCTTCAAGAAGCTGCTCATTTGTCGGAATGGCCGATATCGGACCACTATAACATATGGCTGCCATACAAACTGAACGATCGGAATCAAATGCTTGTATGGAAAACTTTCACATTTGACAAGATATATTCACGAAATTTGGTATTGATTATTTTCTAAAACAACGGTAAATTAATCTAAGAATTTTTTGAGATCGGACCACTATAGCATATACTTGTATGTACCTACCATGGTATAAATTATCTTCGAATGACGCTTCTAACGCGGTATGACATTAGCCGATTTGTCAGCGCTGTTAAAAGTTACAGCGTTGCCAGATGGTCAATATCTTCACGAATTTTGGCATGAATTATTCTTCTAAATAACGGTATATTTTCTAAGAAATTTTTGAGATCGGACCACTATAGCATACAGCTGCCATACAAACCTATCGATTAACACCAAGATAAATAGTTCTTATACCCGCCAATGCTATAAGAAGTGCACCTGCGTATGGGTGGTATTATACTTGTAGCTTACCTGTAGCCATAGGAAGCGATTTTTCTTGCATTTATAGTTTTTACACATAGGAAATAGTTAATATTGAAATATACTTTGATTGAAGCAAGGAAAACTGCTTCAACCACAATTTCGCAATTAAAAAGTTAAATGATTATATCTAACAAAAAATTTCACTAATTTTCCACATGGAATTTTTCAAATAATTTTATGTTTCTCCAACATTTGATGGATTAGTTAAATTTTCTTGCGTAAGAGCATCGAAAACAAATCACTCAAATTGAGTGAACTTTTGGGCTGAGTAATAAAAACAAATATTTTATATACCTTAAATGTAAATTATCTACACAAATTCCTTTTAAAAGCAGGAAAACAAAATAGTTCTTGCTCTTTAATACACCGCTGTAATGCTAATAAATTGCATAGCAAACACTTTCCATTATGCCGCAAAACGCTCAAAGCGAAGCCAAAAGAAAAAAAAATTCACCAAATATTTATTTAACTGCAAAAGTTAAGAGCTTCTGGCACTTAAAATGCGATTTTATTACAGAAGTTAACTAATGCAATGCGCCTAAAAACCACAATGGCAGCAGCAACACCAACAACAACAACGTGAAGTGTATAAAATACACGATTACAACAAGCTTTTATATGTTAAACGAAAACACTGGAAAATTTATAGATTTGCTTGCAGTAAATATTTGTTTATTGTTGTTGGTGCACCATGCCTACTTTCCCTCCCACAATGCCAATGCGTAAAAGGCCAATTATCTGCCGAACTGTTAACTGCTGTTGATTTTTATCTTTCCTCTCAATTAGATGCACGCTGATTGGATCAATAAATTGCGCTATTTATTGACACCAGCAAAATATATGCCTAAACTTATACATATGTATATGTGTAACTGTATGTTTACATGTGTGTGTGTGTGTATTAAAATCCCACAAAATTACAGAATTGGAGCAATAGTGCTAAGGCAACACAAACAACAACAATCAAAATAACGGCAACTAAATTAGAACAACAATCAAATGCTGCGGCTTATTGTTGTTGTTGTGCCAGTGTGCTATTGTGCCTCTATGTTGGTGTATGTGCCCTGTATTCACTTAAGCATCACCTAAATTGGCATCACTTTCCTAGACTACGACGGCTGCGGCGCTTCAGAAAATTTTCACGCCTGCCATTTGAACAAAAAACTGTACATATGTAAAAAAGATGTATGTATATACTATACATATACATATGAATGTGCATTGGTTTTTAAAGTTCAGGGGGCGTTGCACAATTTCCACGCGCATACGAAGTGTCGCTGCTTGCAGTCAAGTTGACAAACTGTCCGCCCCGGAATGCACAGCATCATGTTTGTATGTTTGTATGTGTGTAAGCACGTTTCTCTGTAATTGCATCGGCATTTTTTAGAATTAGCGCCGACACGGCCTATGAATGCTTACAATTCAATTTTCTCACTTGAATCGCAGCCAATTCAACTTTGGAAAATGCTAGCGCAACTAAATACATACATATGTATGTACATGTCTAGGCATGCTATGCAAGTGACTCATTTAAAAAGCATCAAAATATATTAACAATCTTGGTGCGTAAACAATAAAGTTAGAATGCTAAATCAAGTGCTCATTCAGCCTTAGCGCTTATCGTATGTAATTTTGTAACGGAATTTTTACCACTAATTATCAACACTTTTGAATTTTATCAAAAATCATTCATTTTTTATCAGTATTGGTCTAATGATTCTTCGTATCCTCACACGACTTCTCACAAGCTCTCTTTTGTATACTACTGAGAGCTTTAGTGTAGAGAATCTCATGGAACTGTTAGTTTTGGTAAAGAAAGAAAGTGCCATAGAGCTTAATCCGGTGATAATTGTGGTTGAGACCTACTTTTGCTATTGTTAATTGCTAACAAGAAAGAACGGTGTATTTTTAATTTATTTCTTCCTCTTCTTTATTGAATTTATGAATTTACAACGACTGGCGCGTTCTTCCTTTTCGTTGTTTAGCGCCAATTGCAGGTTGCAAGTGTAGCCAGGTCCTTTATCTTGGCTTTCTAACAGAGTGAAGGTCTTCCTCTTCCTCTGCTTCCCTCGGCGTATACTGCGTCGAATACTCTCAGAGCTGAAATGTTTTCATTCGTTATGCGCAAAGGATCATATTTCTTGCGTACAACCTTTCTTTCAAAAACTCATAACACCGACTTATCAGATGCTGTCATTGTCCATGCCTCTGCACCACATAACTAGCAAGACGGGGATGAGGACTGACTTGTAGAATTTGGTCTTTGTTCGTCGAGAGAGGAGTTTAATTCTTAATTGCCTACTAAGTCCGAGGTAGCACCTGTTGCAAGTTGCTTCGCTTCTTTGGCCAGCCTGGAGATGCCAAATGATATCTATATATATCATCGGCTTACGCCAGCAGCTGTACACTCTTGTAAAAGATCGTACCTTCTCTGTTTAGATCTGTAGCTTGAATTATTTTCTCCAGCAATAGATTGAAGAAGTCGCATGATAAAGAATCGCCTTGTCTGAAAACTCGTTTGGTATCGAACGGCTCGGAGAGGTCCTTCCCGATCCTGACGGAGCTTTTCGTGTTGCTCAACGTCAGTTTACACAGCCGTATTAGTTTTGCGGGGATACCAAATTCAGATATAGGGGTGTAGAGGACGCTCCTTTTCGTGTTGTCAAAAGCAGTTTTGAAAACGACGAAGAGGTGGTGTGTATCTATCCTTTTTTCAGGGGTATTTTCCATATAGCGAAACGAAGTTGCGCAGGGGTCACTCTAGATTCTCGGAACAACGTGAACTCTTCGTTTGCTATGGCCGTTGGCTTCACTCAAAGTACGCTCTTCACAGGCCTTCAGTGCGTATCTGAAGTTTATTGTGCCCGTAGTCTGTTTGGCTTTTAGTTCAACGTCGTCGACGTAATCAAGGTATGACTTCTTGATGCTCCTAGAAAGCTGGTATGATTTCATCGAAAAAATCCCAGCAGAAACTACTTGCAGCTGACCGCATGGTCCTTAATCGAAAGCATGCAAGCCTCACAGTGCAGGTGTTCGACGGGAGAAATGTGGTGATATCTTCGTACTATACGGAGTGCTGTATTCTGATACCTCTGAAGATTCTCCGTCCGTTTTCACAAAATCAGGGATACCATACCGGTGCTGTGTAGTTACATAATTCCTGAACTGAACTCGTAGTTTGCCTTTTTTCCCAGGTGAGGGGGCGGATTTTTCGAAATCATTGGTAGCTCAAAGCCATATTTAACATATTCGTATTTATTTCCGAAATTCCTCCTAAGAGATTATGCACTTCATCCATGTTTTTATAATAATTTCTCAAAATTGATAGCAAGAAACAAATTGAAGACTAAAGGAGCTTTAAAGCATTGCGAAAAGTGCTCTCAAAGCCGCTAGCCAAATGAACATCACCAGAGAAGAGTTTCCCTATGCTCCGTTTGCAAAAGAGCCAACATCAATGCTTCTCATTTGGAGCGAAAGCAACGCCATAATGTTCCGGCTTGGGACATGTGTAAGTGAATTACATATGCGTTTTATTATTTGTTGTTTTAAGCGCCTTTAACGGCGCACTAGTTCAGGGGGCGAAACTAGAGCTAACAATTTGCATTTGCGATTCCTTTCAAAGCAAAGCCGGCGCTTTCAATTACATTTCATTGTGACAATAAGACAGAAAGGGGGCGCGACCGGAACAAGCAGTGGCAGCAAAAACTGCCAACTGTTTGTTTGAAAGCGATAAATGATAATTACGGCAGTTTGCGAAAAGCTATTAACGGCATTAAAGTGCATTGCGAGCTATGTGTCTCCATTCGCCGAGCGAGCAGTAAAAGTACAAAGTGATAAAAAAATGTTATAAATCTCTCAAATTTGTCTCACTTTCAAGTTTATTTTTCCAACTTTTTGGCGAAAAGTTATGCCTTGCGGCGGCATGCCACAAGTGTGCTCAGCAACTATAATTTACTCTCCATTTAAGTTTCACTGCTCGAGCGTCTGCCTCTTAAGTGCTTTGCTGAATTTATTAAGTGTTATACTCGTTAAGTTCCTACCAACCGACATTTGTTTGCTAAATTTTCTTATATAATTATAAATATTTGTTGCAAATGCACTTTTCGTTGCTTTTTGCATAAGTTGGAAATAATCGTCGCACTTGCAGCCCGAACAACTAAACTAACCGCATAACTGCATAATTCATAGCTAAAATGCAACTCGTTCTTCTCACGCTCCAGCTCTCTTCGTCTTTTGCTCTCTGTGGACCGCGCATTGTGTGGATACTTTGTCGGGTAGGACCTTTTCATGTCCAGCAGACAAGAAATACATTTCATTTTGAAACTTATTTTAAATTTCTTTCTTGCCTTCCCCTGCTTTTTCCTTAGTCTTGTCCTTTGTGCCGTTGCTGCTGTTCTACTTTACCCGTTGACTTGTGGCCTGACGTTTGTTTTGCATTTAGGAAGTTGGCTTGCCTCTTTTAGTGCTCCGTGCTCTCATTTCACTCACTCACTTTTAAAGTTGACTAACAGTGTTTTTGTTGTTGTTTTTTTGCTATTGTTGGTTTTTATTTGTCGTGTAAATATTACAAATGGAGTTTGTTTTTCATTAGCAATGAGATTATTCATGTGACGAGTTAGTTTGTGTGTTTGTTGTTAACAAAGTGCATATTTCATTTGAAAGTGTAAGTAAATTGGAATAAGTAAGTTTTGAGTAGTGTTTTAAGTTGAAGAATTTATTTGCCTTTAGTTGAAATTAAAGTTGATATAATGCTGGTGGAAGAAATTGTAGTGGTTGAGAAAAAAATTCGTCAGGGACTCAAAAAAGCAAAATCTCTTCGAAGAACTGTTATTGAATTTCACTTTCTTGCTAAGGTATATCCCTGTGTGTGAATTATCTTAAATTCTTAACGCATTCACATTAAAATATCACGTTTAAATTTACGTTATGTTTCCATTAGGAAAGAGCTTTATATAGCTTAAGGGGTTACATGAGTTTACGGGTTTCAAAAAATTGAATAATTTTATTTTCTTATTTAATCCTACAACACCTTTAGAATATTGTCCTAAATTTTCAAGTGGATCCCAGTAATAATTTCGGAGATACAGCCTTGAGAACTTGTTTGTTGAAAGCTAAGTACAAACTTCTAAAAAATTATTTAAAACACTATTAATAGGGTTGTAAAGTTTCCAAGAGGCCAGAAAGAGAAAGACAATTCCAATGCTGACCAAAGAAATTTCTTTAAAATGTGTTATTTTTTGTTCCGAAATCTAATTCGGTTGATTCTTTTCCAAATAGTTTAAAATTGAAATAGTTTTAACTAGAACAAGTCTGTGTTTTACCCGAGGAAACCCATGTCACCCCTTAATTTAGTGTGACTTTAAATTAATGATAGCTTTCTTCATTATATGGAACCTTTTAGGAACACTTAAAGCACTCCTCCTCCTTACTAAATTTATAAGGGAGCTCACTCTAGATATTTTTAAAAATATATTTGTTACTTAAAAGTTTTCCAAACTTCTAAAAAATGAGATAAAACACTATTTGTAAGGTGGTATTGTTTCCAATTGTCAGAATTCCAATACTTATCAAAGAAATTTCCTTAAAATTTGTTATTTTTGTCCAGAAATCTAATTCGGTTGATTTTTTTCTAAATAGTTTGAAATAAAGTGACCTGTTAGCACTTCTAATTGAGTTCTTATGTTATTCATTTACAATTTTAATTCATTCATGTCACATATGGCTGTTTGCTAAGCAAGTCAAGGATTGTCTCCACCGAGACTCATGTCGATTAAAGTAGCCAAAGGCATATAAATTCCCTCTTTTCCAGGGTCTAATTGTCGGGTAGTGCCTGCTCTACCTAGTTCATCTGCTTCACAGGAATATCTTTATGTCTTGGAACCCATTGTAGTTTTATAAAATAGATTGTAAGATCCATTAAGAGTTCAAGGCATCCTGTTACTACCTTTGACGTAATCATAAGATACTATAGTGATTTCACAGCCGATTGGTATCTGTATGCACTAATATATTTCTTGCCGTGAGCAGACTGCTTGTTAGAACAAGAACTCTTTTTTACTGCAGTGTTCTGGTAGATAAACGGAAGACGATTTTTCTATATAATTTTGCTAAAAAGGAAACTACCTACCGCTCACCCGTATAGATGCTTATCCCAGCTTCCTTCTCCACCTTATCCCTTTCCCCAAAATCTGTGGTATTGGAAAAGAAAAGAAACGGGAACGTTTTAAAGAATGTCTTACTACAGGCGACTAATCGGCAGAAATCTCTCCGTCTAGGAGTTGACTTCATTGCCAGCTGCTTACAGCACAAGTCTGTTGACAGTAGACGTAAAACGACGTTTCCATTGTTCCAAGGACTGATGCTTTCAAAACGTCTTACCGCATATTTTTATCCTTAATTGGTCACCATATCAGAATACCGTTTTTGTATATAAAATTGAAAATATTTTATTGATATCAGTCAGTCACATTTTTTATGTCAAATACGTCTCGTTTTGTTTTGTGAGCTAAAAGTTTTTCGTTTTTTGCGATGTCGAAATTTGTTGAGCAAAGAATTTGCATTAATCAATTTTCTGCTGGGGATACGTTGAGGATGGAGCATAAAGCCTTTGGTGATGAGGCTATGTCTAAAAAAATGTTTACAAGTGGTATAGTGAGTTCCAAGCCGGCCGTGAACGTGTCGAAGACGAAGAGCGTCCAGAGCGACTATCAACCTCGAAGCTCACGTTCAAAAAATCAAAGATTTGGTGTTGAAAAACCGTCGATTAACAATTAGAGACCTTGCTGATGAAGTTGGCATATCGAAAGGCTCAGCCAATACCATTTTGAAGGACGTTTTGGGCCTCAAGCGCGTCAAATCTCGACTCTCCTTAAAAGGCCGGAATTGTGGAAAGACAATTCTTGGTTTTTACACCACGATAATGCACCATCCCATACTGCCCTCGTAATTCGTGATCATTTCGCCAAAAACTCAACCCATTTCGTTTCGCAACCACTGTATTCACCTGATCTGGCGCCGTGCGACTTCTGGCTGTTCACCAAGCTCTAAAAACCGCTCCGCGGACACCATTTTTATACGATAGAGAAGATTCAAGCCGCAGAGAAGACGGAACTGAAGGCCATCACGGAAAGTGACTACAACCAGTGTTTCGAAGATTGGAAAATCCGTTGGCATAAGTGCATTGCATCGGGAGGGGATTACTTTGAAGGGGATGAAATTGATTTGGAAGAATAAATAAAGAATTTTCAAAATAAATACAATGTCACCTTATTTTTTGGGCACAGAGTACTTCAACGTTAGACGCAGCTTAGTTCTAAGCAACCTTATAATTGAATATTGTTTTTAATTTCATCCAGTTCGGGTATTCGATTCAATATGCGGATACATGGTCATATTCACTTTTTTCTATGATCAGGAAAATGGAGATAGATATGTTGTCAATCTTATAGGAATCATAATCGTTTCGTAGGAAAATAATGGACCTAATGATTGTTAAGATGGCGCTGCTTGCGGTTGGGGGCTTTCCCCCCGCCCTTTTCAACCAACCAACCATTAACCGTTCCTAAAATGATCTGTGCGTCTCTTCAATCCCATTTAGTATTGCAATGGTTTAATAACCATAAATAGCAGTAGATTCAACCGAAAAATATAACCTCAAAATCTTAAACTATCTCGCCTTGTAATTTTATATCATCACTATCCATTTAGTGTTCCCCAAAAGACGTGTAATACTTTCGGTTATCAAACAGCTATTAAAGTGGCGTTTAACAAGTGATTATGTCGTATGTGTCTATGAGTACATATGCACACTCTGAAACTTGCCAGCAGCTTCTTACAAGCTTATAACTCCCAGTGTGGACCAGCAGTAACATTGTTTGTTGTGAGTTGTTGGCTGTCGGCAAGGAGCTCCCACATACATACATACGCATAAACAATTATGTCGCCTGAACTGCACGGAGGACAAGCGTTAAAGCTACGCGGGCATTTTCATCACGACTTACAGTCTGCCAAAACAGCTTTGGCTGAGCTTAAAGTTTAACAACAAGCAGCGAGTGACTAACATCAAGAACGCCAATATTTTACGACCTCTGGGCCGGTGGGTGGACACAAAATATCAGCGTGTGTTTGTAGGGAGTGTGAAGTTGTTGTAGTTGTCTTTATTATCAATATTTATGCATTAACGCTTACGCGGCAGTCACATTGGCAACGTGAGATATGTGTTTGTCTATGTATTACTCAAGAGGCATCAGTAAAAACAAGCAGCAGCAGGAGCTGAAACTTCTGGCCACAAGTCACTGCCGCAAACAGCAAACTTCACAGTTTGTTTACTTAAATAATTTCCAGCACCCCTTTCGCTCCACTCGTGCACTCGTTGCACGTGCAACACACAACTTGCTCTTATGCTGTTGACTCTCCGCGCGCTGTCTGTGTCTGCGGCACGTAATTTGTTTACATCTTGCGAAGTTGCTATATAAAATTATTCAATTATGTAAGCAACTAAGTATTTCTTTTTATTACATTATAAGCGAGCCGTGCGGGCGTTTTACGGAAAATCACTTTGACGCGAAGTTCTTCTATTATTTACGACCGCAAATATGCTTTCGTTTCACCTGGCTCGCTGTCTTGCTCACTCTTTCACACACCCTATATGTAAACACAAGCAAACAAGAAAAAAAGCTAACTTCGGTTGCACTGAGGCTAGAATACCCTTCACAGATAAAATAGTTTCCTTACACGAACTCTACTTTGTTCGGTCGGTTTGTACGGCAGCTATATGCAATAGTGATCCGATCTGAGCTATACATATATTCGGAGATTCCAAGCGAAGCCAGGTCCTTTTTCACCTGGTCTTTCTGACGGATTGGACATCTTTCTCTGCCTCTGCTTCTCCCGGCGGGTACAACGTCGAATACTTCCAGAGCTGAAGTGTTTTCATCGATTCGGAAGATATGTCTAGCGAGCGTAGACGCTATCTCTTCGCTGAACTATGTCAATGACGTTCAGCTCATCGTCCGCAGCTTTCGCAGAACCTTTCTCTCGAAAACTCATAACCTGGACTCATCAGATGTTGTCATCGTCCATGGCTCTGCACCATATAGCAGAAAAGTTTAATTTTGGTTTGTCGAGAGAGGACTTTACTTCTCAATTGCCTACACAGTCCGAAGTAGCACTTGTTGGCAAGAGCTTTTCTGCGTTGGATTTCGAGGCTGACAGACGGACAGACCGACTTGGCTGAATCAACTCAGCTGAATCAACTCAGCTCGTCACGCTGACCATTCAAATACATATTTTATATAGTCTCCGACGTTTCCTTTTGATTTTTACAAACTTTGTGATCAACTCAATATACCCAGTTCAGGGTATAAATCTGTCTTGTAGGCGTTCAGAAGTTGCACAGCGTGATGCGACAGGAAATGAGGAAATCTTTATTTTATAGCAGCTATTAATTGCGTCCTCTTGAGCAGCCACTGCCTGCCCTCTCGTCTACACGGCGGCCGCACTAAATAGCTTCACAGCATCAGCAATACTTCCTTAGCTTCGCAGGCAGGCAGTTTCATCTTCTGCTGTTTGAAGGCCGCGTGAAATGTAGCAACTCTTCGCCACGCCCTCTCTCACCCGTTAATTTGCGCTTATCATCCTCCGTATTTGTACTAAAGATTTTTTAATTACACTCACACTTCGGTGCTCATCGGTTTCTATAAGGTTTTGTTCTCCAGACTCGTCGTCAGTGTGACTATTTAGCTGCGCTCCTATAAGTGTTTCTCACATGCTGTGCCAGTAAGTTGGGGATATGTATGGTCGCTAACCCACTTGTGCGCGCGTTGAGGTGTTAATAATGTCTGCATAGTCATATATTCCCTAATCTACCCCAATGCTTGGAACCCTCACAAGTTTTCTTTTTCTTACTATTCAAAGATTATTTCTCCGGGAGTTTAATGAACTTTTTAAGTGTGCGCATCACGTGACGAGTGTTTTCCATAGTCGTCATGTGATAAATAAATATTTTTTCTTTAATTACTTTATTATACATAGACATACAGACATACAAGACAATGGTTATACGTGTAAGAAATTACGTAAATCAAAGCGGAGCAATTTAAATTTAAATGAATTAACGGAAATTTGTAAAGTCAGTTGTATAATGTGAGTTCCTTTTAGGTACATTTTGCTTTGAAAGTGTTCTAGAACTATTCCTAAGCCCCTGGAGTTTTGCTATCTTAACTGAAAATACTGAAACCTTATTGCCTCAGCCTGATACTGCAAGATTTCGACTTTCATTGCTTTTCAGTTGGTTTTGATTATGTTCTTTCGCTACGAAGCTTGAACGTGTCCAAAGAGCGCCTCTGCGGTGTATAAAGGACTACACCAAAAATAGCACTTAATGCCATTCTTCATATAGCACCCGTGGATATTGCCGGCATGTCCATGTAGGTCGCTCTATGGCTCAATGAAGTTAGGTATATAAAGTGGTCCAAACAGAGACACGCGGAAACTTTCTCCTTCAATTACTTCTCTGAAAACTTGGACCACTGCGCTACAGTTGGAGAAAGGTTACAGTAAGCTTGTTCACGGATAAGTCGAAGCTAGAAAGGTAGGTTGGAGGCAAAGCATCCTGTAACGAGCTTTCTCTCAAATTTTGCTTAGGCTACCAGACTACTTAAATGTCACTTCTTTCAGGGAGGTGAATATTCACTCCGGCAGTAGAGCGGCAGTAATAGCGTCGAGCTTTGAGCTGTGCGCTCAAAGTTAAGTTAGTTAGTGTCAATCCTCATTAGATATAGCATCAAGCTACTTCATTATCAGACTCGTTTCGGTGCCTGGTCATAGTAGAATCACTGGAAACTGCAAAGCCGATGAGCTAGCAAGAGGGGGCACCCTTACCCCGCTCGCATTCGAGTGGGGACGAGTTGGATCTCCTTTGTTATCTTGCGTTCTAGCTCTGGACCGATGGATCTCGAGTGAGCTTGGTCAATGATCAGCTTCTGAGCGTCTGCGAGATCCTTCTGACCTAGAGTAGAACGTAGGAATTTTTCTAAACTACTCTTAGCAAAGTTCATCTTGCCAAATCGTAGCAGTTCTTTCTGGGCATTGTCCAACAGGCATTCTTGCTGTATGACATAAAAATCCATTCGGACGTCATTGACAAAATTGTGTGGGAAAAGGTCAGATAGAATCATTTCGGCACTTTCTCCTACATTGTTCTGCCTTTGCAAGATCGCTGTTGAAATATTTCGGTAGTCACACTTTCGGCGAACCAGTATAGCCGATACTGACCTCCGTTTCAATAAATTTATGATCGGCTAGGATCAGTTATGTAAGAGTTCTAGGTACCACAATTTATGAGGGTCGTTAGAGGCAATTGTGTAAGAGTTCTAGGTACCACAATATAAGCTGTCCAAGTGAGTTCTCTAGTAGGATCGATCATTTAACCTATGCTGTGTCTCAAATCCTATCAATATTTATATAACGATATTGTTTATATTTTTGGTCGAGAAATATCGACATTGTGTGGACCTCTTTGCTTGACAACTAGTAGATTTGCTCAGAGATTTAATAAACCTGTTTATTTTTCGAAGAAACCAAAGAGAGTACGAATTTTCTCTCGATATGCATTTTCGACCTGCTATTTCTTTCCAGAAAGTGGTCGTTTTCAAATTAGTCGCGCCTTTTTTACTCAAATGTACTCGATTTGATAATCCATCAAAAAGTGTATACACAAGAATTTGTAGGAAAGTTTTCAATATATTGGAATAATTACACATTATTCGAAGTCAGCCCAATCATTGTAATCGGAGGGGATTTAGATATTTTTTCTATATCTAGTATAAACCAAGCCTTACTTCTACTGGTTAGTAGCGGAAGAGGAAATTTAGTAAAACACTAGCATAGTTTGAGTAGATAAGCTCTATGGGGATATGCATGTAGGTCAACCAACAAAACATGAAAACAAACCCGTCAAAGGAAAACAACAGTCAACCCAAAACAACACCAACAAAAAAGTGATAAAAAGCGAACACTTACTTACCCCTCCCACCTTCTGTGCGATAAGGTGCATTGGTATCATGTGGATCTGGTTCAGGTGCGGTATTCTGTGTGTCCAACATATTCGCTTTGCGTGCGGGAATTTCTGTTGTAGAAGAAGGGACATATGGATATACGAAAAAATGACATTAGTAGGAAGGCATGTGTATTAAGATTTGTAAATAACGACGAAGAAAGGTTAAGAACGGAAAGCAAGAACTTACTGATGCATGGCGCAATGTGTGAACGGCTCTGTTGATAGCCACGCGCACAGCGATTGCAGGTGAGACCGGTCACACCATCCTTGCAGGGGCATTGCCCAGACGTGTTGTTGCAAGTTTTGCCCGACGAGCCGATGGGATGGCATTCACAGGCTGCAAGAAAAGAAAGAAATACGAATTAATGAAGTGAAATGCAAAGCAGTAAATGGTAAAAATTTAATTAGGTGTACATATGGAGCGCATTTAGCGCTTGAATTTATGCGCCGCTTCACACAAAATAACGGCAATCTTAATGTACAACCAAATGTGGCTGCTGAGGTGGCTAAAAGACAAGGCAAATACTGCAGGCTGCTTAATATTGAACAATTTTTGTTTGCTTTCTTGAGATTTAATCACTTGTAATTAGTTTTATGGCGCTTCAAGGCTGCGCGGTCTGCGCTGTGCACTCGGCCGGCAGTTTGGTCAGTGGCAAATTGCAATAAAAAAAGAAGAGCGAGAACAAAGACGATATTTTGGTGGTCAACAGTTGACCGCATCAATATCAAACGGCGATGAAGCGCAACAATTGAAAATGATAAGTCGAGACAAAGTCAGCGAAAGCTGTGAAGTAGCGCTGTTGTTCTCTTCCGCTTGGCTGTTGAACCGTACAAAATTCAAGTGAATCGCTACTGCAAGTGGCGTAATACGTGGATAAGTGTGTTAAGTGCGAACAAAAGGATTGCATAGCAGAGATTTTGAAAAGAGGGAGAGAGGGGGAGGGAGAGAGAGAAAGAGATATAGGCAGGTAGTAGGCGGGTGTATGCGTTGAGCTGTAAGCGGTTCATCTGCGGTCTGCAAAACATCAATAAGAACCAGGCGCGCTCCGTCGCTGCTGTTGAAGGTCCGATTTTCCTCAGCATCCGAGCGTTGAATGATCAAACCCGTTGCTATTCCAGCTGCTGAAGAGCTGGAAGAAAATTCTTTCACCATTCTTTTCACACTCTTGCAGGCAAAGCTATTTTACGACGGCCAAATTAAGTGCCAAAACGCGCGAAGCATGGCAAGCAAGTGCTCGCATTCAAATATTTGACGTAAAACTCACTTAAATCCAGCAGGCCCCTAGCGCTGACCCCCATTAACACCGCGTAGCGTGTTAAATTTAATGCCTTGCGCATTTTCAGAATTTTCGCAATTTCACTTTTTTCTCCCCACTGACCACATTTTCGCGGCAAAAGTGAAATGCTGCTTCTTCTCTACTGCATAGCTGTGGTTATGCGCGCATAAATGTCTTAATGCGCTTAGCCAGCTAATTTTTCATTTTCATAAATTCAATTAAGACTTAATTTTTGTGCGCTGCTGCTTTTTAGCAGCTTATCTGCGGCTTAAAGCGTGATTTGCAAGCGTGCAGTAAATGCAAAAAAGCGTAAAAAACTTTGCATTTAATTGAATATAAAAAATTACCACCATATAAATATATATGCAAGTGTGTGTGTTGGTTGGTGTGTAGGGCGCATTATAATTTTGCGGTTCATTGCTCAGTGCGCCATTTAGCGTTGCATACTTTAATGCGCCATGCCATGAATTGGCATTTTTTCCCGGCGCTTGCCTTCTGGCTTTGGGGCCTTTTGCTGGCTGTGCATTTTATTGCACGAAAAGCGGCTTACTGTTGCAAATATATTATTTTTAATTGGCTTATGCGCGCGAAATTGAAAAAGTTTGTAGAAAATGTCGAAAAGCCAGGAAGCGGAAATGGTTTGGGTGGTGTTGTCTAAATTTTCACTTTTCGCAATGTTTCTTTCGAAAATTTTTCAAAAGTAATTGGTGAAGTGGTTGGTCAGCGCCTGCAGAATATTGGTGTAAATTGTTAGAAGTACTAAGTAACAGTCTTTGAGTGGAAAGCATCAACTGATCATCAACACATTAGTAAAATAAACCACTAGTACCGCTTGAGAATCGACGGTTAACAGTCAGAGATCTTACTGGCATCGTTGGAATATCGAAAGGATCAGTGAAAACCATTTTAAAATATCCTTCGGACTAAGAAAAGTGAAAGCACGATTGATTCCAATATTACAAAAATTTTTTCGAAATGCACCGACGTGTTAACGTCTGCGGAACAAGGCTTTTCGACTACCAGGATGACATGCAACGCATTGATATTAGTGATGAGTCTTGCATCTGTGCTTACGACTGGGAAACGGACGCTAAGTCGGCTGAATATCGTGGCAAAGATGAGTCGTAGCCGAAAAAACACGTCAAAGCAGGTCAAAAATCTATGTTATGTTGACAGCTTTCTTCGTTTATCGAGGTGTGGTGCACTCTAAACCGGCCAAACTGTCAACAAGGATTGTTAATTGAGTGCTTTGCATCGTTTGCGCGAAGCTATTCAATCAATATCGTGCCGCAACCACCATATTCGCGTGATTTTGTTCCATGTGACTTTTGGCTATTTAGCAAACTAAAACGACTGCTCAGGGGAAACCGTTTTGCGTCAATTGAAGTCGTTAAACGTGAATCGCTTCTCGCATTGAAGGCTTTTCCGGAAATTATTTTAAACAATTGGATTGGAGCAGGATTGGAGAAAACGTTGGCACAAGTGTATTGTGGTCAAGAGGAATCACTTTATGGGGGACGACATAGATTTTGAATTCTAAATTAAGAATTTTGAAACAAAGAACAAAGTCTTACTATTTTTTGCTCATAGTAGTAAATAGTATTTATAATATTTTGAATGGAGTTCTAAATTCCTGTGTTAGGGCAATGCGCCGAAATGTAGGCAACATTTTTAAAGTAAGTTCTTTGTATACAGTTTTTGGTGTCCGCATTTAAAGCATTTTTTTCATGTAGATTAAAAATATTATATAATGGTTTTTTAGTTTGAAAATTAAGTCTGAAGTCGTAAGTTTCGACGAGGGACTATTATAACGGGTGATTTTTTTGAGGTTAGGATTTTCATGCATTAGTATTTGACAGATCACGTGGGATTTCAGACATGGTGTCAAAGAGAAAGATGCTCAGTATGCTTTGACATTTCATCATGAATAGACTTACTAACGAGCAACGCTTGCAAATCATTGAATTTTATTACCAAAATCAGTGTTCGGTTCGAAATGTGTTTCGCGCTTTACGTCCGATTTATGGTCTACATAATCGACCAAGTGAGCAAACAATTAATGCGATTGTGACCAAGTTTCGCACTCAGTTTACTTTATTGGACATTAAACCAACCACACGAATGCGTACAGTGCGTACAGAAGAGAATATTGCGTCTGTTTCTGAGAGTGTGGCTGAAGACCGTGAAATGTCGATTCGTCGCCGTTCGCAGCAATTGGGTTTGTGTTATTCGACCACATGGAAGATTTTACGCAAAGATCTTGGTGTAAAACCGTATAAAATGGAAGAACTGAACTTGGTTGACATGTGGTTTCAACAAGATGGCGCTACATGCCACACAGCTCGCGATTCTATGGCCATTTTGAGGGAAAACTTCGGACAACAATTCATCTCAAGAAATGGACCCGTAAGTTGGCCACCAAGATCATGCGATTTAACGCCTTTAGACTATTTTTTGTGGGGCTACGTCAAGTCTAAAGTCTACAGAAATAAGCCAGCAACTATTCCAGCTTTGGAAGACAACATTTCCGAAGAAATTCGGGCTATTCCGGCCGAAATGCTCGAAAAAGTTGCCCAAAATTGGACTTTCCGAATGGACCACCTAAGACGCAGCCGCGGTCAACATTTAAATGAAATTATCTTCAAAAAGTAAATGTCATGAACCAATCTAACGTTTCAAATAAAGAACCGATGAGATTTTGCAAATTTTATGCGTTTTTTTTTTAAAAAAAGTTATCAAGCTCTTAAAAAATCACCCTTTATAACATGTTTAATCTATATGAAAAAAATTGTTGAAAAAATCAATTCCAAATCTTAGAAAAATTTTTAGTAATTGCGCTGAAAGCATGTCTTCAACCAACAACGAACGCATACATTGAGGGCTAAGCTCTTACACCCACGAATTGCATTTTAGCAACCATATGGTGTAGCAAGGCAAATATAGTTAAAACTATTAAAGCCATAAATTCGCGCAAATAATCAACATAATCTCCGGTTATGGCTAACAGACGATTAAAAGTTTTCAGCGCGCGCAACTGTTGCAAGCAGCCAGTGTAAATAAGTAACTGCAAGCAAACATGCGCTATTTCTCTGTGATAAACACAAAAATATTCAACTGAGTAAACTAAGTGGTTTTGCATGAGGCAAAACTTTTCCGACCAACGCAAGTAAAGCGAAGAAAAATAAATACTTTGGAGGCAACGAAAGGAGCAGACAACAAAAAGCTCACTCGCGCTCTACGCAGAAGACGCGGTTGGGGGTTAACAATAAGAGTATATGTGCTGCACAGTGTATCCGTAAATTATGCGAGTGCGACAAATAAATCTGCAGCTTAAACATTTCAGACGCTCGTTTGTAAACGCGAGCATACATTTCTTTGTGTGTGTATTGGTGCGGAGCAGCACACGCCCACAGCATCCTGCAGACATCAAATGCACAAAACGGCGTCACTTAGCATTAGATGATCGTCGGTAGTGTCGAGCAACACGCTCAAGAGTTGTCGCGCAATAATTCCCAACAATCGCTATGAGGGGTGTTGCATGTGCCACCAAACACTAAGTTGACAATTGCAAAACGGCAAAATGGTGCTTTGTTGCTTGCAAGCCAACAAATGCTCAGACGCCGCAGACTGACTGACAATGCAAGCAACAGCAATTGCCCTCAGCGCACTTTCATTGTTATTGCTATTGTTATTTTAGCATTATTATTATTATTATTATTATTGTTATTGTACCCGCTTTTGACACTTTTAAGATCTCTATCAAAGCGCTGAGCACTATGCATTCATATGCGCTGGATGAAATAGTAAATCTTACAAGTTTAAGCGGCTAATAAATTAACATTTGCAAAACTCAAAACCGAATGCGAACGGTGATATAAATTCGGCGCAGATTAATGGGTTCATATATTTGATGTCAAGTAAAAGTAAAAAAAAAAAATAATATGTATAATATTACTCAATTAAATGAGACTCATAAATATGAGTTTAATACACTTTTCCATCGAAGCATAATCATTTATGCTCTGTTTTTATAAAACAACGCCCAAAATGATGGCGAGCTTTGTTTAAATTTATTACATTTGTGCCGCTCCAGACTAAATATATTAATAATTATTATAATAATTGCCTCAGTGTAAATTTATATTATTTTGTCATGTTGCAGCAAATAATTGCCAATATGTGTTTGACCGCTTTTATACTAAACACTTTCGATTCGTCACTTTCCTACTCGCAATGTTTAAGCTGCTCACAAAAGTTACAAAATAAAAATTTAATAAATTTTATAAATTTATTTACATTACCTCCTCACTTTGATAAAAGTTCCTGCTATTCTGCCTCTATTTGATTGTACCAGTCTACTTTACTTATACCAATTGTTTGTTCGATTCGACAGTCTAAAGGATTTGGGAAATGAAAGAGAACCATGTTTTCATTGCGAGATTTAGTTTTAACTAAATCTTTTTTTTCAATTCAAATTGAAAGATATCATATCAGTTAGCGGAGGCAATTGAAATCTAAGATATTCTTAATATATAGCCCTTTCGCGCAGGAGTGAATCGATCAACTAACCGGCTTTTGCTCGATTAAAGCACTAATTTAGTTAAATTTATCATACAAAATAAAAATTGAAATCTAGCTGAAACTAGAATGAAACCCTGCGGGTTGTTGTCCACACTATAAACTTGGCTCTGTCGGTTGTGGTCCAGACTGTATTTTTTTTGCTTTTAAAAGGAGGGGGAAGCATCAAAAGCCAGAGCGCGGAACTCCAATCTTTAACTTACTTCCACCTCCAGACTCTTCCACGGAACCACTTGATTTAGTATTACTGGCAGTGATAAAACTTTTAAGTCTCCTCTATGGCACGGACTGATGGACGTCTAATCTGCTCTATAGGTCTCAGTTTTGTCATGTTCGAGGTTGCCGCAGCTTTCCAGTTCTCACTGAGCTGAAACATGAGTGTCCGTAAAATTTCCATGGCAAAACTAACACAGAGTGTAGTCTAAAGTTTTTCCAGTACTTAAAAAGCGATGGCAATAAAAAATACATGCTCAGAGTATTCAAATCACTTTCAACACGTCGGACCATTCGGACTAATGTCTTGCTGGAATCTATACATGTAGCTTCTGAAGTACCCATGTCCACTTAGGTTAGGTAGAAATTCAGGTGCCCATGTCGTCTGTCTATCCACGAAAGGTTATCCGGTATCAGTCCGTGGATCCATCGTCCTTTGAGTGAGGTTAGCCATCACTGCTGCCATATTGTTAAGCGTTTGACTTCCTCCTCTCTTTTGGCTCCTCTAGACGGCTCTGACGGCTCATTCTGGATGTTAACGGGCATCATACGGGCTAATACTTTAGCAGTGTCTGAAAAGCACTGCCTATGCTCTGCGCTTATTTGTTGGATGTGCTTTAAGTAGAACCAATTGCTGGACTTTGCTTAGGTCGGGAAATATCATATTTTTTAAACACGCATCGTACATGCTTGTGAATAGTTTTGGTTTCAAAATCACAACTTCCTTTTAGGCTCTGTTTGGTATGCCTATACCAGGCGCTTTGCTGCTTTTAAATTTTTCGGCTATGGCCAATATTTTTTTTTCACTAACTAGCAGTGGTGGCTCTACGACCCCATAGGATAGCATAAGAAATAAGGTGGTGTTTTGAGACCAAAGTTTTGACGACATTCCTCATAAAAGATGCGCGTTTGGATTGATGCCTTGTTTCTGAATTTTGAAATATAGATTTTGTAGCCCAGGCTGTAAATTTGGTTTTGTACACTGATAAAATAGTAATCAGCTGATGAATTTTAATCATTAAAAAAATTACAAAGTGAAGAACAAAGTATAACAGGTGATTGTTATTCGAGTAGACAATACCTAGTTTATATAAGGCTAAAAATGTTGAATAGTTCTTGAAAAAATTGCTTGCAACCTTGTCTTTATTCAATTCTTAAGAAAGGGCGGGAGGGGAAAAATGACAAAAATCCGAATTCCATAGAGAAAAGTTAAATGGCAAAGTTGCCGGTAATAAAAAGATCTACAACTATTGTATGAACGCGTTTTTCACATAACCTCAAAATTAATGTGGAAAACTCAAATAACCAATTTTTTTTTATTTTTAAAAAACAATTTTCTATCATGAAATTCGTTGTAAGTTTACCTTTTTATGTCCCAAAGAACATTTTTATTTAAAATATTTATTTTTTCACCTTTTTTTGACATAATATTGGAAAAGTACTCTATTAAATTTAATTTAATTAAAAAAGTTAATTAAAAATCTTTCAAAGTTTCTTTTTATTCATTCGTTGTTTATATTCTGCTGCCATAGTTATATCGTCATAAAAATGGCATAATAAATATATGACAATGGGTCACATTTATTGCAATATACTTGTATACTTGTCTTAAATGTCTGCACGCCATATTCTATGAATAATTTCAACATTTGTGTGCCTGATTTTACATAAATGGCTTAAAGCTTTTGGAAATTAATTACGCACACACAATATAAACTCTTTCAATGAACATTTTTTGACAAATCAAATTCTTTTTGTTATTGCCATTTATGTAGCTAATGGCTCTTTGGCGATTAACTATTGTTGTCATATTTAATAAAAACTATTTTAATGTCTTTGCATTAATCAAATGTGACAAAAAGTGGGCAAATAACATAATAGGTGTGTAGGCATGTCATTATTATTTATATAAATGTTTGAATGAGTGAATGACAGATGTAATTCGTAAGCTTGTAAAACCATATTTTGAAAGTAAGAAATTTTTTTAAAATAATTATTAAGTATCGGTGTGACTATAAAGGTTAAGTAAACAAGCGAAAAATACTATAAACAATATAGTGTAAATAGCGTCAACTAAGTATAATTTATATTTATTTTATGAATTTATGAATAAAGTTCAAAACTGGTACCATCTGTTGGAAATATTTGTAATTTATTTGCTTTTATTAATTCTGAAGATTTACCGCTAAATTTTACAACAGTCGACATAATACTAATACGAAATTTTTTGATAACACTTTCCAAAAGAGCCACTTTTTCCAATATTCATTAAGCTACCTGGCTGTCTCCGGATCGAAAAACTACCAACCAGGTCGATCATGTTGTGATAGACGGAAGACACGTCTCCAGTGTTTTAGATGTGCGTGCGCTCCGAGGTCCCAACATCGACTCGGACCACTATCTTGTTGCAGCCAAGATTCGCACCCGCCTCTGCGCAGCAAAAAACGCACGCCAACAAACACAAGGAAGGTTCGACGTCGAGAAGCTGCAATCACAATAGACAGCCGAACGATTTTCTACTCGGCTCGCACTCCTGCTCTCTGAGAGCACTCGTCAACAACTCGGTATAAGGGAATGTCTTTAAGAATTGTATTCCAAAGACCTGTGCAAAATGAAAATTAATTTTGAATGAATGAAAATGAATTTATGAAGATCGGTTGAGTAGTTCTCGAGGAATCTTGCCAAACGACTTCAAAAACACAGTTTCGAGAAAAACGGGTTTAAAGACGGCGCACTTAGCCTTTGTCAGTCCGAGTCATACTTGAGCAGATGATCAAATCATTTTAATTAAGATTTGAAACTATATATTTTTCGTCTGATTATATCCGGGATTTAGATATTATATGTAGGCAAGTACTAGAATAACTTAATAAACTTAAACAAGAGTTATGGGTCTTTACAATTATATATAATTTCTGATATATACCATATATGTATGGTATTGAAATCTTAAGAGCTTAATTCATAACTTGATAGATGGTAATCGCGATCTACCTTAGCTTCTAAGCTTTTTATATTTGGCTCAAAAAATCCTTGTTTAAAATTTTTGATAATTGCGAAAATTTATTTTAAATGCTGATCTTTCTACAATAATACTCTGTGATTTCAGTAACTTATATTTTTATTATTCACATATGTAGGCAACTCTGAGTATCAATGTTCTAGCATTAAGACAAGACAGACTTTTCGCAAGCCGCTGTAAGCCGTGTAAATACTCATTAAATTACACCAGCGCTAAAGTGTTGCTGCGAAATGGAGATGCAACAGCGCGGGTCCATTTATGAGAAACACACACGAGTGGGGCAGTGGCTGTAAACAGCTGTCAGGATACCTGTCAGTTGGCTGTCAAGTGCATGTAAACGCCAGCTGGCGATGGGCAGCAAAAACACTCGCATGGCATATCTTCGGTTACACGCTAAAGCCTCGGGCTGTGTAACAGAGTTTGCAATAATAAAAGTGAAAATAAATATGTAATGATAAAAACGGTGTATACATATCTACATGTATGTGTCAGTTTGTAACAACTGCAATTTATTCGTTTTTATTTCGATGAAATTAAGCAAATCGAGAATGAAAAAAATTGCCACCAACGTTGACCACCAACAGCTGGTCCTTTAAAAGCATGCGTACGTATGTATGTTAGTGTGTCTGTTAGCCGCTGTGTGCTCGCAGTAAAGTCGTAATTTAATATGATTTTAAATGAATTAAATGCGATTTATTCGCTTACACATCCGGCGGTGCGTCGTCACGCCTTTGCCAAAGATAAAAACGTGTATGAATTATACAACAACAACAAAAATAATACAAGTGCTAAAATTAAAATTCAAAGCTGTAATGTAAACAGCCACAATGATATACATATACAACACACATTTTTTGTTTAAAAATATTTGCCTTGCAAAACAATAACAAAAAAGGCGTATTGTATTAATTTTCGCCATTTTTATGTTTGTGTGTCACTTTCCGCAAGTTCATTACATGAGTTGGCATATAAATTTTCACACGCTGACGCTCATGACAAGCGGAACGTAATCGAACTGAACAACCGGTTGTCGCCAGAAGATGCTGGTGTCAGCGCTTTGAAATTTATTGTGGCATTAAAATTAGAAGAATGCTTCTTTTTGCTTTCGCCTCATTTTTGCATTCATTAATCGGTTGTTTTTTTTTTAATAATTTTCTTTGTAATATTAAGTACTTTTTATGAAGAAAATGCAATTAATAAATTCTTTGACAATAAAAGTGCCAAGGTGCGTCTTTAACCGGCTAAAATTCTAAAAATAATTGTATTTAGTGCCAATATATTGTTTTTGAAACATTTATTACGTTTGTACTTACAATATATTTATGATCTGGTAACCTTAGGGGGTCGTGAGCTTTGTATACAAACTTTTAAAAGGCTCCTGCATGTTTTTTCTTTATTTAAATGATTAACGATTTGGATTTCAAGAGTTTCTCCCATTTCTTAGACAGCGTACACTTAAGTTCAAGGCGTAGACATTTTATCGTTTCATCAAATTTTTTATCTAATAATGGTCATTCCATGTTTTCAATTAACTTCTCGTCACAATTTCAGCTTTTGCTGTTAGTTTAATTTCATTGTATTTCAGTGGTGGCTTCGGTGCTTTGTCCCCTCTATATGTTTAACTGATGACGTCACTGCTCTATAGTTTAGTTTAATTTTTAAAAGAATATGTTCTGATCATTGTTCGTTTTAATCGTCCTTTACCTGCAAATTCGTTTTTTAAAGGAATTCGTTTCGATCTTACAAGCTCCTTGGTCCTTTAGTTTGAACTTTCGGATATAATTTTCAACCAATATGTCCAGTGTTTTGCTTCTACACATCACAAATATTTCTCTCTGCCGATTTCAGCACTCGGTAACGATCTCTTAGTGTTGAACTTTCGATTGTTAGAAGCGTTTTTCTTTTCTTTCGGTGAACACAAACATCGTAATGTTGTTACAAAACATTGTTCACAGAGAGTTTTAGTAAAGACTGTTAGTGAAGCTAACAATTTTCCTAAGTGGCCTTATTGGTTGTATGTTCTTATGTTGAAACCTTGTTGCAGAGACAACCTCGATTAGACCCTAAGGAAGTCGAACAGTCTCAGTTCGCTGTAAGCACCAAGGTGACCAAATTTCTGAATAGTCGGACTGATGTGTTGTAACACACTCACACCTCTTACGACGGTGTGAAAATAAGTAAACTCGGATAATAATCTCATACCCTGCATTAGGGTTTTGTTAAAAACGCCTAAAAATGCGATAAATCAATAAATAATTCTGGCAGAGACATGCAATTTTTCACACAAAACAACAAAGGTTGTCGATTTGGCTAATTATAAAAAAAGAGTTTTTGTCTCGGAAAAATGTAAACAAAGATGCTTTTGACCTTGTTATATAAGCAAAGGAGTCATTGATTCCCAAAAATCTAAACAAAAGGATCATTAACCTTCAATATAAACAAAGATTTTTGAATTGGCTAAACGTAAATAAAGGTTCTGTACTTGGCTAACTGTAAACAAAACCTATTGACCCCATAAAATGTAAACAAAGGTTGTGGAAAAAACTAAAGAAGGGGTTATTGTTCTTATAAAATCTGGCGAGAGGTCATTGACTACGGGAAAATGTAAACAAATGGGTCATTGATCCCATAAAATGTAAAAAAATGGTTTATTGAATGCAAATGTATAGAAAGGTTGTTGATTTGGCTATTCATAAACAATGGTTGTGGACTTGGCTAAATGTAAAGAAAGTTTGTTTAGTTTGTTAAATGTAAACAAAAGGGTCATTGCCTTCGTAAAATGTAAACAAAAATGCTATTGACCTCGACAATATGTGAAAACAAAGGTTATGGACTTTGCTAAATTTTAATAAAATATCAAGAATGTTTTCTCATGTTATTCTTGATTTTGGGAATAATAATTAAATATCCGAAAAAAAAATTATCTCATAAACCAATTGATAAGTACAAAGTCTTGTTTTCCTACTAATTTCAATTTATATTCTAAACTAAACACAAACGTATTTTTTGGATAACCAAACTTATTTTCCCATACTACAACACACTAATTAATTGCAAATAATAAAAACAAAATGACTATTACACAAGCAACATAAGAGTCGTTGCTCAAAGGACCTTCCAAAAGTAAACGAAAAAATAGAAAAACCAAAAGCCAAACAAAAAATAGTAGAAATCTACGCTTTGAAAACCAATGTAGCAATTAGTACAACACCACAGACACACCAACAACCAAAAGCGCTGCCATTGACTGCTACTGAAGATATTAAGTAGTGCAACATTTACACCGAGTAGCAAGCAAGTAGCAACACTAAACAGCATAAGAGTTGTAGTAATAAATAGAAGTGGCGCACTCCACTCGATGCTCGAGAAATACTTGCAACAGCAACAACTTTATAACAACAACAACAGCTGAGCTTCACATTAAGTGCTGGCGAGCGCAATTAGTGCTGCTGACCAGCGAACCTTTCTTCTTGTGGCCATAAAGCCACCCACTCGCCATGTAACGTAGCGCAAAATAGTGCAAAGTGGAGAGTGCGAATTATGTAGTTGTTGTAGCAATTTGCACAAAGCAGTCGGTGGCTGTGCGAAATGTAGTAAATTTGCATTTTTACTGCAGCAGCGAGCAAATAGGAGCAGGCCAAAAAAGTGAAAGGAATTAAATTGCATAAAATACACAATGAATAGCAGTGTGGGGTGGCAGCAACATTGGAGGCAGCACAACACGAAACTAAGCCAAAGTGACCAGCAACATGTGTCCCTATTAGTGCCCTCGGCACTCTAGTCACTAACTACAAGCGCACCGTCTGTCCGCCCGTCCGTCCGTCTGCTTACTTGGCCTTGTTGCATGCTGCTCTTGTTGCTGCTGCGCACAGTGCACGGTGATTCGTCCTGTTGCTGGAGCAGCGGTCCAGCCATGGCGTTGGTCATTAAAAATTCAAAAGCTTTTGTTAATGCGGTTTTTCGGCGAGTGCCACACTCAAAAGCCGGCAGCAAATAAATGGAGTGTAGTAGCCATGTAAAGTAGTTGCCGGAGTAAAGTATATGTATGGAAGTGTTGCAGGGTGCTGCTTCTAGAATAGTGGAAATAAAGATAGTAAGGGAGTGTTAAGTCGGTGAGGAATCGAAAATTTTATAATTCAACAGATTAGGAAGTTGGTAAAAAAGTTGTATGACTTGAGTGGTCGGTATGAGCCTCCGAGAGTCTGGATTTCTAATTGAACACATGTCTGAACATGCGGAAATCCTCACACGCTGTCCGTTTTCCACCGGATAGTTTATATCGTGGAGTCGGCAAATCAATCTCTGGCGGCATCTTTGGAGTGTAGACTCCTTCAGTGAAGTGACCATCAACTCTGACGGCAGGACGGCGATACTAGTCTTGAAGTCATTAATTGTACGTTCAGGGCTGGTTGAAGAATGACTAAACTATTTATGAAATTGACTCTTTGTGATAAGATTAGTACGGGTGTCAGGCCACCACGGAATCGCAAGGAAAGGTACCCTAGCTGTTAACCTCTTCTCGTGCCTTATACTTCTGGATAGCTGGGCTTTGCGGGAGCAGGCCTACCATCGAGGTGGGCTGCTATCTCAACTTGCCAGATCAAGGCTTAAACACTTGGGAGCTCTTATTTCTGATATCCCACCAAATTGGTGGAGATAGGAATTACACCCCTGTGCAAATTTATATTGATATTTAGGCGATTTGCTGGAGTTCTAATTTTATTGCTTCACAAAAGATTGCCTGTAGTAGTCCAAGTGTGATCTCTAGATCAGTCATCTAACCTAACCTAACCTAAGCTATGTCTCTTAAAATCGAAAATTTGCTAGATGGCGCTGTGGTACAATTTGTGACATACAAACATATCGAAAATAAAAATAATTACTCGGAGAGCATGCTACACTGGGTTCAAAAAAAATGGTCCACAGAGTACCCCAGTGCATGTTATTACTACTCAACCACCGCATTGTTGTTGTCTTACCACAAAATCGCACGGAAATTATATTGCACTTTAATGCAGCAAACACCTGGCGCCCAGGCGAAGCTGCGGCGACTAATTGCTGGTTGAATATTTACACAAATTTATGACTTTACTCGACTATTTGTTATAATGCATTAATAATTTACTCAACTGGTCGTTGGTGACTAGCTTTTTTCCTTATAAATATTATATAATTCATATAAACAACATTTTATTTTATCGAATTTGTTCGTCGCCGCAAACTTCTCTTACGTTTCCGACGAGTCGCTTTAATCTCATCAACTAAATTTCCTACGCCATTTTTCAACGCTGTAAACTCTGCTAACCTTGCGACTTCTCAACTACTTACTATACGCTGCTTCCAGACCCTTTTTGTGCACTTCAATGCCAACGCACTGCCACGGCACGGCTGATAAGCTCTCGCAGCCACAGCCTCAGCGCAGCCTCAACCCGGTTTGCGGCGTCAATGCAGAAGTGCAACAAATTGTTGCAATTTAATTTGTGGCAAAGTGTAAATTAAATGTTCACATTAACGCGCCAACGCAGACGCCAGTAGCGAGCAGGCAGAGCTGCCAATTGCGTTAGTAGCAACACTCGTTGGCAACACTAATGGAATTAAATTAAATGCGATTTGAGTGAATTAGCTAAGTGAAAGAATAAAGATTATGCGGAGGAAGAAGGCTTGAAATAAAAATGGCAAATTGAAGCGAATAAATAAAGATGTTAGAAATTCATTTGCGTTCGCAAATTTAAGCAGAAGAGTGAGGTTATGTGGTTAACAATCAAAGAACGAAAGAAATATGAAGAAAATTACATTTTTATAAATCCCGTGATTGGTTAATAAAATGTGAACAAAAGGATTATTGACACTAAATGTAAATAAAGATTGTTGACTTGGATAAATGTAAACAAATGTTGTGGACTTAACTAAATGTAAACAAAAGGCTCATTGACCTTATGAAATGTAAACAAAAAGGTTATTGAAACTGCGCTCGGCGGCCAGAGATTTTCGTCAAATGAGGAAGCAATCTCTTTCGTGAACTCGTATTTTGCAGACAAAGACGCCAAGTACTATTTGGAAGGGTTGCAGAGATGGGAGCATCGCTGGGAGAAGTGTGTGGAGTTACAAGGAGACTATGTAGAAAAATAAAAAAAAAAATTTGAAAAAGTCGCCTGCATCATGGTTAGGTCGGTTATTTATCGGACAGCCCTCGTATAACTTTCATTTCTGTCCGTTGAATTGAGTTTCAACACCCTTTATATTTTTTTATTAGTAATCGAATTTTCATTTATTATATTACAACTTTTTTCAAAATTTAGCTAATATTTTTATTTCTTTATTTTCAGGTAAGTCTCTTTCACATAAGTTGATGCTTTGTATATTCTTTATATGGATCACTTGTACCCAGTCAGGTCAATAATCATTAGTATATGAAGTAAAACTATAATTAACTATACTTAATTGGTTGGGAACGGAGGTCGCACGGATGAATAACTCTCATTGGACCCACTATTCCACCCTATCTATCCTGCTCAATATTTCTTGATTCTCATGGAATTTATCGCAAATATGCTTCTTAGAAGAGTAATTGCTCTAAGCAGGGGAAATAGGGAGTCTATTGATCCTTACTCTCTATCTTGTAATCGCGGAACTCAGTAAAGACTAATACATGGTCAGGGATCTTCTTAGGGGCGGATCACAGAATGAATTCACTTCAATCTCTCCTTTACATTTAGTGGATTCAAACAAAGCATACATATGTACATATATAAAATTGAGTTTGGCATTAGGCGCTACCAAACTATTACTCATTCATAGACTTATGTGCATGTCCTAACGGGAACCTTTAATGTACCCACTACCGATATAACTTTATCACCAATATCACAAAACACTATTTTTCTAAAAAAACTACGTATCGCGATTCTCTTCTATTTCCGTTCGTCTAAAGAGAATTAAATTCATATTTTCTAATTGTTTTTATTTATTTGCCATTTGGCCTCCGTTGCCGAAAGCACCACTTGAGTGCTCTGCGTGGGATTAATTAAACACAGGGGGCTTCCGCTGAAGCCATATCAATATATTATAATTTGGTGCTGGCCTCCTCATCGTGCTATGCAAATCTATGACACGAGCAGTGAGTCTTATATGTTTTATCCGGTGCTTGCTGATAATCCTCAATATTTATGCGCATGCGCGACGCGCTTTTCAATTACCGTTGATATTTATGTAAGTATGCGAGCATGCTCTGTTCGGAAACAAAAGTGTGACTTTGCGACATATGCATGGAATGGCGAGTATTATTATTTCGTAGATAATACCCGCATAAAGGGGGAAATTGTTGTTGTCGCTAACGTACTTTATTGTGCTTTGAATGACGTTTTCTTGCTTTGGCGTTGCGACTGCGCACATGCCAACAACAGATTTTGAAATAATTTACGCGCTGATAGAGTCACTCGCATATTTTATGATTTGTTTTTCGCCTTCTTTTGTCAGTGGCTTAGCGTTCAGCCCGGCTGGGCGATGTGTTTGAAAGTCAGCAGCGCCTGTTGTCTACAAAATTAATTGTTTGTCTGTTAGGAAGCTACCGTTGCCGCCACTTCTCTATTATGCCCCGGCTAGTGGACATATGCTGTGAGCAGCGCTGCTTACATTTAATCTTTTGTCCACCTCCCTGCTTCACTGTTAGCGATTTAGTACTGTTTTGCATCTATGTACATGAAAAATATATCTAAATACATATGTATACATATATTTTCTCGCCGCACGCTAGTTGCAACAAGACTTATGCGTCTGATTTTCATTTTCACCCGTCCAATGTGCGCCTCCATGCTGCTTGTCTCCTAGTCTCAGCAAGCTGTTGCCATTTGTCGTGTTGTTTGGCATCGTGTTCTAAAACATGCTGATATGCTGACTTCTGTTATCGTTTTTGTTTTAGTTGACAGTGCTCCCGCTGTTGCTGAGACAGTGCCATTAACTCCTTTAGTGTCTCCATGTAGCTTTCCGTTTGGTTTCGTTTCGTGTGTTAATTTATATTTGAATTTTGAATATGTCCAGTTATTGTTGAGTTTTCGCAGTATGGGGTGCCTAGGCCGTAGATGGGTTTCTAGATGAAGTAGTTTGAGAAAAAAAACTCGGGATGTCAACTGGATTTTTTTCGTATAAGAAAAATCTGAAGACTTTGCTGTTCAAGTTTTTAGAATAATCTTGCATAGGCTGACATTCCAGACGTTTTAGTAAACGAAGAAACTTAACAGAATCCAAGTCATTGAAGCGTTTTCTTTTACACTCAGAAAAGATTTTCCGTATTTATAATCATCAAAATTACTTGCTTTTAATATATAATCTTAAAAATATACTGAACTACATATGAGGAATTTATTTCAGATGAGTCTTCCTTATAGAGTTAGCTAAGCGGCTTCGAAATCAGTAAAGCCTCTTAGAGGTTCATTAAAGATAGTGAAATGATCTCTTAATGGATCTCACATCTTATTTCATCATAATAAGTTCCAGGACAGGGTGATATTCCTGATAACTATGAAGACAATAGACTAGCTAGAACAATTTCCATTCAGAAAATGGAGAATTTTTATGCCTCTGGCAATTTGAAGATACTTAATTCACAAACAAGTTATAAATACAGCTGAGTCTTGATGTAGTCAATATCCGAATTGCACAATAAGTAGGAAAACACGGCGAAAATTAAATATGGGTCGACATGCCAACTATTAAAATTCAATAGGATTGATATAGGATCTTTAGTAGGAGTGCAAACAGGTCATTTTCTAAATCGCAGAGATGCCAGCAGACTGGGAACAGCCTAAAATGACTATTGTAGAAGCTGTCAAGCGGTAGAAGAAAAGGATGCAAAGTTTTGTATGGAAAAAATCCACTCTATTTGTCGAGGATTTCTTGACGGTGTCTCGAAGGTTGCACAAATAAAACGTTATTGCTGATGAACTTCATCAGAAGCACAGGGTGACTTATTGAGGACATACTAGAGTAAGAAGATTTTAAATTGGGCCTCCTAAAGGTCTTATGTGCGTTGTCAGATATCCACTCTACCTACCTACCACATCTTCCTTATAATCCTATGCGAAATTCTTTTGGTTTAAAAATATTAAGAGATCCTTTTTAGAAATCTTCTGGAAAATGCATTGGCCCATCTTATTGGGTGTAGTCACCACTTATTCTTTTGCGATAGAAAATCTTGTTGCCTATATCCAGGCGCACCGTTTCAAAACCACATATTCTTTTTTTGCTGTACACCAGTAATAAAAATTGAGCATTACTCAAAGCTTTTAAATTGAAACCATTAGTATAAAAAAGGTATTTATGAGAGTAAAATTTAAAATATTAATTTTTTTTAAATAATTATGATAAATTTTTTTGTTTTGAAAATAAGTTCCTTAATAGCTTTTTTTTCTAAATATTTGGGATGTAAAAAAGTAGTCTTCGCCCGATAAAATTAAAATATAAATAAAAAATTATTAGAAAAAAAATTAAATTCAAAAAAAAAATTATAAAGAATTTAAAAACAAAAAAATAAATAAAAAAATTTAAGTTAAAAAAAAAATGTAAAAAATTCCCAAATTTTGCCAATTTTTTTTTTTAATTTTCAAGTTCTTGTCTTGAATTTTATTTATAGAAAATAAAATAATTTTTAAATTTATTTTACATTTTGCTATTTCGTATTTTTTGTTTATCAAAAAGTTTTTTTTATAAATTTAGAAATTTAGAAACTTAAAATGTTTTATTTTTGAACTATGACTTGATTAAAACTCTTAAAGCTCATCACACATTTTTAACATATAAATCTCTCTCTTGTTGCGAATCACGCGTTTCAAATGCCTCACATTGCGATGCAATTTGCGCCTAACTGTGTGAACTGGTCTGTGATTGCCATATATTTGCCAAACAAGCGCACACACGTTCACCGAAATACCAGCCTGCGCGCTACAAGAATTCTGCAAAGCAATCATCACCATTTAATGTGTGCTACACAAACACACGCCATTACATAACTTAGAGCACATATGTGCAACGTTGTGTTGCAAGCATGGTTCGGGGTCGGCTTCATCTGTCGCCTTGTCGTCCGCACGGAGGCGACTTGGCAGCATATGAACATGATTTACGATTTCTCTACATATTTACATGTCATTTTATTTTGGCCAAACCGTACGCCAACCACCATTCACCAGTCAACCGCTCCTTGCTGTTGCTGCCCCTCCAACCACGAGCAGAACGTTTACTCAATTTCCTTATTTGCCGAATGTTGCAATGACCGGAAAATTATTATTATTTATTATGTTGTTGGTGGTTGTCTCGGCTGCTCGAATCTTCACGCTCCCGCTTACTTCCTTGAACGGTATACATTCATACAAACATACGTAGAAGTAAATGTAGACGTTTAACTCCTTTTTAGTTTGCTGGTTTCTCGTATTGCTGCTGGTTTGTTTGGTGTCGAGGTTTTTTTTTTTTTCCTCGTGCCTCAGCTGGTTGCTCCTATGATTTATTAGCGCCGGCTTTTCGCCTTGTTGGCTTGGTGATAAGATTTTGCAATTCAAGCATTTAAATTGCGTTCGCTTTTGGTGATTAGATGGCAATCGGTAGGTGTGAATTTCAGTTAGAGAATATCTGTATGTGATTGGAAATGGCGTGGATGGCACTCGTAAGTGCTAAGATTATTTATTTGACATGATTTGAAGACGTTTGAAATGAGTTTTCGATAGGAAATGAGTTTTGTTAAAGAGTTGTATGGGAGTGGTGCAGTTATGATCTTCGATTTTTGAGCAAAGAAGGCACTATTTTCATTTACGTAGAAAGGTTTTATTTTTGCAAGCTTAAAAGTGAAAAAAGACATCTTAGACATGTTATTGATGGAAAGACAACGGGTATCCATTCGTGCCTTCTGCTAATGGATAGTTTGGGCAGCGCTGGATTAGAGTTAGTTCATGCGCTGGCGTTAAGTTCTAGATTCCTGAAATGTATCACAAGAGGTTTAGTAAACTCTGCGCTCTCAGTAAGGTTATCCTTTCCCTTGTTGCTCTAACTGGTCATTACCCTATCGATGTTCAAGCGCTAAAATTGAGATGCCAGCTTTTTGGAAGGAGAAAATGAATTGGTGGTAAAAGAGATAAAATGACTGAACGGGTTTGTATTGGCCTCAAAACTCCTTTTCAACTTATAAGATCTGATTACAGCAGCTTTATTTTCTGGCTTCACAAAGGACTGTATATATTTTAGTAGTTCAAGCGCGATCCCCATTTTGCGGATCAGCTATTGAAACTAACCGTAATCTACCCTAACTTAGTGGTTCTAATGTAAGGAGAATAGGTACTAAAAACTTTTTTTGTAGACGATAATATAATGCTTGCGCAAATGTTGGCGAATATTGCCAAAAAATGTCTTCTGATGAGGAAGAAGTTCTCAGGGAAGATATAAAGTAGCTTAATTCCGGCACAATGACTGAGAGCAGAGTCTAAACATGCACTACCTAGATACAATTATCATTGAAATTCGTTTTTGTTATTGCTGTAGCCGAAGCAAATAACCTTGAGGAACCAAGTATATATCCTTTAGCTCAATAAACAGCTGGATCCATTCTAGTTAAGTTCCCAAAGGCATCGGATTTTTCGATTTCCAGACTAGATGATTTCAAAAACACCAACCATTATGTCAAGGCTTCTCTGCTTAAACCTTAAGCTATCTTGAAGAGTGTCAGGAGTTTTATTATTCCGCGATCAAAGTTTCGCACGCCGAGTTCTTTAACCCTTTCAGCCCCAAAGGACTTTTTAAACGATGTCAAACATATTTAGAAGTTGCTTATAAGCAACTTCGGGGCTGAAAGGGTTAAGCCTTCATGCTCAACACATAATCTAATAATGATTTGGCTCATTAAGGGTTTACACCTTTTATCATACATAAAATACATATGATATTATGTGTGGATAATTTTTTTCATTTAAGCTCAGAATAACCGTCAAGAACCATTACTTACATTTTGTTTCATTCATCGTGGCTCTTTTGAGCCTAATTTTGTTCCCAGTTAACTCAGAGGTCAAAGGATATGACTGTATTTTTTTTATCGGTATATATTTTGTAGCCACTTGGAGACTACCAATCTGTGGCCTATCCAATAGATATATCTCGTTAAGTGCTTATGGGTGCTATAAAAATGCAACTTATATATTTATCAACGGATAAGCGCTAAGATTATGACTCAATGCAATACTGGGCGAACACTAAAATTATTTCTGAAATATATTGCATGCTATTATATTCTAAATTTCATATATCCTTTATATAATATGTAAATATGACAAGTTTCCTTCAACCCAAAATGACTTAAGACCTCGCGTTGCACCAAGTCACGCACGATTTGTGTATAAACAAATAAATTACCATACTTAGACGACACCTCGACTTCTCACTCTGTTTATAGATATTCTGGCTCGTCCTACGAAGAATGATGTGAGAGCGTGCCGGCAGTATTATAAACTACATTGGATTTTAAAATTGATTAATATTACTGCGACTTACTCAAGGCCACAAATCCATGCTATTCTCCCACTCTCTCTCTCTCAGTAGCAATATGAATGAAGGTAGCGGAAAAACAACTGAGTCAAGCAAAAGTGTCCACCAACAGCAGATATACTTGGTTAAAGCGCAGAAAAATATGCTACACATAATTTATAAGGCTTAGACTGCAGCGGAGCGGCTTAAGACAATACACTCACTTGCTCTCCCAACGCTCTAACAGTACTCTAGGGCACATATGTGTGTGTTTTTGTGCGGCTGTAAGTGAAATTTTGTTGAGTTTTTATCGTGCGAGGGAGGGAAGTGGAATGGAGCCTTAGGATTATGAAAAGCTAAAGCTTATGTGTTGGCCTGAGAAATTGTGGCAAATTGAAAAATAACAAAACTAACGGCGTAAGAAGCATGAAGAATGTGTTAGGCGGTTAAATTGGGTGGCTGGAGGAGCTTAAGGGTGATTTTATGGGTCTAAAAAATAATTTTACGTTTGAGTAATTTGTGAGCGTATAATTTGTGATGGAGTGGTGGGTGCATATGCTAAGAAGGTGTTTGTTTAGCTCAGATATTATAATGAAGTTGTGGTTTTTTTTTGCAATGGAAAAAAAAATTAAAAAAATATAAAATAAAAAAATTAAAAAAAAAATAAAATAAAAATGAAAAAAACAAAAATTGAAAAAAAAATTAAAAATAAAACATAAAAAAAATGAAAAAAAGTTTAGAAAAAAATTAAAAAAAATTAAAAATAAAAATTAAAAAAAAAAATAAAAAAAAATTGAAAAAAAATTAAAAATAAAATTTAAAAATAATTACAATAAATGAAATGAAGTATTTTTCATTTTTATTTTCGTACAAATATTTTTGTAACTGACTTCTCTTTATCCGTAAAGCCTTTTGAGTGACTTATGCATATGCATATGCTCCTGTGCATATGCTTCACCCACATATGCTGCTTAAGCTATTAATTCTGCAAAAAATGGAACTTAAACTAGTCAAACTAATGGTTTGAAATATGCAACGAAAGCAGTTTGCTTGCAACATGCAACTGCTGCGCCTGACACGTCTGTTCATTTGCCACATTCAAGGCATTTAAGTGAAATATATCGTTTCGTAAATGTTTTATTGCCTTTACTGTAGCCATTATTATTTGCCACATGTTTTTGCGCGCACTGTGGCAACAGCTGTTGCCGCAAAAGGCAAAAAAAATATCCATCACTTGCCGGTTGCACTTATTTAGGCCACATACAGTGGTTGCAACACATTTATCTTGCTTGCCACATGACTTTGATGTGGCAAGTGTGCATTTTTTCACCTACAATTTGCAACTACACACTTAATAAAGACGTTTGTTTGTGGTCGCATGTTGCAGCAGGCCACAATCGTTGCGCTCTCCCACCTCCTGAACGCTTTTGCCACACCTTGGTGTAGTTGGAGTGAAAGTAGCGCTTACTTGCTACAATGTGTTGCAGATTTTAAGTAATTATATGTATTTTTATACACTTTTTGCCCGCTCGCCCTATTGTATATGCCACATGCCACGCCGCGTAAGCAGCATGTATTTATGTGCGCAACTTTTTTTGCCTTGTAATTCAATTAAATCATTGCAAAGTGCAACTAATGCCGCATCACCTCCGTTACTTTCGTGCGCAGTCATTGCTTTAATTTCGTAAAGAGCTATTAGCGGCATAAAGGTTGCAACAACAATGTAGTGAGGTGAATGAAATCGCTAAGAAACAGCACTGCAGCTATTAATATGTGCTTGCCACACCGCCTTTGCATGCAACAATACCTATAATTCTATAATTTTTGTATTTCCGCTACTTGCCACAATTTCTTTGCTTGCCGCACGCCCCTTCGCTTGCGCCCGCCACAACTGTGGTGTCATGCCATTAAATATTAATGACATTTTCGCCCTCTTCTAGCCATTCTTTGACTTTCTTCTGCATCATTTAAGCGTTTTGCCTTCAATGTTGTTGCTGCAGCCAATTGTTTTTTGTTGCCCCAACGCATTTTCACGCACGATTTTTACACGCTTTGTCAGATTATGTTAATGGCGATTGCAACTGCCACTGTGGCAACCTTTCTTACACACTTGCAACTGCTGCAGCGGCGAAAGCAAGAAAGCGTGTGGCAGAAAAACAACAACGCAAAACGCATTACAAGAAAAAAATGCCGATTAACCACCCACATGCTTACCGTTACACACCTTCTTATTTTCTGCAGTTTTTATACCCCTTCTCCCCTGCTGTTTTGCTTCACTTTTGGGGGCGGTTGACTCACCTCAAAGTTTCTTCACACAATCTTACGTGCATGCGCCTTTGCTGTGCTACTACCCTTGTTCTGCGTGTCGATTTGTATGTGTATATGTGTACTGGTGAGCGTGTGGCGCACGTGACTGCTAAGCTTTTATGACTTTTAATATCTTCGATTTAGTTCCGCGTTACTTTTAATCTATTTACTACCTTTGCGCGCAAGTTTCTGTATGTCTTCTAAGAAATTGTATGTATGTGTGTTTATATATGTATGTGTGTGTGTGAGTCCCGCTGTGTTATTTAATTGAGTACGTTTGTTCTTTTCATAATTTGCTGTGAAAGCATACATATTTAATTGAGTAAAGTTGCACGTGGGACGGTTAAGGTGGCACAGGTTGCTTGTCTGGGGGGTTGCCAAGGGTGAACGCGAAATTATTTACCTCACCTCACTGACAGTATAATTGATATTAATGTATAAAAGCTTTGGTAGGGTTGAAAGCTTTATCTTTTTCATAAGTTAAAACTGAGTTTAATACATGCTGTTCCTTGACTGCAAATGCTCGAATAAGCGTAATACCACATAGCAATGTGGCTTCAAATCTTTCCACAATCTTTTTTCAGCTTTCACTAACTTTAAAGTTAAAGCATAATTGTATGATCGTGTGCATAAAGCTTTAATAAATCACAGATATTAATACATATACTGAAGGGGTATTTCAGAGGAACTTAAAAACATAGGTTAATTTAGTTAAACTGTCCGGCTGTCACGCAGTATTTACTTGTCGACCAACTGTTCCTTAATAATGCCTGATGGATGTTCGGTTCAATTTGAGCTGAAGTATTCGTCATGTAAGACGTCAACGCTTTTTGCGAACTTTAAGATCGACTTGACAGCTGAATTTGATACTTCATCCCTTGAGATTACAGAAAGAGGCAGAATGAAATGAGTACAAAGAACTTGAGAAGCTGGGTAGCAGGAGTTCAGCCTGAAAATTTTCTCAGAAGTTAAGACAGTAAACCATTTTTTTTGTCTGGGGCCACCTTCAGGACAGGAAAAAAAAACTAATAATAGACACACAGAGTACACTCGAAATGTGGAGGAACACTTCTCGAACCTGTTAAATGGCAGAAGCAGTGCTGCGACGACTGAAGAAGAACCCGCACTAATAATTAAATGCGACAGCATTGCTTTTCCCGCCACCAGGGCAAGGTGAAAACAGTTCTAAGACGGCTCAGGAATAACGAAACCCCAAGGCCCGATGGATTACCGGCTGAGCTGTTTAAAGGCGGCGGCAAGGTGCTGGAAAGGCGCATGTTCCAATTGCTAAGCGTGATTTGGTCGGATGAATACATGCCCAATGATTGGAATATGAGTGTACTCTGGCTTATGAAAAAGTCTTCTTAATATAATATAAGGTTCTTTCTGTAGTATTGTGCGAAAGAATTAAGCCCATTGTAAATAAACTTATTAGACCTTATCCGTGTGGTCTTATATTGTACCTGGTAAATCCACAATACACCAAACTTTCACAATGCATGAAATCCTGGAGAAGACGTTTGAGAAACTTGTCGATATCATAGCCGCTTTTGAGGCTTTTGAATGAGGGCAACACAAAGTATCTGGAGGCGACATACAAAATTCCTCGTCTCTTGGAAACTACGTCACTTTTGGCATCTATAAAATTATGCTCTTAAGTCCCTCATTCTTTCTGTCTTATTAAACGGTGCAGTAACATGGACGATGATTAACAGAGATGAGAAAGCACTTGGAGCATTCGTTAGATCTTTGAATTCGTCTACGCGAGCGATAAATAAGAAGATGGAACCACCAACTGTATGAGTTCTACGGTGAAATGTATGTGGTTAAGGGCATAAAAAATCAGCGACTGCCGTTCGCAGATGATGCTCCAGCGAAAGCTCCTTCGACTCGAGACCCTTGGGTGGACAACGGCACCAAGGGCACCTCATCCAATAGAAGGACCAAGAGCGTTCGACTTAAAATTTTCTTACCACCTGTTTAGAAATATGAGTATATATATATTTTAGTATAAGTATGTATATAGTACTATAAGGGGAAACAATGGTTTAGCTACGTTGATGTTTTCCTAGGTCTACTTCCATAAAACAGAGAATTCAACAAGCCATAATGGCGAAGAAAGTTATCGAGATATTGGAAAGAATCGCACTGAAAGATTCCTAAGGCGCTTAAGAGATTCATTCTTTTATTTACTTAGATCAATATTACAGCTAGTAAACTCCAAAAGAGATGTGTCGAAATCCCAGCTCAAAGCATATCTTAGAGCCTTTATGAGGCAGTTGAAAGCAGTGGGAAGTATAATGAATAAAATAAGTTTAAAAGACTAAACAGCGGAGTATGGTTTGGAAAAATAATTACAAAATTGAGAAAAATATAAATATGAATGGTATAGATATATGGTGATAGATACAGGTATTGAACTTTTCTACATAGAGCAGAAACTTTTGTAAAGCTGCCTACTTTTTGCTCTTATTAACTTTTCGCTTAGTTCCTCATTACCTTCGACCGCTTGCAACAAAATATTACGTAACTTTTAGCATCATCGCTTCACAACAGGATATTTATCTACTAAAAGCAACAACAACAACAAATCATTTACCTAAAAACAACAACTAATACGAGATGTCAAAAAACTTTATGTTTGGTTGAGCTGTGTTGACAGAAGCTATCCAAAACACGCCTCAAATACACACACACATACTCAAAAGTCGTGTACATTCAAATGTTGTTGAATCAACAACAACAAAGGCGACAAAAACAACAAAATGCAAAGTCAAAAAAGCAAAGCAACAACACTAATTACAAGCTGATTGTTTGCATGTAAACAAGGACGAAGTTGCAGGAAGTGTTATTTACAGACAGACACGCAGGTGAGGATGGAGGTGTGCGCGGCCATAAAGTGTGCATTGGCTGATCTGTCGTTGCAGCAATACGCTGGTAAATATATGCGCTTGTGCGCATGTGTAATGGTTGTGTTTGAAAACGAAAAGCAGACGCGGCAGCGTTAGACACACAAAAAAAAAGCAACAGAAAAATAAGTATATCTTCAAACCGCGCTTATGCTTTGCGTATATACATATATATAATATAAAGTATATATATAAAAAAATCGCTTTTTGTTTGCGCCAGATCTTTTTTTGACTAAATCACTTGGAGCTGAGGTCTTGTTTGAGTTCGAAAGTGCGCAACCACGCCAAAGAAAGGTGAAATTGAATTTGTTTGCTTGCAGTTGCTGCCGCGCGTTAGCTCCCTGCGGCTTGTGGCATGGAATTTTCATTATTTGATTTTTGTGCACCAACAGAAAAAGGTGAAAAAGAAACTGCTGTTTGAAGTGGCAGTTGATATTTTCCTTACGCTGCTTTGAATCCCACTACTGCGCTGCTGACGCTCATCACTTTGTTTGCAATTAGTTGAAGCACTTTTTGACTGATGATGTGCCTGCATTGAAATTATTTACTTTCGCTTATAAAGAGAGTAAAGAGTTCATTTCTTCAAACAGTGCGCCTTTTCTTAAAGTGAACTTTGTGGTTTTGAAAGATGTCGAGTTTAAATCATTTATTGAGGAAGTTTGTTAAATGTGATTTTTGTATCGTCAGCTGGCTCTTCGGTCTTATTGTGGTAGCAGTGCTGCCACCTGTTAAAGTGGTATACTTCTAGATTCTCATTCATGCATGCCACTTTTGCCTGCTTGTTGATTGACTCCAGAGCCAGAAGTACAAAAATTCCAGTTTTTTTTAGAGTCTAATGTTAGGGTAGTGCCTGTCCTGGCAAGTTCACCTTTCTTCCCAGAACTCATTGCATGCAACATCCGGAACAATTCCAGAAGCTTGCTGGGCGTGACTGAGGTGAGGGCAGTTTGAGTAAGAGACTATGCCCATGTTGGATAAATGCTTCCCGACTCTACAGTGCCCTGTATAGAGCGTCTTGGGGGAGGTTGATTATTTCCTTAAACCTAGTGAGGATATACCCTCCCAGAAGCAGTTTGGCATGGCGCATTCTTGATGCCTGCTGTCAATGCTGTACTCCCCAACTCTCTCCTTCGTATGGAGTAGCTCCTTAAAATTCTAGGCCCCACTACAATGCATGGTTTTGGCCCCATCATTCTGGACGCTGTCACCGAGCATGCAAGTTCGGCGGCCAGCTAATTGCCGGCTACCTTTTTATGCCCCGGAAACCAGAAGGCATCTTTAATGAAACCCTAAAGGCTGTGTAGATTTCAAAGCAGCTTGGCTATATACGGCAAATATATTCATTGTTGTGAGCACACTCTTTGTCTGAACAAGAAATCTATCTACACGTATCTCCGCTTAAAACACACCGCAATGGTGTGGTAGATGTAAGGTAATTTTGGTATTTAATTTTGCTGAAAAGACACTGCTTTCCACTGGATTATCCAGTTTGAGCACATTCGTATAAATGCTTATCCCTGTGTTCCCGTCTCTCTGGCAATATTAGGAAATTTGTGTTCAATTCTATAGGATTTCGAAAATTCGTGTTATTGGGTAAAAACGGGAACGGGTAGAAGAGGAAAGTATATTCGAATGCCCCTTATTACGGAGAACTAATGACTTCTATATATTCCTAAATGTAGACTACATATTCCTTATTAGAGAAGGAGCCGCAGACTCATAACTCAAAAATGTTGCCTACATTTAGGCGCATGTTCAAATAGGTTATGTAATATTATCACTATAGGAAAACCGACCACACTTTCATTGTTGTCATATTGGCACGCTTCTGGATTTCGGAGGAGTTTTTAGACGTCTAACGATAGTATTCATATTTTTGTGATAAGTTCATAATTACTAACTCTATGAAAAATAAATTGCTTTCTAATTCTGAAACAACTTTCGTTCACCTCCTCATAAATCCCCCTTCAACTTGCCGTCAAGCATTTCTTACCATATAACATTTGCATCATTGCCATTAAAGTGTTTGCAGATGCCAACACACAAGCTGGCTTGCTGCAGCGTTGCACTCAATCCGTCAACCAGTCACTTACTCATGTCGTGCAGTGTACTCCTTTAATGCAGTCACTTTGATGGCAATAAATCGCTGCGAGGCCTTCACGCCTTTAATTTAATTCGGGAGCCTGCATTTCCCAGCCGTGGCTAAGTACTCGTCAACGCCCGATTGCATGGATGCCAAACGGCAGGGAACCACGCTCTCGTGCAGGTTTTGTGGACATGGGATGAATGGACTATGTTAAAATCGATGCCGCTCTTGGTCAATTGATTTATTGGCTTTTTGTGTTAATTGGCCGCCACTAATTAATTAATGCGTCAGCAGCATCTTCAAAAGCCCGCACAAAGGAAAGGTGGACGCTTGAACGAGTTTTTCTTTTTTTTTTTAATTTTTTTGTGTTGCTGTTGTTGCTTTTCACTGCTGTTTATCATTGCTTTATGCATTCGTTTACATTATCGCTGCCTTTTTGTGCAGCGATGCAGCTGTGCAAGTGTGTGAGTGTGTGTGCGGCCAGTTCCGCCGGCGCCTCTTTTCGCGCCAATCACTCAGTTTTATTGCATTTTTGCAATAACGGTATTTCGTTGGCGGTGCGCAAAGTAAACAAGCCGATGTGCAGAAATATTTAGATTATTGCGGAATGTGCAAATAAATTCGACATTCATTACACGTGCCTCGGCGTGTCTGCGAAAAATTTATGTGCCCTTTAAATGCAGAAATAATTTCAAACTGAAATATACTTGTATGTATGTATATGCTTTATTTTCGGAAAATATCTTTGTAGAGGTTTAAAACTCAGAGTAAAGTGAATTGGAGGATATGCGGTACCAAAAAAGACCAAAGATGACGTCCGAAAAGTTCACTCAAACCCAATATGATAACAATGAAATTACCATTTGGTTATACAATAACGGTAATATTACATCACTTCTTCGGATATGTGCCCAAGAGAATTAAAAGATTCTAGGAGAACAAAAACAACTTCTACCATCACCTGAAAGAAACATGGCACTGATCTGATACTGATACTGATCAGATATCGAGAAAGAAATTGGATTAGTATACATAGAAAGTACAGTATTCCAATTTTCCGTAAGACAAGACATAAAACCTATAAATATTTAAAATCTAGTTCATGGTTTCCCTGTTGGTACTGAAGGATTCGTGTTTGAAGAAGAGGTTTGAAAGTAGTTAAAAGACAGAAATAATATGTGATCAAAATTGACCCGGACTAATCAATCGATTATTGATTTTCCTAGATTATATGATATAGTTTTATTTTATGCTCCTGTGAAGTTGACGAAAAGTTTGTCTGGTGATTTTTACAATGAAAAAAAATTAATCAACGAGCTTACTTGAAGTTTTGGGTTTCCAATGGAAGCACGGAATGTGGTTGTTTTGGGGAGTCTACTTGAATTATTTGAGTGAAACAAAGCACGCATCGTGAAGTCATTGCAAAGTTGCCTCATTCGAGTCTTCTATCAATCTCTGTTAAAGACAAAAACGTCGACAAAGTTAAAGAAACAGATAGCAGAGCATCTCAACATCTTTTATGGATCGATTAAACATATTTAAATTAATGTTTTGGATAAGCAGCGCATCAATGCTAGACTCGTACTCAGAGATCTGAATATTTGGCAAAATTGGCGACGAATAAAAGTCGCTTAGGCGTTACTGAGGACTCTGTATTTATCAAACGTATCGCTACTAACGGGACGTGGGTTTATGTATGTTACCTCGAAACTGTGCATTAATATAGGGCTCCAAATATAAGACGAAACTGAAAAATTCAGAATTTGGTGAAAGTAATAAAGGCCATTTCTGCAGAGTATATTGAATTGGCTGGCTTGTACTGGCTCAGCAATTGTTATGGGGGTGAAAATGTTTTTTTTTCAGTCCGGGTCAAATTTGATCAGATTCCTGTTTTTTTCTGTCCGGGTCAATTTTGATCAGATGCATGTTTTTTTTTCCAATCCGGTTCAAATTCGATCAGATTATGTTTTTTTCAGTCGGGGACAAATTTGACCAGATACATGTTTTTCAGTCCGGGTTAAATTTGATGTATGCTGGTTAAATAGGAATTTAGTGCCCATTGTTGAAAAAGATTAGAAAAAGATTCTTTTTTCGGCGATCATTCCTGTGGTCAGCAAAGAAAGCCATTTAGTATCGAAATAATTCCCCTTAGCAAATTTAAAACATTTTTTCCCGATAGGAAAATTCTGCTGTCATATCAACATAACCTATAAGTAAATATAAAGGTGCAAAATGATCTATTGAAAAGAAGATATTAAAAAATAGTATCCCGGCTTCTAAGAAAGTTCCTTAAAAATACCAGAGAAACTCAGATGAGCATAAAACTCTTCGGGATTCCTGTGTTAGCTAAGGGTTAAGTAGTGTTTCTTAACCCTTTTTTCACTGTATCGATTGCCTTTTTTAAAAAGGTAATTAATTCATGGTCTGTCAGCAAATAAAGGTAGGAGCTAGTTTGTGGAACTTTATTAATTTTTTTTGGGTTAATCTCGCGTTAGTGGTTCCTTAGTTGGGGTGTTGGTAAACACAGAAGAATTCTTTAAAAATATCTCGAGGGTGATTTTGGAGCTGCTAAACGCGGAAAAACCTTCTTTCGTTAATATGGCTAGTTAAAACTTAGGAAAGGAAAGAGGGGGAAGAGATTCCTATGCGGAATTGAAAACACAAGATCGTCAAATTTTTAAAAGTTTTAAAGGAGCTAAAAATAAATTATATTCTAACTCAAGAAAATTCAAATTGGATGAACTTCAGTAAGCCATTAATGCATTCGACCTACTTTTGAAAAAAAAATTTTCTTGATTTCATACAAATTCGTTTCTTATATTCTTCTACGGCTCCAACATTTGGATTATTTCGCATAAACATTGGCAACACACAAGTGCAAACTACTTTATTTTTGCTGAAAATCGCTTGAGTAAACTTACAAGTTTCTGCGAACTCTCACAAGCGAATCGGCGTAATGAAAACTTTCACACTTTTCGCAAAAAGTTTATTTTTAAAATAACCTTGAAAAGCAATTCCAGTTAATGAAGCCATTTCCATTTTCCAAAAATAATGAAAACAATAGCAAACATCGCACACAGATTTGTAGTTTGAAAGAAAGAGGAAAATATACAAAAAAAATGCAAAAACACGAATTTATGTTGGAAAAATACGAATTTATAGCAAAATTCTATAAACAAACAAGCGAGATTGGTGGATTACTCATTGCAAGTGCGAGTATATATTTATATACTTATGTACTTGTATTTATTTATGCATATGTTCTTCATGTATGTATGTGTGTTCACGCTCTTAAGTTTGATTGTCTGTTTACACAAGCAAGTGAGATTTTCCAAATTTTCAAGCTAAAAGCAAAATATTAGCGATAATCCTAAAACGCTGATGGTTAAAATAACAAGCTGCAGGAAGCCAAGAATAATAGACGAAAATCAATTGAGCAAGTTTAAAATAGAAATTGCTAAGCTTTTTATTGCGCATGAAGGTTGTGCGGAAGATTTTCGGGAATTTTGAAATTTTTAGACAAATATGGGAAATTTTGTTGTAAAATGAAAGCAAAAATTATTAAACCAAAAGTGTAAGCAACTTTGTGGCGCTGCAAAATACAGTTACGTAAATAAACCAATATTCAATAAGCAAACTTTTCGCTTGAAATTTTAACTTTAAAGGTTGCCTCTTTTACTTTAAGAAATTTCAAGTGCTTACGCAAAGTGCAGGCCTTGGCAAGTTTGTAGAATTTCCAATTATGGGTTTGTTTATGGTTGCGAAGGGAAGTGAAGAGTAGAATAATAGGGGCATTTTAAATTATATCCAATCCATGCAAGAGCAACTGCAAAATTTCTTTCGTTTTCCTGAAACCCATCTGTTGATTGGAAACTTGCTCTTGCTGACGTGATTTCATTTAAATCAGCTAAATTTAGTGGCACTTGAAACCGCAATTCGGCGAAATGTAAATTCATAATTTTAAATAGAAGAACTGAATGCGAAATTTCAATTGTCTGGCAGCAAATGGCTTCAAATTTTATTTCTTTCTTATGGAAACCTAGCATACTTGGAAGGGAAAGTTGTCAAATAATCTTCGATCCATATAGATCCAGTTTATATTTTCTTCCTTACTGGCGTAGACACCGCTTACGCGATTTTAGCCGAGCTAACAAACAGCGCTTCAGTCGTTTCTTCCTTTCGCTACTTGGTCCAAGCGATGCCAGGTTCTTCTCCACCTGGTCTTTCCAACGGAGTGGAGATCTTCCTCTGCTTCTTCCGCGGGTACTGCGTCGAATATTTTCAGAGCTGGAGGGTTTTCCTGCATTCAGACGACATGACCTAGCCGGCGTAGCCGCTGTCTTTTAATTCGCTGAACTATATCTTTGTCGTCGTTTATCTCATACAGTTCATCGTTACATCGAATGCGGCATTCGCCGGGACCAACACGCAAAGGATCATAAATCTTTCGCAGTTTTCTGTCTCTTTACTATATAGCAGGACGGGAATAATGAGTGATTTATAGAGTTTGGTTTTGGTTCGGGAATCCTTGCTATTAGTCGAGGTACAAGAAGCAGGTACGATAATTAAAAACTTCCAGTTTCTTCCAAATACCATGGATTTTCGAAATCCTACAAAGTTGAATCTAAATTCGATTCCTTTTGAAGAGTGGAAAATGGGAGAGGATATGCGGATGGCTCTAAGCTAGATAACCGAGTCGGAGGTGGTGCGTTCTCTGCAAAGCTAGATACCAAAAATCGTCTTCCGCAAGACCAGTGCAGTGACTTCCAAATGAAGATCACAGGAATTACGGAAAACCTTCTTGTTCTGACAAGAAGATACTAAAGTTTCTTAGGGTTTTGTAAAAGTTAGTGCAAAAATGTCTTGACCACTTAGTGGGTGTAACATTCTATTTCACGGTAAGCTTGCTATCAGTTCCAGGGCATAGTGATATCCCTGTGAAACAGATGAACTAGCCAGAATAGGCACAGTGCTACAATTAGACTCCGGAAAATAAGGTATTTATTATTATTATATATCAACCAAAAATCATATTCGAACTGCACAATATCTATTAAGTTAGAACAGTGACGTGGAAGATATCTCGTATCAACCGACTAAAGGCTTAACATTTACAAAGGTAATGTTTTTGAGATAGCTGCTCCATGATGATCGCTACAATTCTGTTAAATTTCCAATTACCTAAAAGTTAAAGCTTTTTGGTCAGTCTGCCAGCAACAGTACCCCCAATAACTTTTGTGCTGGTGTTCCAAAACCTGAGGTGTTCCTTTAGAGACTATTGCTTTAAGCCACATTTGCAGGATATGAGTTGTCAAAAGTAGCTAAAAGGAACTGCATTACCAGCTACGCCCAAGCGAACTAACTCCTAAGCATTTTAATTTTCTTCATTCGTATATGATAATACCCAAATAACAGCCAAGTTTTCTATTAAAAATCTCCATCGAGTCGGTTTGGATACCAAAAGTGAAGGCAAACTCCAGGCCCTAGCCTAATTTCTTATACTTGTGACCAGAAAGTGATGATTTTGAGAAATTCTACGTTGCTATATAGAATATAGATTGACTTGCTTTGGTTTGTTTAGTAAGGTTGGGTGATTGTCTTATCGCTAGAAGATCGGAACTTCTTAGAAGCTTTATCTGCGAACTCAATGTTTTAGGATAGGTGTACAAAACTTGGATGATACGAATTCGTCGCCGTTAAAAAAATTAGGCTTACAGTTTATCGTTTTCAGGGAGGTCTCATACACGAACTTTATTCTGTCAAGAACTGTCGGTGTCGTCGTTAGATTGAAAATTTCAGATAAAACAAACAAAAAAGTCAAGTTCGGCTGAACCCTTCACAAAGCATAAGAGCTTTATTTTGATTTTGATCGGCCAATTTTTATTGCAGCTATACGCTATATTAGTTCGGTTCGAACCATTTATTTAGAGATTGACAACAGTATCCTTGGACAATAATCTGTATCAAATTTTATGAAGATTTCTCGTCAAATAAATTGTTTTCCATACGAGGACTTTAGTTTGAGCGATCAATTTGCATCACAACTATAGAATAGTTGTTCGATATCGCCAGTTCCTACAAATGATTAGCTTTTTAGGAGAATTTGTGGAAAATTTCAGATCGATATCTTAAAAATCTTTACAAATATATACAAATAACAGACCGATATCCGTATATCGATAAATCGACTCAGCTCCTCACTCTGATCATTTGCATATATAGACAGTCACAATCTATGACAAGGCTAGTTGGTCGAGCTTCACTCTAGATGAGTTAAAGGCACTTTGCTCAAATTTCTCACTATATCAGTTATTTTTGCAGATACATGCGAAAAAAGGATTAAAAATAAATTCTGCAATATTAAGTTCTCTTAGCTGTCATAAATAAGAAAAGATGATCTAAAGGCGGTTATGGAATATGCTTCGAAGAAGATGTTGTAAATCAAACCAAAATGAGTACAAGACCCTATATTAATTACCTAAGCTCTAAACAAAAAAAATTTGTGTAAAATATATCAAATACCGCTTTTTATAAATATTAATATCATGAAGTCCAAATCATGGACCAATCGAAAAATTTGCAGAAGATGACACACATTCATTTAAAGGACCCACACGCTTAACCCTGCGGCGGTGGTATGCACCACACATACAGTTAAATTTTATTGAGTGCCCTGCAACGAGGTGGTAAAAAATTTAAAAACTCCACCAAAACACTAAAATCGTTCATAAAAAATTTAGTGGCACTGAGTGCTGGCGAAATTCGCAAAAACCGCAACTGTAACTTTTAATGGACGCATTTAAAAAGCGCTGAAAAAATGAAAAGGGCGCAAAAAATTGTAAAACAAAAGCGGCAAGGCAACCAAATTCAGACATACACTGCTACATACATACATACGTTGTGTAACAATGGCTCGTACTCGCACTAAAAATGACCGTAAAATCAACAGTTGGCCGTCCCGAATTTTAGTATCGTTTTAAATTTAAACGCTCGCAAACTGGATTTTTTTTGTGGTGTTGTTGGTGTACTGGAATCTTTTTTGCTTCCGATGCGCTTTCGTGGCGGTTTTTAATTGAGTGTTACATTTCTGCGTACTTTTTGGTGTTGTTGCTTTGCTTTGTCACCCCGCCGTCGTCAGCAGCAGTTGTAAATACGCACATGTATGTTTGTACGCGAGAGTTTTTCTTGTTTTTGTGCAAGTTTTATTTTTTTAGTTAAAAATTTACGATTGTGCTGTGCGAAATTAATTTCATATCGATAAAAACTTGAGTTGTGGCTTAAAAACACAAAAAGTTTGTGGCCTTGTGTAGCATTGTACTGCCATTACATTGTTGTTAATCTTTGTTGTTGTTGTGTTGTTGTTGTTCTGCTGTCTCTTTGATTACATCGGATTAACGTAACAACTTGGCGCGTTTCAAATTTACGATTGTCGCCGCGCTGATTTGTTACTCGACCTCTAAAAAGTGATACCAAAATAAAAACGGCGGACTCACTAAAATTTACGCGAAATTCGGTAGAAAGTCTTACTAACTTGAAGGTGATTCATTTGCTTACTAGCGGGAGTTTAATTCTTATTCTTTTTTTATCACGTAAAGAAATTTCTTAATGAAGAGAAAGCTACGTTCGGTGGTACTCACGGTGGTTCCTGGAAATTTATTTCACAAAAATGCCGTCGATGACTAAGTGGAATATAATTTTTTTTTCAGGATTAATAAAACATGTGAATAATAAAAAAATTTGAAACAAATTCGCCGAGCAAAATTTAGGCCATTCACTCCACTTTAATACCCTCCTGAGAAACCGCATGTATCCCTACATTGTTATCAGCATTGCAGGTTGTAGATCAAATTACTGAACTAACAAGATTTGCAAAGTCTTGATTTGAAACTTCATTTGTTTTATAAACCGAATTTTCTCCATAATTTAGTTTTCTGTTTGAAATAATATTATTCTCAGCTTTTTTATTAAAACAAAAATCTCAAATCTGAGTATCAATCAATGTCGATGGTCCACTCGGTTTTCAAATTAATTGAAATCTATCTATTTAATATCGAACAGAAAGTCTTTCTTGTATCAAATCTTTCTCCTTATCCCTAAAGGTGAAGTATTTTCTTCGGCTTATCTAATATCTCGAAAAAAAGACTTTCGCTCTTAAACCTCAGAAGATAAGATAAATAGATGAGGATTGCATCGCTACCTTAGGTCTTTTGTGCCCTCTCCTAAGTCACAACGACCCTCATAGCCCCAGTATACTACTATCCTATTTGGAATCATGGATCCAAGGGCCTTTGTCCTGAGTCTGAGGACTTCTTTGCAGTCTAGAGATTGAGGCTCCCTGTCGTAGAACTCGCAATTTTCATAAGAAGCTAAGCCCATTTTATATAAGAGCTTCTTACAGTGGCCAATGTAGAATGCGACAACTAGCATGAATTTGTTCTCAAGGAGGTTGATTACATATTTAAACCTTCTGAGGTTGTTGCCAATGCCTATCTCTGACTACTTCTTCTTTGTGGAGCAGCTCCTTTATGGTGGACACACCGAGATAAAGGGTTCAGTTTCTACCATTTTTGTGGATGCTGCGAAGTGGGCGAACTCATCAGCCGGTTCATTCTCGGCTATACCTTTGTGACCTGGCAGCCAGATGAGGTGAGACTATTCAGTTCTCTACAATCGTCAAACCTAATTACAACATATGTAAGTTTTTGGAAAAAAGTTTCATTTATTAGTACAATAGTGAAACTATAATATGGGATAATAGTAAAACTATATTAGGGTACAGTTCGCTGATCGTACACTTGACACTAGTGAAGAGTTGTTTCGACTCCTTAATTCAGACAACGAGTTACTTAATGATTAAACCAGTTTAAGTGCCCTTAGTGATTTGCAGGAAACTTCGAGTGGTACAAAGCCTTCAAAAATGGTCGAGTGATCGTTGAAGACATGCCTAGTTGTGAACGACCTTCGACTCTTCAACTGATGAAAATATTAAAAAAGTGAAGGATATAGCGCTTGAAAATCGTCAGGCAAGCATTAGAGAGATGGCAAAATATCTCGAAATCAATCGTGAGTCCGTTCGAATGATTTTGGTGGGTATTTTGGGTATGAAACGCATTCTTGCTCAACTTGTCACGAGAAAGCTGATATTTTTTCAAAAAGAGTATCGTAACCAGATCTTTTTGGACATACTTGATCGTGCAAATTCCGGTCTCACATATACTTATGTATGTGAGAGTGAGAGAAAGTTATAAATGCCGGCGGGCCATGGGTTCATGACTTTGAAATGCAAATAAGTCAGCAATCATAGGAATGGAGAAAAAACAAGCTGAAAAAAAAACACGCCAAAGCCGCTCTAAAATCATCGTATTATTTGATACTCGTGGTTTGATGTATCATGAATTTGTTTCGGAGGGACAAACGGTCAATTAGAAGTTCTATTTGGCCATATTATTTAATTCGACAGCCGAAGGCCTCTGCTGCCAGTGCTGCTAGATATTTATTTGTAGAATATTAAGTATTGTACAAATAATTTATAAAAAAAAAAAAATAAAAAATAAAAAATTATTGAAGTAAAATTCATGGATTTTACACGATGATAATGTACCATCGTATCGACCCACGATTGCTACCGAATTTAAAGCAAAAAGCGCCGATTTGGCTCCGTGTGATATTTTTTTTAATCTCTTAGCAAAATTACCGCTCCATGGAAACCGTTCATAGTCGATCAAAGAGATAAATCAAAATTCTCTAAAGCAGCTGAAGACCATCCCAAAAAGTGCTTATGAAAAGTACTTTGAGGACTGCAAAAATCGTTATTAATCGTATAAGTCATCTGGTGGAGATTACTTTGAAGGCGACAAAGTTGAATAATTAAATATTTTGCGTTTAATTTACAATTTCCGAGTACTTTTTTGTCACTTGTATATGCATTCTCATTCTTCTAATAAATGTCCATACCCCGAAACAAGCCGAAAAGATTAGTATCAAATCAGCCAACAGAAACTTGAAAGTCAAAAGATCAACAAGCTACTAACTGCATACATGCTAATTTGCATTCACACTTTTAGCTCTTTGCCCTCAAAAATACACAGACAGGCGGGTACAAATGAGAATACTTAAGCACAAACAGCTGGTCTGATGTATTGTAAACCAAAGTAACGAAATCGTAAGACCATTAATTTCGTTAAATATGCTAACTAAAATGACTTAGAACCAGAAGAGAACACGCAATCACAGCAACAAAAGCAATAACCACCACCACCGCAATCACAAAGCAGTGCAGCCTCGAGCGTTGTAAACACAAAAGCTCAAATGGAAATAGTGTAAAACGAAAAATAAAAATAAAAGTTGAAATACCTGCAAGTTGAAAGACAATTGTGCTGCATGTTGCAGTTGCGTAGATCCAACAACAGTAAATGACAACGGCTAATGAACTACAACAGCTGGCAATGTGCAAAAGTCAAAATAAACATTGGCAAGCCTGGCAAAAGCCAACGGAGCGCTGCACTGTTGCAAGTATTTGCATATTCACCTTCATGCACATATACATATATGCATGTATGTGTGTGTGTTTGACTGCCTTGCTGCGAGATTGCAATCGTCAACAGTTGCTTTGTAGTTGCTTTTTGGGTGCGTATTGCACGTTTTTGCCTATAAGTGATTGCATTGCTGGACAAGCCACACACCCACCCACCCACACATTAACACAACATCCACACAAACACATAGATACGTTCGCTTTACAACGCAAATAAGTCAAAATTGCCTGTTGCACAGCTTTAACGGCCAGCAGTTACTCATACGCCATGTGTTACAGTTTGACTTGCTCTCATTTGCGCCATGTTTTTGTTGTATTTTTAGCGCATTTTCCACCAGCTCGCATTTTAATACTTTTGTTTATTATTTCAATCATTGTTGCTGTTGTTACATCTAAGTTTCGTTTTTCTTTTTAACTCCATTTTGCCGTCTTCTGTCATTATTAGCGCATTTGCTTTGCCAATAAGCGACTTTGTTTGCTTTGCAAAGATCAATTGTTGCCCATAAATTAGTTCTTTGTGCTTGAGTTATAGTTTTAGTTGCTTTTTCTTCCAATGCAGTGGTTAAAGTAGAAGTTATCTGACGTAAATTGACCTTGGAATGTGTGAAAGTTGTTGTTTATGCCCGCGCTGCGATTTGGATGATTGCAGGCAGAATTTAGTGTTGCAGAAAGTGGTGAGAGAATAGAAGGAGTGAATATAAAATGATGTACATCTCATTATTAGAGATTCTGGGTATCTCAATAAGCTTAGATGTTGCTGTATATATTGGATTAGAAGCTAGAAACTATTTTTTTCGGTCGATAAAACGAGGTTTTCAGATTGGTTTATTTTGTTTTTGCTTATCGATAAATCGCTATATACATACATGATAAACATTACTTTTCATTACATGATAAACATTACTTTTCTTACCTTAGTCTGCATGTGGTTCGAAAATTAGATAATGGCTATGAAAATGAATGCCTTAGAAATTCTACGACCGTAACATAACTTTAGAAATCGCCTAAACCTCAGAAATCAATCACGATATTAGAAATAAACACCCCATAAATAGTGCATGTGATATGTGGTAACTTACATCTAAAAATGTTCGAAATCGGTGCATGTCTTCTTTAGTTTCGATATAAAAATTGGTTCATGGCTTCGCTAGTTTCGGTATACTAATTGAAAACAAGGTTCCAGTGCTGTCATTGGTGAAAGTAGGATAATACTCGTATGAAATAAATAGTGTATCTGACACGGGGTAACTCACATCTAAAAATGATCGAAATTGGTTCACGCCTTCTCTAGTTTTGGTATACGTATAGAATATGTGATATCAGTGCTATTTGTTGACTTTCTGGATTTTTAAATTTTTTCGCCTGTTTTCACCTAATACTGATAGCCATATTACAATCCGTTTTTGGTACTTCTTTCATTGTTTATTTTGTACTGATGAATGTCGGAGCTCAAAGCTTTCTATTGAATTACTCGTAACTATACCTTGAACAGGGTATATGAATTTTGGCACAAAGTATGTAACATTCAGAAGGAAACGTGGGTTCTATATAGCCGTGCTCGTCTGTCTGCACTTTAGTCTTTGTGATATTGATCCGAATTTTTGCACACGTCTTTTTCGCTTTAAGTAGCTGGTCATTCGTCGGAGCCACCGATATCGGACCATTATAGCATATAGTTGTCATACAAACTGAGCGATCGGAATCAAATGCTGGTATGGAAATCTTTTTCATTTGACGAGTTATCTTCATGAATTTTAGCACAGATAATTTTCCAATTTAAGGTTACAATCTCCGAAGAAATTGTTCAAATCGGACCACTATAGCATGTAGCTGATATACAAAATGATTGATCAAAATGAAATTCTTCTGTTAACTTTTTTACTTGACAAGATATTTGACATACGTATATATTATTACTCAAGGATTTCAATAAGAGCTCTGCAAAAAAGTACATTCGCTGCCAATTTGTATGGAACTATATTTCTTTTGCTTAACCACCACGGGCACGCTTGTAGAAGTCCCTACGCTGATATCGACGGTTCTCGAGCATTAATCGACCGATACTACTGCAATTCGACGTTCGCTATTCGTACGAAGTTCATTACTCGTCGCTTTCTGGTTGGCATAGATCATAGGCTTGACGTAGCCCCACAAGAAATAGTCTAACGACGTCAAATCGCACAGCAGAGGCGGCCAATTGACTGGGCCATTTCGTGAGATAACACGTTCACCAACTTGGTTTTCAATAATTCGATTGTGACATTCGTTGTGTGGATGGTGGTGCCATCCTGTTGGAACCACATATTGCCCAAGTCTATATCATACAATTCAGGCCAAAAATATTCAGTTATCATTAAGCGGTAGCGTATCTGATTCACAGTAACGTACTGGCCTTGACCTTCTCGGAAAAAGTACGGCCCAATGACGCCGCCGACCCATAAACCGCACCCAACCGTAATTTTTTCGGGATCCAATGGTGACTCATAGAGTACTTGTGGATTGCTGCCTAACCAATAACGCATATTTTGTTTATTGCTGAAGTCATTCAGCCAGAAATGAGGCTCATCAGGATAATTTTCAAGTTGTCGCTCGGCCCAATTCACGAACATACAACGATGCTGGTGATCAAGCGGCTTTAGTTCTTGTAAGGATGTAGGCCAAGGTTTTTTCGCAAACAACGACGTCACGGAGAAGCCCAACGCTTGAAAACGACGTGTGAGCGACTAATTTAGGTCTTCCTCAATAGATGCGCTAGCGGCAGCAATATTTTCGACACTACTGACATTTCTTTGTCCCACTGACACGGGAACATTTTGTACTGTGCTTGTGGAATTAAAATTTTCTACTAGACGCTTAATTGTTGATCTGACAGGACGACTATGACGACCATAAATTGGACGTGGCGCTCTTAAAGTTGAGTTCACTGACTTCAAATTTCTGTAGTAAATATTTAATAATTTTGACTTGTTGTTAGATCGTATATCTTTCTATGATGAAATGATAAATCTTTCTGAAGAGAAATGTCAAAAAGGCAAGAAAGAATAAAGTGTCGGTTGCTGTCCCTATCGGTCTACTTTGCAGCGTCGCTATTGAAAAATTCCAAACTGTTACCCTACCTTTAGTTTTTCTTAAAATGACATACCTACCAATTTCTTGAACGCGAATAAGCATTATTTAATTAAAATGTTATTTTATTATTTTTAAGATACTTGTATTATGTTTTTTCTTCCATTAGCCTTATCAGACTTAATAGAAATATTTACGGAGTTATTTCTTGTCCCAAAATTGGATGCTTGAAACCGAATACCCACAGCGATTCTTATCTTCGCCTTTTACATATTGTTTTCATATCTATTTGTATACATATGTATATTTTTTCGATTTTATTTCGCTTGTTGCTAATGAATAAATTAATGTGCAGCAAATTTATGTCACACAACTCGGGCGGCAGTCGCCAAAAGTCTTCCTCCAAACACTTATCTCATTCACTTAATCACAAATTAATTAATAGTTGCTAAAAAGCTACGAAATTCCGCTGATAAAAAACGACCTGTTTCAACTGCCATTATTTTACGAGTGTTAAATTGATTTCTATTGGTGGTTTTCATAAGCGCAAGCGCATCGGTTTGTAAGATATAAAAAAAATATGTGAATAAAAATCAGCTATGAGCATATTAAAGAAGCACACAACAAAACAAAAACTAAAACAAAACAAAAAAAGTCTAAGTGGCCAGACTTATGCATATTTATGACATGTAAATATGTACTTAAATGTCTTTTGTTTAGCATTATTGTATGTTTAGTATGAATGTTTGTGTGTGTACAACAATTTGCCACTCACCGAACGCCCATAAATAATTAGGCGTAGCGCAGCTGTCGTCGCAGCAGCAAAAATAGTAATAATGATAGCAACAACAAGCAAAAATTAATACTAAATAGCCAAGGAGTCCAGCTGTGCGCGCTTTGTAAAATCTGTCAATATTAATTTATCTAAAAAATTTTGAAAATCGAGAGTGTCGTGGCGTCGCTGAGCGATTGAGCTTTTGGCGGCATCGGCAAATGCCTCAAATATTTTTATGGCCCCATTTAAATTAGTGTCTAATTGTCATTGACGAAATTAGCGGCGACCCATAAATGTTGCCACAGATTTTTATTTGATTTTTTCTCTTTCATTTTTTGACTTTTATTGCATTGTTCATTAGGAACGGTAGCAGTTGCTATTATTTTTACTTTTTATGTGGCGATTTTGTTGACTTCATTTGAGAAAAACAAAAAAATTTATGTTTGTAAATATTTATGGGTTCAATTAGGTGGCGCTTTAAAAGTATAACCTAAAATTTATATTTTTTTTAAGGTTAAGGCGTGAGTTTCACAACGCTTTTTTAGGAAGAACTAAGAGAGGTCGTAGAGTTTCTCAATAATTAATTTTTTTTTTAATATGAGGTCCTGTATATGCGAGGAAATATATTTATTCTCTCACGTTTTTAGTATTTTTTAATTACATTTTATATATCAAATTTAAATTATTTGTACTTCTACTCACGTTTGCATACACGATGATGATTCAGTTTCTTAGTTGGATCACGGTAGTAGCCTTCCTTGCAATAATGACAGTGTCGTCCAGTAGTAAAGTGCCGACAATTTACACAAACTCCGCCAGAGATACGTCCGGAGAGCTTGAATAGTTCCATATTGAAGCGACATTGACGAGCGTGGTTGTTGCAGTTGCAGACTGTAAACATTAGAAGAAATGCAGTTAATTAAAAATTTATTTAAGATAGGGATTTACTTATATAAAACTTGATATACTTATATACCATGAATAATTCGATGACTACTCATAAGCATATCTTTCCATCTGACAAAATCGGTTAAAAACTTCCAGCTTTTTAATCACTTTATACATATACATATTTATTAATGGCTGACTGGTCTTCATCTGGGTCCTATCCGCATAGCCTAGGTATTATGATAGTATACCTTCAGCGGTCTTTCGATAATCTACTTTAAGGAGCCTTATTTTTGTACTCCCGCAACACCTAACGATTGCCTATAATGCTCTATATGAAGATAGATGTAGAATTACTTGTATAAATGATAAGATATGCGACTTCGCTAAGTATGATAACTATGCCCCTAAATGTATGCTTCAAATAGATGTGTGACTTGGGTAAAAATTAATTATTTCCTCGTTAATAATATCATGTTCTCATTGATATTTAATTGTCTTTCCGTTTATACTTTTTTTGGAAAATAATCTTTAAGTACTTAAATAAATCGTTTGTAGATAAAAAATTCTTCACAAGCTCCTAAATAATCTTCTTGTGATAAATATCAACAAAACATGACAAATGTTTACCAAACGAAAACCACAGATGAATAAATCCACAAAATAACATATAAATCACTTTATAAATATATTTGTTTAGCATGCAAATGTTGAGTGATTGACACCCGAGGCAACCCAACCGGGAGTAGCGAATTACTATGTATCGAATTCCTTAGGCTTCCTGCCCAAAACAAATTGTCAAGCAAATCCCTTAAATAAATATGTTTTTTTTTTTTCTAAAGAATACGTAGAACTGTTTGACTTTTGCATGCTGTCAGTGTGGCATTAGCTGTCATTGTTGTTGTTGGCAGCACTCACATACCACCGCACTGTTGGCATTTTTAGAATTTTTTTCCGCCTAAGCTGTTGATAGCTTTGGCATTTAATGTTTGTTCCCGTTAATTTCCCTAGAGTGTAATGTGTAAATCTCTATTGGCACAACAACAACAAAACCAGCAACATGAAATACCAGCAGAAAAACATGAATAATTGACAGTGTTGCCGCCATTGATGAATGTTTAGTGATTAGCATTTAGTGGTGGCGAACCACGGCCCCCTCGCTGCAGCTTTCACCGAAAAAATAATGGCCGTGGAGCTTTTGTGGCAAGCATTTTAGCGTTTTATCTCACAATATTATTTTACTGTTATTTATTGTGTAATATTTATATTTATCCGGCCTGCCACATTTATCATAGCATCGTTTAATGGCCACAATGGCGCGCAGTCTTTCTGCTTGGCCCTCCGGATTTCTCTTGGTATCACCAATAGGGTGGATTTACATTTCTTGTATCGCGTTGATTTCATTTTTTCACATTCAATGTACAAATTTATTCTTATGCAAATTGCGTTGGCTATCGGTGGCTAATCAATAGCGCCAGCGCAGCGTAACGTTTGACATAATAACGCGATTTCGATTGATTGTGAACAATAAAAAGTAGAAGTGTGGTGGAAGAGAAGAAAGTAAAGAAAAGAAAACCGCAATAATGGGACCAGAAATATGTAGGAAGAGGCGTTAAGTAATAAATAATGATTGCTTTGGTAATTTAGACTTTGAACTCAGGTGCAAATGTAGGAATATTTATTTATCTCGTTGTAATGATTGCTTTTTGTAATTTTTTCTTAGCCATTTATGGAATGAGGAGTTACTTGAACGAAAATTATTTAGAATAAATAACGTAATATATACTACTGTGATCAAAAGATAAGGTGAATAAAAATTTCCTCCCTTTCAAAATAATCCTCGTGCGATAAAACGCACTTTTTCCAACGTTTTTTTTTCAATCGTCGAAACTGTTGGAATAGCTTTTTTTGCCTTCGAGACCATTTCTCTTCGGTTTTTAACTCCTCAATCGTGTCAAAACGTCGATCCCGTTTTGGGCCTTTGAGTTTGCTGAATAGCCAAAGGGTGGTTGCGGAACGATAAGAGTCGAGCTTTTGAGAAAAAAGTTACTAAAAACCAATGCAGTATGCCTTTCTGGTCAAACGTGTACCTTTAAAGAAACTGGGACGCATAAAAAATATTTTTTGAAGAGAGTTTTGGCCGGTGCAAAGAATTTATGTTAGACCTTACTTTTGGATCACAGTAGAATAATTTCGATAAGGGCGGGAGTTCTCACACTACTTATCTGGATCAAGGTTGTCAATGATCTTCAAACCTTCTTTTTGGATCACAGTAGTATAATTTCATTACGGGCGGGAGTTCTCTCGCCGCTTATCTGGATCTTGGTTGTCAATGATTTACAGAAAAAAGCTTAAGGAAGCTGGCAGCCGAGCGATGGTTTATACAGATGACGTAGCTCTCATGTTTAAGGGAAAATTCCTAGATACAATGTATGAGTTAACTCAAGAGTACCTCAGTTGTCTCGCCATTAATTATAATAGCTGTATTTGTTCACTAATAAATATCAATTCCGCCCTGCGAGCAGAGTTAAATATTATCTAGACAGGAAACGCATCGAAATAAGAGCAAGGATAATAGTCCTTTGACTCTATGAGACCATAGTTAAGCCTATAATGTTCAATGGAATAGTTGTATGGTGGAAGGAGCTGGAAAAGACTACGCCTACAAAGAAATTAGTGAGCATTTAACGAATAGTTCTCATCAGCACTACGGACCATATCAACTATGGCACTCAAAGCCTTGCTGTACATTACTCGTCGACATAGCCAGAAGGCGCTGGTCGCGAAAGTTGCTCTCAGACTAAGATAACCTGGGTAAGGAGATAACTGCCGGCCTGTCCCTAGGTAATCTGTGTGCACTTAGATTTCATTCAAATACTTGGACTACAAGGTCGCAGAGCTTAGCACTGCCAGTATTTTCTCTACGCCCACACCTTCGCCGGAAGTATAGGAGGGAAGGTGTTGCTGGGGAGAGGGGCGGTGATCTTTTTTTACAGACGAATCAAAATCCGCGGAGATGGTTGGGGGAGAAGTTTGCCAGTTGTATAAGCTGCTTGGAATAGGATGAGATAGAATCATTACAACAATTACTTTCCGAATGTCTCGCCTTTTTTTATCAAAGCATAAATAACTCGGATCTCAAACTTTTAGACAACCAGATGAAATGGCTGAAACATAAATTAAGTACCTAAGCAAATTGTAGGTAGCTTCAATGCGCTATGTCGAGAGTTAATACCAAATTACAGCAGTTCTTATCCGGCTTCACAAAGGACACTATTTAGAAATTTAACTGTGACTCCCCGACGTCTTAGGGGATCAACCATCTAACCTAGCTTATCCTAATCCACTGCATTGTCGTCTTAAGTAATCAATCATCTAACATATACTAACCCATTGCATAACCGTTTCACAATCCCTTTCTTAGTTAATATATTCATTAGGTTTTTGAAGAAAAATGTAAAAATACCTGCGAATTTAAATCTAGCGGAACAATAATGGTCAATAATGAATTCTTATATGATCTAATATGTTCATCGGACACCCCTTGAATTCGGCGCTCTAAAATGCAATATATCACACAGTAAGGCGTTCCAAAACATTTCATGTTAGATTAAAAATGTAAACTTAAACATTTCTAACGCATTGACGTATGCTAGATTATGTTTAAATAGCAGCGTTAATTAGCTTTAGCACCTCTATTTATTGCAGGCGAAATTCCTCAGACATTTCATGCGCCTGCCACATTGATTTATGTTTTTCCAGCAGAAAATATTTTTCAAAGTCTTTTTGTTGTGGCGAAACACCTTTTCTCAACTAAATGCTATACTTAGTGGCTGGCTTCATTCATATTTATTTGCGTAACTTCTTCGCTTGCCATAATTTCTGTGCCTGTTTACCTTTTTATAGTTTACAGCCGGCCGTTGGAGTGCTAATTGCTTTGAAAATGCTTTTAAATGCTCTTTGCAAATTGTTAAGGTACACACACACTCCACTGCAGCAGACTTTTTGAGCGAAAAGGCGTCGGAAAATGTTTTCAAAACTATTTAGTGGAGCATATTAGTTTGGTGGCAGCTGTTTTTTTTAAGCACCTGCCAGTTTTTGACATTGAAATTTTGCTCCGATTTTAAATATTTATTTTTACAAATCGTTGTTTTTGTATTTGCTTTCATTAATTATGCACAAGTTTGACTATTTGAACTAGTTTTCAGGCATTGTTATGTAAAAATCAATTATTAATTAGACTGATTCCATTACTTCATGTAAGTTTTCACTTTCATTGCGAGAAGCGAAAGTTTTAGCACCGCATCTCATTAAATTGAAAGGTAAAAGCTTGTTAAATCAATATTTGTTGTAGAGCATGTCATATTGAGATGGCATTAGCATTAGGCTAACGAAAATTGAATTCAACTCAAAATAAAATGTTCATTTAAAGTACAAGATAACTTCTGATTGTTGGTTGGTTACATATCTGAATTGTGGGCGCTCATACACCATCAGTTAACTTCTCTAAGTGCTGTAAGACCCCTATTTGTGAGTTCAGTATAATTCCATAATGTTTCACCTGAACGTAAACGAGTCACAGTATGATGCCGACAGATCCTTTCCTTGAATTCGGAATACTTTCTCATAAATTTACTTAATAAATGTTTCTTAAGCGAGTTTTGATAACCAAGAATATATATTTCTCACTCTCTAACGCTGTAAGCAAGCAAAATTATATTATTTTGCATGAAAACAGAATCGCAGAATCCACTTTTTACTTTTGAATCTCAGTGATCAAAAAATCAAATCAAATCCGGAATTCCTCGGCAGATATTTTTGGAAGCTATATTAGTTTATGGTTTGTGGATTCAGAATTCCGTAGAATCTTTCTCTCAAAAACTCGTAACACTGACTCATCAGATGTTGTCATCGTTCATGCCTCTGCACCATATCTGAAGACGGTAAAAATGAGTCTCTTAAGAGTTTGGTCTTTCTTCGTTGAGAGAAGACTTAAGACCTCATTTGGCTATTCAGACTGAAATACTCGTAGAATCTGTTGGCAAGAGTTATTTTAAGTTGGATTTCAAGGCTGACGTTGTCGTTGGTGTTAATGATGGCCCCTAGATAGATAAAATTATCTACTACTTCGATGTTATGACTGTCAACAGTGACGTGGGAGTCAAGAGGCGAATGCTACGACTGTTTGTTTGATGACAGGAGATATTTCATCTTGCCCTCGTTCACCAACGTACTCATTTGCTTCCCTTCTTTGTCCAATCTGGAGACAGGAGAACTAACAGCGCGGTTGTTATGGCTAATAATATCGATGTTGTGACCTTTTCATTGGGGGTGTATTTTTACGTAGCGGGTCCCAAACCCCAGATGGGGGTTTTCTGCTTCTCACTTTAGTTCGCCTTTAAACGGATGTTTTTTGGCTACCTTGAGGATACTTTGTCTAAAGACCGTAAGTCGTGAGCTGCTTATATGTGAAAGAGTCGTTTCTGTGCCAAGTCAATGGTGCCCAGAGAACTTTTCTCACTTGCGTGAATTTCTACACTTGGATCCATCTTCCTCTGAAAATGGCTTCATCCCCCGGTTTGTGTGACAGTACCTTAATAGTCACAACGGCGCTTTCATTCTGATTATTTTTATGTCAAAAATACCCCACGCTATAAAAGGACAAAAGTCGAAAATATCGATAAAGTAATAGAAATCCTCAAGTTCGACCGTCGTGAAGGCATTGTTTCCGGGAGGCCGTTATCCAAAAACCAGAAACAGACTTCATGAGCCGAATTTCCATCCGTTAATGGCTGCTGACTCGCAACAATATCGATCCATTTCTGAAGCGGACGGTTACTGATGATGAACAGTGGGCCACTTACGACCACTTCAGGTCATGATGGTCGAATCGTGGTGAGCCAGCACATACGGTGACCGAGCCATGTTTGACGGTTTGCTATACTATATGTATAGTGGGGTTGATTGGGAAATCTTCTAGCAAAAACTGCTATCGCAAGGCCCGAACATTTGGTTCAGACATGTATTGTACCGTCTGAAGCTAGCAATAGCCCAGAAGCTGTCAGCTTTAGACAATAGGAGAGGAATTGTGCTCCAAAAGGATGGTGTCTAGCTATACATAAGTATCGTAACTGACTTGCTTGAAGCTTCCTTGGTTGGGAAGTTCTCAGGCATCCACCTTATAGTCCGGGCTCTGTACTAAGTGAATGATTTGTTGGTGGAAAATTTATCTCAAAAGAAGCTTGTGAAAATGTCTGTTCCAATATTTTGGTAATAAGAAGGAGTGTTGCTATGAGAGTGGCATTTTGAAACTGCCTTCAAATGGCAACAAGATATCTAACCAATGGCGCAAATAAGGGATTTCTTTTCACTAGACCTTGTACTTGGAATACATACGAGGGCTAAAGTTTGAATACTGTTTTGTCGCCATAAATTTTATGTCATACTTCAACTTTCTAGTGTTCCATACGTCAGGAAGAGCTTAGATAGTTTGCTTTGAAATATAGGGAAAGCTGTAAACCGTCCACAGCATTATGTTTAAATGAATATAATTTAGTTCATATAGTACATTTTAGATGCATTCAAACTAAATATATGACTATCCGCCCTTAAAATAGATCGGTTGGTCGTTTTGGAGGTGAAAGCTCTGTTTTTTTATATGTTTTTTTTTTTAAATTACTAGATTACACTTAATTAGGAATAACAGAATTTTTAAGATACTTCAAGTGAGACAAGTGAGTCACCTGTCGTTGAATTATCTTTATAATTGCATTATGATTTCCCAACTAAGTTTAGTGGGTGTGTTGTGAGCTTTTTGTTATGCTAATCTCATCGCGTCTAAGAAAATGTGAAAGCTTTGTAGTTGAGTTATTTCTTAGTAGGTGCTTTTAAATGTAGCTACTAGTGTGTGATTTATTAGTGACTTTCATTGTAATTTTACTAATCTTAAGAAATTTTTGAATTTAAAAGTTCGTTTCCGTTCAAGAATGGATGGAAGAAGATATATGCCTCAGTTTAGAAAGCAAATACATCATGTTTTGTTTATGAATTCTAATAAATTTTTATATCCACAAATACATTTATCACAGTCAAATAACAAGCGCGTAAGCAGCCATGAACCATCTGTAACCAGAAGACTAAGAACTGTCTCTCTTACGGTAGTTCGAAAATGTTGTAAGTACCAGCGATTAACGCCACATGTAACCTAAATTCGGTGAAAGAGAATCTCAACAATATTAAAGTGGGAGTATATTTCATAGAAAAGTAAAGAAATTGTATATTTTGAGTAGACTTTTGACAGTTTAGAGGTGTTGGGGGGTAAATAGCAAAGTTTATTTTTTTTTATTTTTTTGAGTAGACTCTTTGACTTTTGACAACTTAGATAGCAAAGTTTCAAGGTGTGGATCAAAAATTAAATTTTTGTTCTTTTTATGTAATTTATGTTAACTTGCAGCAAAAATTAAACAATAAATACTTTTCTCTAAACTTTCAAATATTGACTTAAGCGCCCTATCTAAGTGATAGCTTGAGCCTTTTGTCTACAAACAAGCTGAAGCTGGAATTATGTACACTTCACACCTGCTAACAACACTATTTTTATTATTAAAGCAGCTGGTTGACATTCTAAGTTAGGTAGAGCAAGCAACAAAATAAAAACTTTTCTAAAACAACAACAAAAAACTTTTGTGAATCTCATATGTTGCAAGCAAATATTAGTTAATATGTTTGTTGGAACACAACGACAACAATAATTCTACCCAAAAAAAAACAACAATAAATATTCACGATAAAACTTGTAGAAGAAAATCGGGAAAAAGATGAATAGAATAATGAAAATAATAAAATTAGAAAGATAATCTGAGCGCGAAGCGCAAAGAAAGAGAGAGTGCTTCCGAGGGAGCACAGGTGCAATCTGCAACGAAGCCACCAACAGCGTCGACACGCCATCGTAAAAGTTTAACTGATTGCTTGACTTACTAACTGTCAGTTTCAATGGCTGCTTGCTTGGCTGCTGGCGTGACTTGACTTTATCTGACGCGACTTGTTCCAGCCATCTGGTGGCTTCGTGTGAAATGGAAGTTGAATTCGTGTTAGAAATAAAGAAGATAATTAATTTTAATGCGTTAATAAAGATCGATGCACCAACAAGATGCGCAGATATGCATTAGCACACATACATTCACACAAACATGTATATATTTACATATGTAAATAAGCAAGCCACAGCAGCTTCTATGTTCTGCTTCTATGTTTTTAGCTGGTGGCACGCTAAGGCGCTGCATGCCGCGCTGCCAATCTGAGTGGTTGTTAGACGACGCTTGCATCCAGGTAAACAGTTCTTTGAATACGTGTGTAGTATACAACAAAAACAAAAAAACTAAAAAAATGTAAGAGAAGGTAAAACAAATATTTAAGGAGAAGCAGGAAAAGCCAGCCACACAATGAAAACAAATGAAAGCGTTAACTATAAATCTTCATTAAAGAATGTGTTCTTCTTTTCTCGTTCTCCGTTTGGTCGTAATAAAAATAGAAATATAATAGAGATCTTTGATAGCTAGTTAACTTTGTCAGATAAGCAAATTAGAGCGCACTAATAATTCTAACTTACAATGTAATTGTTAGTCTTGATACTTTTTTATATTATGTATACGCAAAAGCTATTTTTTAAGTTCTGAATGTACTATAATGTAAAAACTGATCTCAAATTTGTTCGGTACGGCGTTGAGGGTTGCTATTTTTATTTGACTTCCTTTTTCACCACAAAATCAAAAAGTGGATATATACGACTAACCAACCCGGCTCCCGGAGTATCTGGCGAATCTCTATCGATGTGTGTGTCCTGGCGTTTTCATGATGGAATAGAATTCCTATCTTTTCAGCATCAATTCGCAAATGAATATTCGATACATGAGGATTGTCATTGGCATGAACTCGTGGGATACCTAAAAATCAGGCTTATTTTTGTATCTAGCGGTATATAAATGGTATAACAGGTTTTTTTGACAATTTACAGTTCCTGGCCAATAGAAAAAGGGTTGTATTATGATCGGACTCGGCAATTTCTATTTGATATATTTTCTTATGCAAAAATTTACAGAACGGAATAGACTAAACTGAAATTACAAGTCATTGGTTAGATCGTGTGATAGTCGTTGTCTGATTTGTGATAAAATTGTATGGAAGAAGGTGACATACAAACGTCTAGACACTTTCTTCTTATATTGTGCAAGATTGAGGTTTTAGCGTGCCGGCAGTCTTACCTTCGGCAAACTAGAAGAAATAACCGAGAGAGACATTGGCAGCCGCAACAAATTTGTAATCGATTCAAAGTGCTTTCCATATATGATGGTCTTTGTGTTATATTATAGGAGTTCTAGGTACTACAATGAGCTGTTCAACTGAGATCCCTATTTCGAGGTAGTTATAACGTAGTGAGTGAGAATTTTTTTTTTCAGTGATACCATAGTATTATGAATATGTATATATCTGTGTTAGCGAACTCTTTGATTGAACCTCAATTTCTTAATCAATTTTCGTGTAGATGATTATTCTCGTACTACCCAAAAAAGCTCTGCCCAAAAAATTCCATTTGTTTGTGGTTCGATAGGTCAATTTCAATTTAAGGGGTTACATGGGCTTACGGGTTTCAAAAAAATTATTTTTTTTTATTGTCTCATTAAATTGTGCGCTCGAGGCTAGCTCGGCTAAGTTCGCCAATTTTAAAGCGGTTTTTCTCGAAACTTTGTTTTTGAAGTTGGTTGGCAAGATTTATAATATTTTTTCCAAACATTTCAGAATTTTTTGGTTTCCAAGGAAATTTATGTTATCCCTTAAGGGAGGAGCCTGATTTAGAAGCTTCAAAAAATCGATTTTTTTGTTTAGATCTCTTTAGAAATAATCTAAGAATATGTCCTCAAAGGTTTAGATGAGGATTTAAAATATTTTCGAATCTAGAAGGAAAGTAGTGACCGAGCGTGTAGCAGATATATGAGCGATTGGGCAGAAAGCGAAAACTTTGACGCGCGGTTTCTCGGTTTCTCGGTTTTTCACTTTTACGATTTCTCTTAATTGGCGGGCAGGATAGAAAAAAAACTAAACGTCGTATGGATTTGGGGCAAAGTTTATTAACTTTGGGCTTAAATTATCTTCTAAAAAACTAAGAACTACTATTTTTAAACAACATAAACCACTTTTTTTCAATTTTTAAAAAATTTCTAATATTTTACACTTTTTTTCGGAATTAGAAAAGAAATTATTAAAAAATATGAAGCTCTTTGAATTTTTTGTTTCCGATAGAAATTGCGACCTGCACCCTGCTTCCCAAAGGAAGAATAGCAAAGATTTCGTATCCAAAAAAATTTTTGAATAATGCTTAAATATATAACTATAAACCCTAGAAATTTTGAAGCCTCTAAACCGAGCTCCCCTCTTAAATAAAATATTGTTTTATATTATATTCGAAACACTATATGAGAACAATTCGATTTATTAATTCTCATCCCCAGCTACCGAGTAGCCGATCTGATATCTAATCTGATCTGGCTTATCGGAGACACGCTTGGGCTTAAGGATTCCTGATCATGTTTTAGTTTTTCTTTTTTATTTATCTATATAATTTATTAAGTTTAATTTCTGATTTATTATGTGTCCAGCCTTAGTTTTGTATATCCATAAGATTTATTGTTCTGAAATTAAATATTCAGACATATGTATTTTCAAAATGAACTGAAAAATATACGATTCGATTCTGTGCTCTTTTTATTGCTTTATTCACCCCTCCCTTAGGATAGAAACACATTTTGCACATTTAGTAAACTTTTGCTTACTATTGTTCACCCTTCTATGTTTTTTATTTTTGATTTCCGTTTTAAGTGAAATTTAATGATTGTACAAATTTACAAAGCAATAGGTAATTATGGCAACTTGAGTTGATTTTACACAAATATACATACATGCATACATTTGGTTGGCGACATGCAACAAAATCTTCATATTTTGTTCTGGGTGTGATTGTATGCCACTTAGTAAGAGTATTTGCTCGATCCCATATAAATATTTGCCCACCTTGCATAGCATAATGTGACATAGCATAGCACAGTGTTGCGTGTGCTTATGTGTAGATATGTATGCTAGTTTATTAGCTTCAACAACAGTTGCAGCTTTGCTCCATTGCACTTGGCAAATGTCAGCCGCCAGTAATGACGTTTACATTAGACGTTTACTCACTTTGATTAATGAGCAATGAGTGCTGTTGTCACAAACACTTGAACGATCCAAATAATGTTTGGGAAATTAGAGAAAAACTGAACTTGATGGTGCGCCACTTTTGTGAATGGTTCTGTTACACAGTGAGAAATGTTTGATTTTTATTATTTTATTTCTATATTATTTTATTTTTAAAAGTTGAAATATACATTTTTATTATTAGGTTTGGTTTTTAGCAATTTTAGAACTTCAATTTTGATGATCTTGAAATGCAAGCGTCGAATGCTCAAATTAGAAGCTCTTTGAAATGTTCGGAGACTTCTCACAGTTTTATCTGTTTGGGTGGACAAGTCAATATTTGCGAAAGAACTATCGCTAAGTTTATATTTCAGCTTCAAGTCTGCGAAGTCTGAATAATAAATAGGTTCGAGGGTATATTAAATATTTCATAGAAAACTTTTGATCCTTTCTGCCGCAGCTAGTGAATAGAGTAATATGTGTATGGTTAAAAACTACTTAGACATACATCCGTTTTGGTCCTCTCGCACGAAAACAGTCTCTAGAGATATACCAAGAGTCAAAGTTTTCCGATCATGCAGGCTGGGACCGTTAAGAAACGCAAGTTTCTGAATTCCATATTGAAAATTCGAAAGATATTCCGGAATCTAAAACATCTGGTTTGTCATCATCGAAAATGCAGCTATTATTTTATTTTAGCTGAGAGGGTATAGTACATGGAGAAGTCAGTTATATTACAACATGTACCTTGAAAGCTTTTCCTTTTTAGCTCCGCTAATTTAAATACAATTTAACTCATTATGAGTGCCTAGATGAACATAATTAAATTTTTGACGGCTAATCTTCCTCAATGACCAGTGTTTGTCGATGTACGAGTAATAATGAATTTAATCCGGGTCGTAGATCACTCCAAGACAACTTATGGGAAAGTCGTGCTAAATCAGTTGTTGTTCCGGATCTATTGATGCTGTGCGCAAACTGATATTCCAAGATGGTCATGTGACCTATGGTGTGATTGAGACAGCTATAGATATTAATGGAACTAACATACATTCAATATTGAATGAACATTTGACTGTATAAAAAATTTGTTCACTTTGGATTTTAGATAATTTGTCGATTGATCAAAAAAAGGCTCATGTCGATTGGGCGAGAGAAATGTAAACAAAATACAATAGCGGTGCTTCGAAGCATGGTTATGACATCGTGATAGGTGATGAATCGTGGGTTTATGCGCATGAGTCCGAAAGTAAACACCAGTTGGCTGCATGGATGTTTCAAAATGGGCCGAATTCAACAAAAGTTGTTCCACGAAGCACTTTAATGAAATGGTTGCCTTTTTTTGGAAAAAACCGGAAATGTCGGAACTATACCACTAGATCAAAGCAGAATAGTTTCTGAGGGTATTCTACCATTTATTTGCGAGTTGTCTTTCAAGAAATCCGCAAAACGAACGGCCGAAGACGCATCACTCTTCACCACGATAATGCTAGCTCTCTCACAGCGGCTGAAACAACTGCATATTTGAGCACTCAAAACACAGATTTGATAGTCGTTCCCCGTATAGACCTGACTTGGCACCGAATGACTTCTTTTTATGCCCATTCGTGAAAAATTAAAAAAAGATGCCAATGTTTTTCGACACCTGAAGAGGCGGTTGATGCGTTCAAAAGGCATGTTTTGGAGATACTTCAATCAGAGTGGGAGAAGTGCCTCGATAATTGGTTCAAATGCATGTAAAAGTATATAGATCTTAATGGACAATATTTTCAAAAACAATAAAGCGGTTTTCGATGATTAAAAAAAAACCTACTTGGATATCCATTCAAAAAAGTGATAGAAATGTTGAAAAATCATTACAAAAGAATATACTCAGTACTTGATCTCAAGATCCAGTGATGATTTCTTGGATTTTTCCAAAACTTAACCAACTGCAGTTGGAATAAATTCAAGTTCAAGTGAAACTATAGAAGTATAACCAGTAAACAACCATAGCACTTCCGAAATACAAGGTTGTTTGTTGTTTTTTTCTGTCGAAATCGTAGAAAAGGTTTCCTTGCATCATCAATCCTACCTATCAATTGAAGTCGGGTCTCTAGTATGTTGAAATCGTACACACAAGTATTTATGTCAACTGAGAAAAGTTCTCTGAGTTCATTTCACTTGGAAGTGACCAGAAACGCTTCCTTCTGGGTACCCAAGTATCTTCTGTGTAACCAATAAACATCTGTTTGAAGGCGAGCTAAAGTAAGAAGGCCCCCACCGCTAATTAAAAGATGAAAACATCGTCGGATGAGAACCTTTTATGGCTATAACCACGTGAACGGTGTCTGCCCCAATTAATTACAAGTAGAAAAAGAAAAGTCCAGCTGTTGAGAAACTATGCTGATGGTTAAATCGTAGGTGCTACGAACCCGCATGTCATTTTATGGTGACGGTATCTTAGACAAACCCTAATTTTTCTCAGTGAACTCAAGCAAGGCCCTTGCATACCAAGGGAGTGCTACTGTATAAGCTGGAAGGTACTGAATTTAATTAAAATGTCAACTACAAGCTAACCGTAAAGTAGATACCTTAACCTTATACCAATTCTTGTACTCATTTTTTATTTAATTCATGCAACTTAATGTCAACTTAAGTGAATACCCAAGCGAGTGCAGCAATATTGACGAAAAAATGCGCTCATATCCGCAGGCCATCCAGACACACACCTTACTTCCTCTCGCTTAGTGATGGAATGCATTCGAAACCTTCCAAATCAACCTGCATTTGCAGACGATATTTGACTATTGGAATGCACGAGGCAGCATACATACAGACAAGTCACCGATGCACTCTATGCAAAGCAAGAGGTTAACCCTTCAATAACGACGCCGCTAAAAAACTGCCAAGCTGCAATGAAAACATGTCGCCGTTGGAGTTGAGTTGAGTGGATCAGTTTGGTTTGAAGTACTCGCATACTTTTCCCTCGCGCTGTTTTCCCTCGTCTATTGATTTATAGTCACTTTGAGACAGACTGTCAGACAGCTAGTCCGTCCATCCGTCCGTCCGTCAATGGTTCGTCATGAGAACAGGTTATGAATGTCATTTTCAAGAGTTGGAAAATTATCACTCGACGACGCTTTGATTGCTGTTTGACGCACTCGATTGGGCGACATGCAACCGTCGGTGTGTGTGTGTTCTGTGCGTCCTCCTCAGCCTTCGCTTGTCTGTGGCAATGAATGAATGAAGACGAACGAGATTACTTTGCTCTGTAGGGATGTGAGCGAAGTGCGTCGCGGTCGGGTCGGTCGGTGTGGCAGCAATTGGTAGCGACGGGGCGCCAATGCCAATGTCAGCGACATTGACAAATTGACGTAGTCACATGATTGCCTAGCGCAGTGACGAGCAGTTACAAAAGTCGCTTGTTTGAGTGGATATTTGTAATATACAGCTAAAGTGCGTGCAACTTGTGGCATGCCGCATGCGGCTGTGACTTTGCCATTGTCACTGGTTTTTTCATATTGAGTGGCTCGGTTTTCAGTCATCTGCTTGTTTGTGGCTCTGCTGACATTCGCTGCACCGTTTGTGGCTGATATTGGTTTTATGCATTCCTGCCAATTTGGCTGTTGTACATACACCATACATACAAGTGTGTACTATTTGTCTGCGAAGACTCTGCTACGTGAGAGCGGTGTTTGTTTTCTATGATTGATTGCGTTTGTTTGGCGTTTGAAACTTTGAAATCGACGCCACTATTGGAGCGCCTTTGCTTTTGGTTTTTCGCCTGTAAAATGTCCCAGCAGGAAGATAAAAATGTATAAGTGATTCCATCCAAAAGTTGCATTCATCACTTTTTACGTGCAAAACAGGTTTTTTGTGTTCTTTGAGTCGAAACTTGAAATTTTTTTATTTCGACATAACTTGAAAAATTTTGGAATATCAGTGCTTGAAAAAAATATTTCTAAACATTTGCTTTTACCAAGCAAACAAAAGTTATTTGAGTCAGCCAAGTTTTTTTTCAGGTGTGAGACTTTGCTAAAATATGCCTAGATGTAGGCAACGTTTTTCTGTTACTTCTATGTTTTACTGATCGTAGCTTATACTCTCTGGTTTAATGTGAGCGAAAATTACTCGAAGGTTGCTATTATTTTGTCAATTTATTTTTCTTTTCTTGAAGCTATTTTAAGAGTTTTTTCGAGGCTTTTTCTTGCTAAGAAAATTTCTTTAATATAACACAGTCAAATTTCAAATTTTCCACACGGGTATGTTCTTTAAATAGTTGGCTTTCCTTATGGCTAAACCTAGCTTATGCAAATTGATATCCGCACAGTGGGGTGCCATCAGAGAAATTCAATTTTAGCTACGATAAGTAACCGGTTTTTAGGAAAATAGTCGTCAAAACTTCCTGTTTAACTAAAAAAATTAATATAATAATGAAATACATACACTTCTACCGAAGTTAATTTTGAGAGCCATGGCTATTTTAAAGTAAATAACTGTATTTTTGTGAAGCACTTTACATAGAAATTTTTTTAGATGTTCATTGAAAGGAATTCCTCATATTTTTGTAAAAAATTCGTTACATTCTTCAAAATATTTTCCATCGCTAACCAAATCTTTTTCCTATCTTTGTGGCAAATTCTGAATTCTTCGTCAAAAAAGTTATTTGTTTTTGACTTGATCCATCAATCGATCCAATTTTTGGCTTCTTCGTAAAACGAAAGTTCGGCCAGGACATGCGTATCCAATCGGAATAAGTAAAAGTGAGAAGGGGGTTGATAAAAGTATTATTTTTTTGAGTCTTTCCGAAAATTGCAAGCGTTTTTCCCTCAACGCTCGTCTCAAACGTATTATTTGCGTACGATAGGGGGTGCCCGTAATAGTTTTACCTGGTTATAAGAGTTCAAAGTACTCTACGCCTAGCAAACTTTATCACAGGTCCAAGACATTTCCTGTCTTCCTGTCGTGATATTCACAATTTTTAATTTTATGAAACCATTCCTGGCACGTTCTTTTGCTAATGCAACGTTCACCATAAGTTTCTACAAACATTTGACCCGCCTGAGCTGCATTTTTTCTGAGTGAAATGCAAAAAAGCAACACTTCCAGCAAATGACCCTTGCGGAGCTCGAATTTCTCCATTTTCATGCAGGAACAAAACAAATAACAGTAATTATAAACGAGCCAGATTTGGTGAAGTTGTTGACTGATGCTTCAGCCGACTTATTTGGAGTAAATTTATATCTATACCTACATATACAATCTTCCAAGTTGTTATTTAAGTTATTAGTCGACGATACTTTTGTATACTCAAATTTGTCAATAATTAAATATCTATATCCCTATCTCTATCTCTATCTCTATCTCTATCTCTATCTCTATCTATGTCTCTATCTGTATTTCTATTTCTATCTCTATCTCATTCATCTATATCTATATCTATAACTATATCTATATCTATATCTATATCTATATCTATATCTATATCTATATCTATATCTATATCTATATCTATATCTATATCTATATCTATATCTATATCTATATCTATATCTATATCTATATCTATATCTATATCTATATCTATATCTCTGTCTGTATCTCTATCTCTGTCTCTGTCTCCATCTGTATTTCTATTTCTATCTCTATCTCATTCATCTATCTCCATCTCCATCTCCATATCTATCTTTATCTTTATCTCTATCTCTCTCTCTCCCTCTATCTCTATATTTATAACCGTAACTCATATATCTCTAACCGTAAATAAGCTCTGTACTGTGGCTGTGCTGTTGGCTTCAACCTCATTTTAGAAACACTAACATTTGACTTTCAAAACTGCGAAGACCATTACTGACTCTAAAAACCAACATTTTATGCTTTTCTTTATATCTGATTAACGGTTATTTATTAAGCTTTAAATCGCACCTGTTGCTGTTTGTAGATGCTGGACGGTTAATCCAGTATCTAGTAAATACAAATACTTTAAGAATTTGGTTAATCCCGCTCAAAGTTTGAAGAGAAAGTTAATATTTCAGATCTTCATAACCCTGCTTTAATCAAAATCAAAGAAAGAAACCATAGCAACAATGCACCAATTTCTTATTGCTTTTAAAGTCACGGCTAATCACTTAATCCGATTACCCGATTACTCATCACTGCTATACACATTTACTCAACACGATCGTCGGACACAATTTTCCCGCTACAACTGCCAGAAAACCTACGCATTGATGCCAGCATAATTTTCAAATTAATATATAATCAGTAGTTCATCAATGTTGTCCCACTTTCTCACAGGAGAGGAGACTTTGTAAGGTGTTGTGCTGCAGCTTTTACTATTCCTCCGCTAAGCTCTTGGCTTTTCTACGCACGCAATCGTAGCGCCACTTGCACTTGCACAAGCTGGTGGCCAACCTGCTTGCAAAAGAGGCGAAAAGAGTAATATTTCAAAATCAGTCAGTTATTTGGCTGTCTAGTATTTAATTGAATGCCACCCTGGTGGGCCGGAGAAATTGCAAAGAATGCAGAAAAAAAAGAAAATAGTAATGACAAACCAATCAGCGCTGAGGCTCAGGTGAGACTTAATACTCGGGAGTTAGTAGTGAGTCATATGCTAAAATGATCAGATGTTGCAGTTTGCGCA